>NC_142802.1:51378946-51695700 GCF_049724085.1 Artemia sp. Qi Xiang Cuo
GAAAAGAAGAAGAATATTAAAAATAATTGTGTTAGAGAATTCGAAAATTTTGTGAAAACAGGACTATCAAGTGAAGTTTTCTTGATTATTTTTATTTATATAAAGTGGGGAATTTATCTTAACCATGATCCCAATGAAATTACCCCCTGAGAAGGGAGATACTAATTACCAAATGCTAGGTACCATCTCCCCATTACATAGTGACCTCTCTGAGGACTCAGACTCCAATGAAACCATGATCACTGTCCACTCTGAGGACTCAAATCGCCATGATGATGGCTTCAAAACAGTCACTCCTAAAAGATCCAAGAGAAAACGGTACACCAGTTTCTCCCCATTAAAGACAGTTTCTACTACACCCCCGTCTTTTTTGGAAGAAAAGCACTTCATCCACATTCTACCTACCTCTCCTGAAACCATGTTCCAAATAAAAAACATCCAAACAATTAGACTTGAGCTCTTCAAAATCCTGAAAATTAATTTCAACCTCAATATCAACAGAGATGGTTCAATCTTAATATTTATTCAAGCAGGCTTTGAAAATGCAAAAACAACTCTTTTGTCGCTTAACATCCTTGGAGGCATTAAAGTCGATTCAAAGCAATGGATTTGCCCTCCCCCTTCCCAAACAAAAATTGTCATTTACAATATACCTAATGGTATTTCTGAAACTGACTTAAAGGATGGCCTTATAAACTGCAAAGGCCAAAAAATATCAGTATCCAGACTTGGAAAACCCAACAATGATGGCATATACACATCTAAATCCTATCTTTTCACCCTGGACTCCACCCTAGAGAACTTCAGTGAACCTATATCCCTATTTGGCCAGATAAAGCCCTACAAAGAGTACAAGGCTAAGCCAATACAGTGTGAAATATGTCTGACAATGGGTCACACAAAACAACACTGCAAAACAAACCTGAAGAGGTGCAACCTATGCCAAAACATCCATCCTCCAAACACAGCAAACTGTGCAAACAAGAAATTATCATGCATTAATTGCAAAGGTCCCCATTCCTCTGACAACAGATCTGTATGCCCAAAATACAAGGCAAGATCAATGGCTCTCAGGTTGTCTGAAAAAGAAAATTTCCCATTTCAGTTTGCAAAAATTAAACTCATGGTGCACAATGCAGATACACCTGAATTCTCTGAACTAAACACACACCCTAATCAAAAAACTACCGCAAAAAGCTACAAGGACCAAACCACAAAAAACAGTTCATGTAATCAAGACCTGAGACTTTCCCTCCCTTCCAGCCAGAGAACAAAACCCTTACTATTATATAATGACAACTAAAAAATCCACATCATCAAAAGCGAAACAGGAAATATCAGAAGAACATCCCCCGCTACTTCCACCCGAATGCCTTTACATATTAAACTACAACTCACACTCCAGAACATCCCTCACAGAAGATCAAAAATCCTCAATTCTAGAAGAGATGGCTAATACCTACTTCCCAAAAATCTTAAGGACACAGCCAACACAAATTTCAGCGCTATACTCAATAAACTAAATCTATCTATCAATGGCTAACCCTCAGTTACCTCTATCCTCCTCAATTTTGCAATGGAATGTGAGATCGTTAAATGACTATAAAATCACTGACCTTCTTAAGTATACTTCTTCACACAACATAGACATACTATGCCTCCAAGAAACACATTTAAACTCATCAGTTAATCAAAAAATTCCTGGTTATGATGTCCTAAGAAAAGACAGATCTTCCAATAGAATTGGTGGTGGATTTGCCATCCTTGTACAATCACACCTCAAATTCTTTGGTATAAGCCTCCCTGATTTCAGTCATGACATTGATGCAATTGGTGTAAAGTCGTGGCTGGCAAGCATAGATGTCACTGTTATTAATTTATATAACCCAACTGGTAAGAACAATGGACATGATGTTTTCAATTTGACGTCTAATAATTTATCAAACTCAAACCTTGTGGTTGTTGGGGACTTCAATGCCAATATTCCTATTTGGGGTTAGTTATCTAAAAATAATTATAGACAAAACATGAGTACGTTTTCATAACTATTAACGATATAGTGCGAGTAAAACCTAGACACCTAAATACCGACTTAAGTAAAAAAAGTGGGAGTTATTCAACTATTGATCTTCACTTAGTTTCATCAAGTTTAATAAATAAAACTACTTTCAACAGAATAGACAACCTCATTAGTGACCATTTTGCCATATACACAAAAATTGGTGACCCAGCCATCATTGACCATTTCATTTCCCACTATGTGTGGCAAAAATAAGACTGGCCAAACTTCTCCCACAGTCTCTCAAACCATGACTACTCTTCACTCTCCACTGACCCAAACCAACTCTCCAAAAACCTCACATCACTACTTCTTGATGCTGCAAAACTTACCATACCTCAGTCCCAATGCCCTAAAACACTGAAAAATAACAAACCCCCTAAGCCATGGTGGACAGCCTCTTGCCAAGAGGCTTGGCACAATAAAAGGAATGCCATCAGATCCTTCAAGAGAAATCCATCCACTGGAAAATATATTGCAAAGCTACAAGCAGAGGCAAAACTTAAGAGAACAATTAAACTTGCAAAAGAAGAGGCTTGCAAAAACTTTCTCTTATCTGTGTCCCACAAAACGCAAGAGTCAAAGATTCATAAATTCCTAGACAAGATGTGTGGCAAATTCTCCAGACAGAACCCCTTCCATTACCAGCTAACTCTAAATGGTCAGCAGCTGGAAACCAACGAAGAAAAGGCTAAATTTTTAGCAGATTTTTATGAGAAGAAATTCAAAAACACCTCTCATAATCCACCTCAGATCAGCCTAACCCCCCATTTTGACTTGCCTGGGTCCCAGTATCTACTCCAAGATTTTACAATGATTGAGCTGAATAAAGCAATCAATTCAATCAAACCCAAAACAACTTGCAGCCACGACCAGATCCATCCATCTTTACTCCAACACCTTCCAATAGAGTTTAAAAAAGTACTCTTATCTCTCTTCAACAATGCCTGGAGCAACTCCTTCTTCCCATCTGCTTGGAAAACATCACTCATCATCCCCATATTAAAACAAAATAAACCCAAAGAGGACCCCAACTCCTTCAGACCCATTATGATTACCCCAGTTCTGGGAAAATTATATGAGAAGATAATCCACTCCCGATTGTATTGGTTTGCTGAGTCTAACCACCTCATCCCACATACCCAAACAGCATATAGGAAATATCATTCTTCCATTGATGCATTTGTTCGCCTAACCAACGCCATATCTGAGTGTCTGAAAGGCAACCAAATACTAGTTGCAGCCTTCTTGGACTTCCAAAATGCATATGATAATATCCAACATCCACTCCTACTGCAAAAATTATCAAAAATGGGTTTTCCAATACCTGTAGTGAATTTCTTTAAAAGTTACCTATCTGAATGCTCTTTTGTTCTCCAAGTAAATTCCTACATCACTTCCAAAAATTCTGTCTCCAAAGGCCTTCCCAAAGGTGCTGTCCTCAGCTGTCTCCTGTTTTCACTATATTTATGGGATCTGAACCTACCCCAAACAAATATTCAGTTTGCAGATGATATAGTCCTATGGTCTACCTCAAATGATTTTGAACTAGCCCAATCCAAGTTACAAAAGTCACTTTATGCCTTTGAATGTTTCTCCAACAATTCATGCCTACCCACCGCCCCATCAAAATCAGCTATAGTACAGTTTCATAACAGGAAAAATCCCCAATCTGCCCTACTAACCCTAAATGGTGTTGTCATCCAAAAGCAACAACACATCAAATATCTTGGCCTCACTCTAGACCAAAAACTAACCTTCAGGCTCCACATTGAAAATGTGAGAATAAAATGCCTCAGGAAAATGTGTATCTTACAAAGGCTACTCAATACGCCTTTGGGTTGCCATGAAAAAACTCTAACAAATTTCTGTAAGACTTATATTAGATCTCAGATTGATTATGGACTAATTGTATATGGCTCATGCTCAAATACCCTACTATGCAGTCTGGAGACTGTCCAGAATACTATGATCCGTGCTATACTTGGCCTCAGGAATCACACCAAAACCAACTTCCTCCTCAGTGAAAGTGGTCTCACCTCTATTGCCATGCGTAGAGACATTCTACTTGACCACTACTTTACAAAAATTGAAGGTAACAGTTCCCATAGATTACATGACTGGCTAAGAAACCCTGGAGCTTTTAGGGGCCTTGCACGGGAATTTGCAACCACCCAAATGACCTACCCCATTCCTTCATCTTCTTTATTTCAAATTTACCCCCGGATACCTTCCTGGGCTAACCTCTACCCAGAAGTGAACCTTTTGTTTGCGCCAGCTATTAAAACAGACCTTTTCCTTGCCTATGTAAAATCATTATTTCATGAATTTGAGTCTCAGAGATATATCCACCACCTCCCAATTTTTGTGGATGGCTCAAAAACAGATTTCAGGACTGCTTGTGGAGTCCACTTCCCATCTTTAGGTACAGCAGCTGCTGAAAGGCTCCAAAATGATGTGAGTATCATGACAGCTGAAATAGCTGCCATCAACATTGCATTGGAAACCATTATAAAGATGCCAAACCCCCCAAGAAACACCCCTCTTATAATTTATTCAGACTCAAAATCAGCCCTTGCCTCAATATCACCAGAACAGTCAGAATACCCAGACAATGATACCTCCACCACTCTTGTACTATTGAACCAACTACTTAAACAAGGTATATCCACAAAATTCCAGTACATCCCAAGTCACGTGAGTATAAAAGGGAACCACAAGGCAGATGAAATAGCTAAATCTGCCCTTCAGCTTGAAATAATTTCTGGAAGACCTATCCCAGTAAGAGATGTAAACCATTGGCGCCTAAAAATTTACCTAGCAAACCAATGTCCACCAAACCTTTCTCCATTTACATCCCGGAAAGACTCAAAGATGTACCACAGAATACGATCAAATGCTACTGGCCTTAACAGCCAAACTTACCACTATCAAAACACAACCAGTCCAACAGTAATGAGCCCTCTTTGCCTCTTATGTCAAACCTATGATGAGACCATCAACCATGTTCTTTTTGGTTGCCCTGTGGCAACTCTCAACCATAAAAAAGAATGGCTAACTTTATATACTATATTCAAGCACCTCAAGCTAACCCCTAATATTGACCAACTAGCACAAAGTAGACACTCTACAACTGATGATGCTGAATTATTCAAAGCTGTCTTTAACTGCCTAAATATAGGTGGTTTCATCAGTGATTTATAAAGTCTATTATTGAATAATAATAGTCTAATCTCTATATTTGATTTCCAAGGACACCCCTGACATAATCATACAATACGAAAAAGGTTAAATGGATTCATCCGAAGCCTATAATTGAAGAAGAAGAAGAAGAAGTTTCATCTAAGGTATGACACAACAACAACAGCAACCGTACAAGAAAATCGAAATATATTTTCTTGATTATTATCGCTTCTAATCAGTAGTTGTACCAAACCTATCCTGCTCAAGTCATCCTCAGGGCTATACTGTGTTTTTTATCCTGCCAATTTTTTTGTGATGAGGGTTTTATATAATCTTTTTCCCATCCATATTTTTTTTTCATTTTGTTTCCAAAAGACTTGTCAAATAGGCAATTTACATAATACCTCCAAAAAAAAAACGTCCCCCCAGATCCCAGCTCAAAATGAATATTATAATATACCCAAACAGGCTGGTCAAGAAGCTAATATGAAAGTTATAATGATGGCTCCGATTCTGAGAATAGGACAATGATAACTGTAGGTCCTAATGCAACCATAAATGATGATAATGGGTTTCAAGAGGTCCTCTCTAGAAGCTCTAGAAAAAAGGGAAAAAATCTCCCCAATCAAAAGCATGTTCCCTCTCCCTGCCCAAGATACTCCCTCCAAAAACTTAGGAATTTACCTTAAAATTATTCCTACTACCCCCTTTGAAATAAAATTGATCACTGCAATAAGAGTTGCAATTTTTAAATTGCTAAAATCAATGTTCTCTCTTAACATTAACCGTGATGGATCTCTGCTTATAGCTGTAGAAGATCAGAAATCAGCAGATACAATAATTAACCTTAAATCCCTTCTGAATATCCCAATTATTGCATCTAATTGGAACCCAAAACAATCACCAACAAAAATTGTAGTTTATAATGTTCCCCCAGAGATATCTACTCAGGAGTTAAAAGAAGGCCTCTCAGATAGGGCTGGAAACACAATCCCAGTTGAGGATGTTACCCAACTTGGAAAACCTAACTCTACTGGCCTAAAAACTAGTAGATCCTTCTTATTCACACTAAAGGATAAAATTGATATCCCAGAAAAATTATTCCTATTTGGGCAAATCAAACCACACAAGGAATACAAACCTAAGCCTATTCAGTGTCAGAAGTGTTTCAAACTGGGACACACGACAAACAAATGCAATGAAATTCTCCAAGAGTGTAGTAATTGTAAATCTTTCCATCCTAAAGAGCTGACAACTTGCAAAAACACCCAGCCTACATGCATCAATTGCAAAGGTCCACATGAATCTACAAATAAATCATTATGCCCTGCATACAAGAAAAGAGCTCTAACACTCCAAATATCAACAGAGAAGGCCATCCCATACCCCTTTGCAGCAATGGAAGCAAATGCTGCCCAACAATACCGAATAAAGCCTGTAATGAAACCAACCAAAACCCCCAAGTCAAATGCCCCAAATGCATCAAGCACCCCATATAAAACAACATCTTCTAAGCCCCCTAGCTCAAATCCCTATCAGAAGGAATCACCAAGCCAGCAAGCCTTGTTTTCCGGTGAGATGAGGCCAGCCTGGCCCTCCCTCCCAAGAAGAAACAAACCAGAAACACTACCTGGAATCAATCCCTTAACCAACAAACAGGATGCACTACCAAAAATGCAATCCCCAAATATATGCTTATTCATTCTAAACTGTAATGCAGTTCAGGCCATGAACATACATCAACTACAGAAAACAAAAATTATTGCAGAATTGGCAAAAATCTACATCCCAGATGATATGCTCATTCAAGCAAAAAAAGATCTTGCTTTACTTTTAACAAAGCTGAACATTTATACACAGTCATATGAAGAATAAATCAACAACACAACATTTATCAATACTCCAATGGAATGTAAGATCACTCACAGAAAATAAGCTAAATGAACTAATATCATTTATGAATAATAATTCCATTAATATTGCTTGCCTCCAGGAAACTCATTTAACCCAAAATCAACAAATTAAGTCTCTGGGATACACTATCCTGAGAAAGGATAGATCTTCAGAGAGAAAAGGAGGTGGTGTAGCTTTATTAGTTAATAATAATATAAAATTTTGTGGCATCAATTTTCCAGATTTTGAAAATGATGTTGATGTAATTGGTATAAGTGTTTGGCTGAATAATTTAAAAACCTACATAATAAGCTTTTATAACCCTAATGGCCAAACTTCAGATGCCAAGGATTTCTTTAATTATATAAATAATTCTAATATGTTAAAAAACATCATTATTTGTGGTGATTTCAATGCCCACAGCCTTTTGTGGGGGAATAAACCAGCAAATAAAGCTGGTAAATTTATTGAGCATATGATTTCAAATAATAATGAATTAGCTGTTGCTACCCCTCCAAACCTAAATACATATTTTAACCCCAAAAGTGGCAATTTCTCCACAATTGACCTACAAATTGTGTCTTTAAATTTTTTGAACAAAATTTACATAAATAAAATTGATAGTCTGTGTACAGACCACTTTGCTATAGTTTGCTCCCTAAATGAACCTACTGAAACTTCTTCTCATACTTCCAAATATATCAACACTAAAGCAAATTGGTCTATTTTCCAAAATAAGCTAAATGATGAAATTACAAGTTTCACCCAAAGTTCATGCATTTCTAACACAACAGTTGACACACATGCTGAAGCCTTGACATCTTTACTAATAAATACAGCTAATCATACTATCCCCAGGACAACACCTAAGAAAACATTCCCTAAACAAATTCCTAAAGCATGGTGGACAAATGAGTGCCTAAATAAATGGAAGATAAAAAAGGCAGCTAGGACAGAATTCATAAAAAAACCAACACCTACTACATATTTAAAAAAATTACAAGCAGAATCTAATCTAAAAAGGACTATAATAGATGCTAAATATAAATACTGGAATAATTTTGCAAATAATCTCTCCAGAGAAACAAATGAGCCAATTATACATAAAGTCATAAGCCACATATGTGGGAAAAAGACTTCTCCCAACCCACTCCTGTATGAGCTTATACATAATAATACCCATTATGACAATGATATTGAAAAGGCTAACCTATTTGCAACTCTTTTTGTTAATAAGCTAACATCAAACAATCAAAGCAATCTGTCCACAATTCCTATGAACCCTAGTTACCAACCACGCCCAGGATCCGAGTACATAACTAATCCATTTTCAATCCAGGAATTGAATAATGCAATACATCATATTAGGTCCAAAACTAGCAGCAGCTATGACAATATACACCCTACATGGATAAAGAATCTCACACCTTCATACAAACAAGAACTGCTAAATTGTTATAATCACGCTTGGGCATCGTCTAGGTTCCCCAATATATGGAAATGTTCGTCCCTCCTACCAATCCTAAAGAAAAATAAACCAAAAGATAACCCTGAGTCTTATAGGCCCATAATGATTACACCTGTGATGGGGAAAATAATGGAGAAAATGATTTATCACAGACTCCTCTGGTTTGTTGAGAAAAATAACATGATCCCACACACTCAAACTGGATTCAGGAAATACCACTCCTCAACAGATGCTTTCATTTTGCTAACAAATGCAATAAACGAATCTTTCTCAAAAAATAATATCCTAGTGGCAGCTTTCCTTGATTTTGAAGGAGCATATGACAATGTGAACCACCAAATCCTTTTAAATAAACTTGCAAACCTTGGAGTACCTCCCAAGCTAGTATCCTTTATTAAATCCTTCATAGAAGTGCGAAGTTTCATTGTTTGTGTTGGTTCAGCCTCTTCACCCCAAAAGACAATATCCAAAGGCCTACCTCAGGGAGCAGTCCTCAGTTGCCTCCTATTTGCCCTATATCTCTGGGACATGAACCAACCCCACACGAATCTACAATATGCTGATGATCTGGTGCTATGGTCATCTGGCAACACCTTTCAGATAGCACAGTCAAATCTGCAAAAGTCACTTTTCCAGTTTGAAAAATTCTCTCAACATTCAGATTTACCCATTGCACCCACCAAGTCAAAAATAATCCAATTTCACAGGAAGCGAAACCATGTTAATGCAAAACTAACTCTAAATAAAACAACTATTCCAGAGGATAATAATATTAATTACCTAGGTCTCATGCTTGACCAAAAACTTAATTTCCACCTCCACATTTCAAACACAATAAAAAAATGTTATAGAAAAGCAAATATACTAAAAAGACTTCTTTCCACACCCTGGGGTTGTAATGAGAAAACCTTACTCCAGTTTTATAAATCACATATAAGACCCCATATTGACTATGGGCTCATTGTCTATGGTGCATGTGCAAAGACCCAGATGCAAAAAATTGAAACAACACAAAATGATATAATACGTCTCATATTTGGTCTTAGGAAACCCACAAGCACCAAGTTTCTGCTTATGGAGAGTGGATTAACAACAATAAGGGAGAGACGTAGCTTTCTCTTGATAAAACATCTTACAAAAATTGAATCAAATAGCTCACACACATTACATAATTGGTTAAGAAATCCAGCCATGTATAGAGGTATTGCAGATGAGTATGCCAATATTCAAAAGAAGTTCCCTGTACCAGCAAAGTCTATTGCACCTACTTTCCCCCAATCCCCTCCATGGAATTGGTCATTTCCCATAATAAATACTGAATTTTCAAAATGGAATAAAGATTTAACCCCCATTGCTTTTGTTCAGAAAAAATTTGCAGAACTTAATACAATTACCTATAAAAATCACTTCCAAATATTTGTTGATGGGTCAAAAATGAATGAGAAGGTTGCAAGTGGTGTTTTCCTTCCTCACCTGAAAATTGCAATGGGCGAGAGATTATTTAATAATTTATCTATAATGTCTGCTGAGTTAAATGCCATAATCATGGCATTAGAACACCTTAAGAAAAACCAATCTTTCATTGAAAATTCGAATAATATTATCATCTATTCCGACTCTTTATCAAGCCTTGAGTTGCTGGCCTCAGCTCCTCAATATAAGTTGGACATTGACACTTATCATTGTCTCAGTATTATTGATAATCTTGCTTCAAGTGGCATAAAGACTTACTTTCAGTACATTCCTAGCCACTCTGGCATAAGTGGTAATCATCAGGTTGATGAAATAGCAAAAAATGCTATAAATATTGACCAGCCAAGTGGGATACCAATCCCAATTAGAGATATTTACCGATGGAGGCTATCAGATATTAATTTTAATAAGACTAATCCTATCCTTTCCCCCTTTCCAAATAAGTATCTTTCTAAAATTTATCATAGAATTTGTTCTAGAAAAAATGGACTAAATTTCCTTGCATTCTCATTTAAGCTTTCTAATTCAAGTGGTTCAATTCCCCTGTCCCCTCTTTGCAGGCATTGTAATATGAATAATGAAACAATTGACCATTGCCTATTCGAATGTAATATGCTGACGTCTGCACAACATACCTTGCTTTCTAAACTGTTAAAATACTTCAAACACCACAAAATCCCACTATCAGCCAAGAGCCTAGCCAACTATACCTGCACACAGAGTATAGAAATCGACATCTATCATCTTATATTTGAACTCCTAGAGTCGAAAGATCTGCTGAAAGATATCTGAATATATCTAATAAATATGAGGCAATCAAGCCAGTAGCTCTGTAGCCCACAGAGTGAAGCAAAAGGAAAAGGGCTAAATAGTGTTACTGAAAAGCCCGCCTGCTGTTAAATAGAAGAAGAAGAAGAAGGACTGCTGTAGGATTGCCGTAAAACAATACCCATTGCTTTTGTTCAGAAAAAATTTGCAGAACTTAATACAATTACCTATAAAAATCACTTCCAAATATTTGTTGATGGGTCAAAAATGAATGAGAAGGTTGCAAGTGGTGTTTTCCTTCCTCACCTGAAAATTGCAATGGGCGAGAGATTATTTAATAATTTATCTATAATGTTTGCTGAGTTAAATGCCATAATCATGTCATTAGAAAACCTTAATCAAAACCAATCTTTGATTCAAAATTAGAATAATATTATCATCTATTCTGACTCTTTATCAAGCCTTGAGTTGCTGGCCTCAGCTACTCAATACAAGTTGGACATTGACACTTATCATTGTCTCAGTATTATTGATAATCTTGCTTCAAGTGGCATAAAAACTTACTTTCAGTACATTCCTAGCCACTCTGGCAAAAGTGGTAATCATCAGGTTGATGAAATAGTAAAAAATGCTATAAATATTGACCAGCCAAGTGGGAGACCAATCCCAATTAGAGATATTTACCAATGGAGGCTATCAGATATTAATTTTAATAAGATTAATCCTATCCTTTCCCCCTTTCCCAATAAGTATCTTTTTAAAATTTATCATAGAATTCGTTCTGGAACAAATGGACTAAATTTCCTTGCATTCTCATATAAGCTTTCTAATTCAAGTGGTTCAATTCCCCTGTCCCCTCTTTGCAGGCATTGTAATATGAATAATGAAACAATTGACCATTGCCTATTTGAATGTAATATGCTGACGTCTGCACAACATACCTTGCTGTCTAAACTGTTAAAATACTTCAAACACCACAAAATCCCACTATCAGACAAGAGCCTAGCAAACTATACCTGCACACAGAGCATAGAAATCGACATCTATCATCTTATATTTGAACTCCTAGAGTCGAAAGATCTGCTGAAAGATATCTGAATATATCTAATAAATATGAGGCAATCAAGCCAGTGGCTCTTTAGCCCACAGAGTGAAGCAAAAGGAAAAGAACTAAATAGTGTTACTGAAAAGCCCGCCTGCTGTTAAATAGAAGAAGAAGAAGTAAAACCTTAAAACCGGATTGCCGGATTGCCGTAAAAACAACACATCAAATATCTTGGCCTCACTCTAGATCAAAAACTAACTTTCAGGCTCCACATTGAACATGTGAGAATAAAATGCCTCAGAAAAATGCGTATCTTAAAAAGGCTACTCAATACGCCTTGGGGTTGCCATGAAAAAAATCTCATAAATTTCTATAAGACTTATATTAGATCTCAGATTGATTATGGACTATTTGTATATGGCTCATGCTCAAATACCCTACTATGCAGTCTGGAGACTGTCCAGAATACTATGATCCGTGCTGTACTTGGCCTCGGGAATCACACCGAAACCAACTTCCTCCTCAGTGAAAGTGGTCTCACCTCTATTACCATGCGTAGAAACATTCTAATTGCCCGCTACTTTACAAAAATTGAAGGTAACAGTTCCCATAGATTACATGACTGGCTAAGAAACCCTGGAGCTTTTAGGGGCCTTGCACGGGAATTTGCAACCACCCAAATGACCTACCCCATACCTTCATCTTCCTTATTTCAAATATACCCCCGGATACCTTCCTGGGCTAACCTCTACCCAGAAGTGAACCTTTTGTTTGGGCCAGCTATTAAAACAGACCTTTCCCTTGCCTATGTAAAATCATTATTTCATGAATTTGAGTCTCAGAGATATATCTACCACCTCCCAATTTTTGTGGATGGGTCAAAAACAGATTCCAGGACTGCTTGTGGAGTCCACTTCCCATCTTTAGGTATAGCAGCTGCTGAAAGGCTCCAAAATGATGTGAGTATCATGACAGCTGAAATAGCTGCCATCAACATTGCATTGGAAACCATTATAAAGATGCCAAACCCCCCAAGAAACACCCCGCTTATAATTTATTCAGACTCAAAATCAGCCCTTGCCTCAATATCACCAGAACATTCAGATTACCCAGACAATGATACCTCCACCACTCTTGTACTATTGAACCAACTACTTAAACAAGGTATATCCACAAAATTCCAGTACATCCCAAGTCACATGGGTATAAAAGGGAACCACAAGGCAGATGAAATAGCTAAATCTGCCCTTCAGCTTGAAATAATTTCTGGAAGACCTATCCCAGTAAGAGATGTAAACCATTGGCGCCTAAAAATTTATCTAGCAAACCAATGTCCACCAAACCTTTCTCCATTTACATCCCGGAAAGACTCAAAGATGTACCACAGAATACGATCAAATGCTACTGGCATTAACAGCCAAACTTATCACTATCAAAACACAACCATTCCAACAGTAATGAGCCCTCTTTGCCGCCTATGTCAAACCTATGATGAGACCATCAACCATGTTCTTTTTAGTTGTCCTGTGGCAACTCTCAACCATAAAAAAGAATGGCTAACTTTATCTGCCATACTCAAGCGCCTCAAGCTAACCCCTAATATTGACCAACTAACACAAAGAAGACACTCTTCAACTGATGATACTGAATTGTTCAAAGCTGTCTTTAACTGCCTAAATATAGGTGGTTTCATCAATGATGTATAAAGCC
This sequence comes from Artemia sp. Qi Xiang Cuo, assembly GCF_049724085.1. Classification (NCBI taxonomy): domain Eukaryota; kingdom Metazoa; phylum Arthropoda; class Branchiopoda; order Anostraca; family Artemiidae; genus Artemia; species Artemia sp. Qi Xiang Cuo. The sequence goes on from NC_142802.1 coordinate 51,392,546, forward strand.
TATTATTGAATAATAATAGTCTAATCTCTATATTTGATTTCCCAGGACACCCCTGACATAATCATACAATACGAAAAAGGTTAAATGGATTCATCAGAAGCCTATAATTGAAGAAGAAGAAGAAGAAGAAACCTTAAGTGATGGGGATGTTAAATAGAAGAAGAAGAAGAATAAGGGGATGTTTTAAGTGCCAAGAAATCTTACAAAGGCTACTCAATACGCCTTGGGGTTGCCATGAAAAAACTCTAATAAATTTCTATAAGACTTATATTAGATATCAGATTGATTATGGACTATTTGTTTATGGCTCATGCTCGAACACCCTATTATGCTGTCTCGAGACTTTCCAAAATACTATGATCCGTGCTGTACTTGGCCTCGGGAATCACACCAAAACCAACTTCCTCCTCAGTGAAAGTGGTCTCACCTCTATTGCCATGCGTAGAGACATTCTACTTGCCCGCTACTTTACAAAAATTGATGGTAACAGTTCCCATAGATTACATGACTGGCTAAGAAACCCTGGAGCTTTTAGAGGCCTTGCACGGGAATTTGCAACCACCCAAATGACCTACCCCATACCTTCATCTTCTTTATTTCAAATTTACCCCCGGATACCTTCCTGGGCTAACCTCTACCCAGAAGTGAACCTTTTGTTTGCGCCAGCTATTAAAACAGACCTTTCCCTTGCCTATGTAAAATCATTATTTCATGAATTTGAGTCTCAGAGATATATCTACCACCTCCCAATTTTTGTGGATGGGTCAAAAACAGATTCCAGGACTGCTTTTGGAGTCCACTTCCCATCTTTAGGTATAGCAGCTGCTGAAAGGCTCCAAAATGATGTGAGTATCATGACAGCTGAAATAGCTGCCATCAACATTGCATTGGAAACCATTATAAAGATGCCAAACCCCCAAGAAACACCCCGCTTATAATTTATTCAGACTCAAAATCAGCCCTTGCCTCAATATCACCAGAACATTCAGATTACCCAGACAATGATACCTCCACCACTCTTGTACTATTGAACCAACTACTTAAACAAGGTATATCCACAAAATTCCAGTACATCCCAAGTCATATGGGTATAAAAGGGAACCACAAGGCAGATGAAATAGCTAAATCTGCCCTTCAGCTTGAAATAATTTCTGGAAGACCTATCCAAGTAAGAAATGTAAACCATTGGCGCCTAAAAATTTACCTAGCAAACCAATGTCCACCAAACCATTCTCCATTTACAACCCGGAAAGACTCAAAGATGTACCACAGAATACAATCAAATGCTACTGGCCTTAAAAGCCAGACTTATCACTATCAAAACACAACCATTCCAACAGTAATCAGCCCTCTTTGCCGCCTATGTCAAACCTATGATGAGACCATCAACCATGTTCTTTTTGGTTGCCCTGTGGCAAATCTCAACAATGACAAAGAATGGCTAACTTTATATACTATATTCAAGCGCCTCAAGCTAACCCCTAATATTGACCAACTAACACAAAGGAGACACTCTTCAACTGATGATACTGAATTGTTCAAAGCTGTCTTTAACTGCCTAAATATAGGTGGTTTCATCAATGATGTATAAAGCCTATTATTGAATAATAATAGTCCAATCTCTATATCTGATTTCCCAGGACACCCCTGACATAATCATACAATACGAAAAAGGTTAAATTGATTCATCCGAAGCCTATAATTGAAGAAGAAGAAGAAGAAAAGAAAATAGGCATCTGAACAGTAGGAAATCTTTTGGGCTTTAACATAGGCTAGGCCAAGACAAAATAGGAATTCATTATAGGATAGACAAGTTTATTGATAGGTTACTGGCTAATTTCACTGGACAATTTGGCACACTATGTCACTGCCATTATAGATTGCTTATGTATATTGCATAATGGCTATATTTGTTGACAGAGCTGGTAAAGTTCTATGAAATCATGTTATTGAGTTAGAAATAAAGTGAATAGGCCTACACCATTTGATGCCTTTTTTTAGGTAAAGTTCTACAAAATCATATTATTGAGTTAGGAATAAAGTGAATACACCATTTGATGCCTTTTTTATGAATTTCACCCCCCCCCCCCCTATATTGGCCAAATCAGGTTTAGGTTAGGTATCGCCATTATAGGGGGGGGGGGGCTGAAATTCATTTCCGATAAAAATGCTTATTATATTCATAATCAGCATAAAAAAAGCAGTAAAGTTCTACAAAATCATATTATTGAGTTAGGACAAAAGTGAATACACCATTCAATGCCTTTTTTTTATGCTTATTACAAAGATAATAAGCATTTCTATCGGAAATGAAGTTCAGCCCCCCCCCCGATATATGCCAATTCCGGGTTGGGGTAGGTTTAGCCGATATAGGGGGGGGGGGGCTGAAATTAATTTACGATAGAAATGATTATTATATTTGTAATAAGCATAAAAAAGGCATTTAATGGTGTATTCACTTTAGTCCTAACTCAATAATATGATTTTGTATAACTTGACCTTTTTTTTATGCTGATTACAAATATAATAAGCATTTCTATCGGAAATGAATTTCAGCCCCCCCCCTATATAGGCTATACCTAACCTAACCCTGAATTGACATATATGAGGGGAGCTGAAATCCATTTCCGGTAGAAATGATTATTATATTTGTAATCAGCATAAAAAAAGGCATTGAATGGTGTATTCACTTTTGTCCTAACTCAATAATATGATTTTGTAGAACTTTACCTTTTTTTATGCTGATTATGAATATAAAATAAGCATTTCTATCAGAAATGAATTTCAGCCCCCCCCCCCTATATAGGCTATACCTAACCTAGCCCTGAATTGGCATATATAGGGGGGCGGAAATTAATTTCCGATAGAAATGATTATTTTATTTGTAATCAGCATAAAAAAAGGCATTGAATGGTGTATTCACTTTTGTCCTAACTCAATAATATGATTTTGTAGAACTTTACCACAAAGCTTAGGGCTACAGGCTAGCCAGAGGTTTTTATTTGGAAAAAAAGGGCATGTTTGATCATGGGTCTCCAAAAATAACAGAGGTAGAAGGAGGCACATAAATTAGTGGGATATTGGAGTGGTTGGGGTGATTGCTCCAACTGGCAAGTTTTTTTGGATGATGGCACCATTACAAATTATCAAATCTGCCTCTCCCTTTGCTGTCCTGCAGTTCAGCTCCTCAACTAGAGCTTTGTGTTATATTCAATCTTCCTTAGGACTGTCACCATAGAAACTGATTGATGTCCTTTTGTTTCAAAGGATTTCTGTATTATTTGACTTCTAAATTCAAGTTGATTGTACAGAGAAAAGAAGAGGAGGGGGCGGCTATCAGATGGTTGATGGCTATTAGAAAGTCTTTTTACTGGGGCTGGGGGGGGGCACCAATGTCAACTCCATAATTACGTAATAGATAATTATACAGGAAAACTGCATCATCAGTCTGGGTGGGGATACCATATGCAATAATGTTAAGACATCTTTCAAAACGCTGGTGCTCTGAACATGCTACCTGACAAACATTGGTTTCAGTTAATTCGGCTACTGGAAGTTGGGACATCTTAAAAGACACTGTAGAAACCACTAGGTCCTGAATGGTTGAAACAGAGCAAACCAATTGTAGAGAATTTTCAGTATGGGATACCCTGTTTGCAATATCACTAGCCTGGGCTGAAATGTAACTTTTAATGTCAGTTCTCAGTTGGGAAAGTGTTTGGGTCAACTGACAAGTGGTGGCAAATTCCTTCTTAAGATCTTCCCTGAAAGATTTCAATGAATTTTCCATAACAGATACTAGCTTATTTATCATAGCTTGCTCTCTAGAGGGAGAAGGAGGAGGGTTAATTTTGTAGGCAGGGCATGACCAGGAAGAGGTAAGGGATTGCATCATCTTGCTTAATAATTGATATTCTCCATGGGATAGGTCCAGACATTCACCACAGATCCACTTCTCATAAATATCACACTCTATGGCAGAAAACCCTGCATCCAATTCAGTAGAACAAGCAGCACACCTGTCATGGCCTTTAACTGGGCTTTTGTGTTTTCTCTTAGCCTTACTGGACATAATATATTCAACTAAATCAGCAAATGAAACTCAATGAAACTAAAATGATTTAGGATTTAACTTAGTATTCACATTAACACATAAAGACAATACCACAAGATTCTTTTGCCTATAGGGGGTAAAAATTCAAGTCTATCTAGGTCAGATGACTGCTTAGTTATTATAAGGTCTAAAATAGATGGATTTCATCCAATCTGGAACCTGGTAGGCTCAGTAGCATGCTGATGAAGGAAACTATCATCCAGTGTTTGAACAAATCAATACCTGGAGCATTAAAGTCACCAGCAACCACAATTGTTGATGAAACTGAAGAAAGGTAGGTAAGGTAACTGAGTAAGCTCTCATCTTTTAAAGTACTATCAACACTCTTTGAAGGGCTACAATGAATAACTACAAGATGAAGATTCTGAGAAAAACTTGAATGTCTCAACTCCAAACTAACAATTTCATGCCCATTCTTAAATTCAAAATCAACTTATTTGTATATAAATTCCAGGGAAGAACATAGATGAACACCAACACCTTGTTTGTAATTTGTATTAAATATTAAATCATAACCACTTAATTGCTGAAAATGAACAGAGGGATCAATACAGTTTGTTAGTAGAACTTCACTTACAGCTATTATATAGGGTTTTTGACTTTGAACAAGTGCAAGAAACTCATCCTTTTTTGAAGATAAACAATCTGTATTTGTGTAAAACAGAGTACGCTGCTCACTCTGACAGGTGTTTCAAGCTCCATTTTGTTGACTGAGGCAATGGCTCCTTGTTTTGACTGAGTTTTGCCACTATACAACCATTTTTAATTCCTAAATTTTGCTCAACAGTAGCAGCTCTTTTCTTGATTTCCTCTATTAGTTCTTTTCTGTGTAGCCAGTCTTCTTTTGAGGTATCAGCATAGGAACGAATGTCTCCCTTTTTTATGCAGGACTCTGTTAAAATGTCAATTTTCATTTTAAGTGAACCAACTGTTCATTTTAAATAATAGCTATTCAAAAAGTTATTACTTTAATTTGCACTTAGGGCCAAAATAAGGTCCAATGTTGGATATGTTCAGCTCTATTGTTAAAATTGTGGTTAAAACACCTAACCCAAAATGAAAAAAGGGGGTTGTGACTGTGTTTACAGCCCAGTGACACATCTTCTGACTAAGAGAGTACTAGGATAGATGCAGTTTGAGCCCACTTGGTAACAGTGACCACAGATAGGTATGCACAAGAGGATCATTCTTTTGTCTTTTAAAGTAGACACTGTTGCACAACATCAATTTCTGATAGAGTTTTCAAGTTGGTTGAAATGTACCTGCATGATATAATTGACCAACAAGGATCAATTACATCACAATTATTTGATTACCTTTGTTTATGCTTGCATGCCTTGAATAGGCTGTTTAACAATTAAAAAGTAATTTGTTAGAATACATCAAGAGTAGATAAAGAATATTTTAAAAGTAACATAAAACTGCCCTAAGAACAATTGTTTCTTGAAATGTGTTTGAATAGTTGACCATCTAAGAGATAGCTCACCATACCTCATCTATCCCACCTTGTTTAAACTTAGCTTTGGCCACATTGGCCAAACCTAAAACAGGATCTCTGAGATTCTGAGATCCTTGCAGACTATGTTGTTAAGCTGTGCCAAGGACAGGTCTTTGTACATTCAGACCCCCCAAGCCATTTATTCATGATGAACATACTAAAGGAGGAAGTAGTAACAAAAAATAATAATAATAATAAAATAGTGGCCAAGCAACATGTTGCAATGTGTTACAACTGAGAAACAATCAGCACCAGACTAAACTCAGTGATTTTGGAATTCTTGTAAGAAGCAAAAGTGTTGCTGCTAGAAGGCAGGAACTACAAACCAGCTTTGTTAAGGTGGAGCTGGAATTATGAGCAGTGCTCTTAAGATTCCTTAAACAAATTGATAATGATAATAATAGCCACTTATTAGCCAACACCTAAAAGACAATATATATGATCATCTGTATACAAACAGTAAAGACTATTGTAGATCCATCCATATGGTAATCCCCTCTCTGAGAAAGTTCTTTGCCTGTAAATGTACTGTTTTGTGTTTGTAATCCCCACCTAGAAATAGTTCTCCTCCACAGTGAAATACTTAGACATATTTGAATCTAACATACATTAATATCTTGATTATCTTGCGGTTTTAAGAAGGATGGTATCTTTCAAATCAGTATATTAAAAATATCCTTCTTGCATAGTTTTCAGGCAGTTAGGTAATTTACTGTACAGATATTGCTGTTTTGAGTTGTGCTAATCTAACAATGGAATCTTTCTTTTATAACTTACATCTGATGTACACTTTTAAACTCTACTAGGAGATGCAATCTTATATTTTAAGTGGATTCACAAGACTTAGCTCAAGAATTCTACTTCTACCTTCTAGAAAATCTGTTTTCTTTCAAGTGAACCATGCAAAGTCAACTTTGGTAAGATTTGTTGGAAAATTTTTTCTTGTAAGAAAATATGAAACTAACAAATACAGCTTTTTCGTTTACTTCTGTCTCAGTATACTCACCATTTTACCATGTAGCCATTTCATTTCATTTAGTGAAAAATAAATGCAGTTTTCTGAGAATCTAAGCTTGAATGGATAATAATTACCACATATGATTGTGAGTTGGTGCCCTCTCACATCCCCAAATAAGCTAGTGCCATTTGTGCTTACAAAAAACAACATTATATTTTGAATAGTTTTCCTTGTTTTGATTAAAAGAATAACTGAGATTCTGCTCATCCTAGTTAAACTTTACAGAAATAAACAAATGAATAGTGATTTTCTTGTGACAATTCAATTTTGCTGTTTTAATGCTGCATTATAGTCTCATTAATATTTTATTCTGTTTGAATTCATTCTTTTGAAGTGTATAACAATTTTTATTTTCTAACAAACTTCCAGAAAGAATGACATGTAATATCCAAATCAATCTATTGAATTATGTAGTTACCAACTGCATAACAGTTACTAATTGAGTTATTACAGTAGGGCCAAAATCTGTTCAATATTGCACCTGCAAACATCAGAAATAAAATTAGCCTTTATGAAGATGATTTTAAAGCAACCTGGTTTTGTTAAAACTCCAGATGAGATAGATGTCTTATAAGCTGACTTTGAATCATCTACTTGTTGCAAAGATTCGGAAGCTGATTTTCAATGTCCAGAAATGCAAAGCAATCCACTTTGCTAAAGCAACCCCAGGTAGCAATGCTCAATTGAATCAAAAGATCGAACAAGGCCATTCACTGTCATTAGCCAGTGCCAAATGAGACACTTGTTGAATTCTATGATAAAGAAATGAATTTAATATGCTGAACTAACTGCTGGTGCAAAGGCTAGCCAGACTCTTAACATAATTCAGAGAACTTTCTGTGGTTGTTCCCCCTTAATTGTTACCAGACTGGTAATAGCAATTTTCGAAATAAATATATTATAAGAAATATCTTACCTATTTTTTTAAAGTATTGATTCAATCTAAGCTAGTTTAGATGAACATAACTCAGGCAATTAATAAATCTGACAAAGAAACTTCAGAATTGGTCCAGAGGCATACAACATAATGCTTAACACCCCAAAATTAACTTAAATCAAACTTGCTAGCAATAGGATGAATTCCATGTCCACCAGCTTTAATAATGATTGGCGTCCCAAACCATGGTATATTGAGCCACTCCCTGTCTACTGATGACTTGGATGCGTACGCACTGGCAGAGGTCATCATAATTTCCACTAGCTGAGAGATCCACTAGCTGAGAATTCTGTTTGAACAGATTTTGTTCCTTATCCTGGTATTTGCTTGTTTGTGGAAAAGCTTATGAGTGTGATCACAAGTTCTCTTTGAATTGTCTGGTTGGAAAAGGTCAGGAATGGTTTCCTCAGCATTTAGAAGCTTGTATGATGTTATCACATCTCCTTGTTTGCAATGATGTTGTTTACTGAGCTTATAGAGACAGGATAGATAAGATAAATAATATAGGTCTTTAATACAGTTTGTTGCCCTCCTCTCAACTGGTTCCATAGCTGCTTGGTCAGTCTTGTTGATTGGGCATGCAACACACATTCCAAACTCTAGCCATGATCAAACCGGACTCTTGTATTTTTTTTTGTCATAACAGTTGGAGATCTGCTAGTGAACATTCTTTTGATTGAACCAAGTGTCTGGTTAGGCTTTGCAATAATTGTTTGTGCATGAATCTGAAAAATTAATTTATTGTCTTCCAGGACACCAAAATCTCTCTGCATGGCTGCTAGAAATAGCTTTGTGTGACCCATCACTACAATTTATATGGTTCTGAGTGTCTGGGTTTTTCTTCCCAAGGTGAAGAATCTTGCATTTTGATGCATTGAATTCAAGCTTCCAAATATTAGTCCAGTGAGTGAATGTATCAAGATCCAGTTGTGTTGACTCAATATTTTTCATTGTGTCTGCACAACATATATATATATATATATATATATATATATATATATATATATATATATATATATATATATATATATATATATATATATATATATATATATATATATATATATATATATATATATATATATATATATATATATATATATATATATATATATATATATATATATATATATATATATATATATACATATATACTGTGCCCTGTGATGCCACTTCCAACAGTGGCCACACGAGAGAAAAAAAGTCCTTCCATCCTTCCCAAATATTCTAACTGTCTGTTTCCTATCTGTTTGGAATCGCTTCTGGCCACATAACACAAAGAAACTCAAGAATTAGTCCAGAGGCATACAACATAACAGATAAAAGGTCTCTACAGTATTCCTTATCCCTCCCAGCTTGAGAAATTGTAATTACTCACACTGGCATATCACTGCTAGAGAAGGGATATGATTATGACATTAAAGCAGCCTAACCATGGATGGACTATCTCAAACATCTCTTCATTAGATAATTCCTCAAGAACCATAAAAAATTTGAGAAGCATGCCAGCACAATGTTGCTTGGCAAATTCTTTTCCAACCAAGTGATGATTCTTGTGGAACTTGTTAGACTACTTCTTATACTGATTAGAGGATCATCTTGTCTCTGGCAAGTGCATTTTGAGGTAATTTTAGGTAAAGTCAATGCAAAGCCAAGCATTTGTGTATAATAATAGCGGGAATGTTTTACTTATAAGCTTTATTAGCAATGGTCAGTATGCATTTGAAAAAGATTAGCTAATAAAAGACAACATTAATGAAACCTGCTTCTTTATCAAAATAGTTAAGTTGGCTTTTGATGTTGCAATATTAGACTCAGATTTGTAATAAACAATCTTGGAGGCCCTTTAGTACCAGTTTTGGTAGAAATCAACAAACAACTGGATAATATGGAGTGTTCACCTTTTGTTTCAGGATTCCTGTTTGAATACTTGAGGCCATTCCCTGAATGATCCCTGAAAAACTTTGAGTTCAAAGATGTGCAAAATGTCCTTTTTTTGTAGTTGGGTGAGGGGGCTTTGGATCCATGGGTATGCTTTTAACCATCTGATAATGCGTGCTAAATAATTCTTGAATAATCACAAGTTGAAAGAAGTGTAATTTGTTTGTACTAGTAAAGTTGGGAACCTGGGTAAGTTGGACTCTAGGATCCTTTTTTATGCTAGTCAATTAAAAATACATGAGAATCCTTTGATTTAACCAAATAATCAAACAAGATTTGCAACATATGTAAATCCTGTGTTTTGCTTTGCACAGTCTTCGGACTATTTAAGGCCATTCCCGGATCTGTCCCTGAACAGTCAATAGTCAAAACAGGTGGACAGAGGAAGGAGCTGCTGCCTCGAAGGTTGGTAATGATGTTAACCAGAATTCATGAGCAAAGAGGAATTTTGTATGATTTGAGGCTCTTGCCCAAAGGGGTTCTTATTTAGAATTGACTGTTGCAACTTATAGGACTGCTACATTGAATAGGTGGTTGCTATTTTGAATTCTTTGACTTCATCTCTCTCAAAGTTCTTAACAAAAAAGTATAGTATATTTAATAGCAAGATTCTGTTATTCAACCTGCTAAAATGTATCAAATATCAATCATAGAAAGTGAAAATGTTACTGTGTTCTGCAAAAGTAATAGGATATGTCTTAACACCATATTTTGGTTGACACATGACTTTCTCCAATGCTCAGCCCTGGTTTTATTTAAGGCAGGTAAGTATGACGGAGGTGGTGGCTCAGAGACAGTGCCCTTACACTAGAATCTCGCAGCTAACAATTTCCTCCATGATTTTCAAATGTTATTGATGTTATTTTTACTCATTGTCAAATATATACAAAATGCTGTGGATGGAGTAGGAAAAGAGAAGAAAAATGTACAGTGAAATGCAAAAACACAGCTTGCCTACAGAATCAAAACTATGGGCTCAATAAATATGTCAGAAATAACAGTGGAAAAGCAATAGTGATGAAAAAGCAATTTAAGCATACAGTGAAGATTGGTTTGGGTCAAATGCCTTTGCAAACCAAACACGGTGATTTATCACAGCAATGAACGGGTCGGCTAGACCAAAGTTAAAAGATATTTTTATGTTTCTCATCTAAATTGGAAGATAAAGTAGGTATGTACACAATCTGTAAAAAGTTTACCAAATGCTGTTGCGACCAGACGCGGTAAATACTCGTAGTATCCAGAACAGAGCTAGGGTTAACACACGCGGCAAGAAATAAGCATTATATACTTGAGCAAGTAAGATACAGTTAAAGTGGCACTTAATTGACACAAAGCTTCCACAAGCTCCATGGGTTTTCTCAGTGAACAACAATACAATGCAGTCATGTGTGTTTTTATTAGGTTGCTGCATATTGCATAATAATGGTGCTTCATCTTAATGTGGAAAGATTTGAAAGTATTGGATCTGAGGGTAACATAATCTGATACATTATCTTTAACATGGGTATTGAATGGGAAAACGTCACTCATCTAGGGGTTGAAAGATATGACCTACACTACTGTACTCTTGACTCAACGCACAAAAATTATTTTTGGTGCCTACAAGTGTTCTATTAAGGTTCAGAATATCATCAGCCCAGTCAATCAGTGAAACATAAAAGCCTCTAAAAATACATTTTGACTGAACTTGCTCCTGCAGCATAAAAATAATATTTTTACACTGTAATGGAGAAGTAATAGCCCCTTGACATATTTCCTTTACAACAGGGATGAGACAAGAAAATAATATTAAAGTATCAACACCTGGTACTTTCATATGAGCCTCCAATTTTCTATACATATTTCTCAGTGCACATATATAATAGACTTATCAACAAAGCCCTTCTAAGCAGACATCAAAGTATGAGAATGGACATCCGAGTCCAATTCGTAAAAGACATCATGGCATGAAAAACGAGTCTTGTTTGAATCATTGACATTAATTAAGGGGGAACGGAATAGAAAAATTCCCGGCTACCTCTTCCATGTTAAATATTTTTTGCTTGTCTGGCGACAACAGACGCATAAAGGCATCAATTTTGGTCTCTATCTATTCCCCTGATCTAGCAACATAATCTGAATTTGCTATTTTTTATTTATTTTTTCTGGGCTTTCTAAATTAAGCTTTTTCGTGTAAATTCCATTTCAACTTGTCTAAGAGAACGGTTGAAATGGAAATGGAAAGAGAACGGAATGAAATGGAATATATATATATATATGTTGTGCAGACACAATGAAAAATATCGAGTCAACACAACTGGATCTTGATGCATTCACTCACTGGACTAATATTTGGAAGCTTGAATTCAATGCATCAAAATGCAAGATTCTTCACCTTGGGAAGAAAAATCCAGACACTCAGAACCATATAAATTGTAGTGATGGGTCACGCAAAGCTATTTCTAGCAGCCATGCAGAGAGATTTTGGTGTCCTGGTAGACAATAAATTAAATTTTCAGATTCATGCACAAACAATTATTGCAAAGGCTAACCAGACACTTGGTTCAATCAAAAGAATGTTCACTAGCAGATCTCCAACTGTTATGACAAAAAAAAATACAAGAGTTCGGTTTGATCATGGCTAGAGTTTGGAATGTGTGGTGCATGCCCAATCAACAAGACTGACCAAGCAGCTATGGAACCAGTTGAGAGGAGGGCAACAAACTGTATTAAAGACCTATATTATTTATCTTATCTATCCTGTCTCTATAAGCTCAGAAAACAACATCATTGCAAACAAGGAGATGTGATAACAGCACACAAGCTTCTAAATGCTGAGGATACCATTCCTGACCTTTTCCAACCAGACAATTCAAAGAGAACTTGTGATCACACTCATTAGCTTTTCCACAAACAAGCAAATACCAGGCTAAGGAACAAAATCTATTCAAACAGAATTCTCAGCTAGTGGATCTCTCTCAGTGAAAATAGGATGACTTCTGCCAGTGCGTACGCATCCAAGTCATCAGTAGACAGGGAGTGGCTCAATATACCATGGTTTGGGACGCCAATCATTATTAAAGCTGGTGGACATGGAATTCATCCTATTGCTAGCAAGTTTGATTTAAGTTAATTTTGGGGTGTTAAGCATTATCTTGCATGCCTCTGGACCAATTCTGAAGTTTCTTTGTCAGATTTATTAATTGCATGAGTATATAGAAGTTTAATAAAATTAAAACGGACTTGTAGAGGATTTTGAAAGGAACAACTTGACTTTAAAATTTTTTTTTTCTAATTAATTCAAAAAAGACATTTTCATAAGTTTATTTGTTTCTACTAAAAGTTGTTACCATCAGTTTTATATTAGAAACTCCTAAACTGTTGCATATTTAATTTCAATAGGCGGGCATAAATACCAGTCTTCAGGTGATAAACAGTCAGGGTTTCAACTTGTATCGGCTGGCATGATAAGTGAATGTTTGAACATATTATGCAAATAGGAATGATCCATCAAATTAGGTTGCAGTCAAAGATTTTGAAAGAAGAGAAATGCAACTAAAGAAGAACTTGACCTAGTTAGTTCACAAGTGCTTTATGAAATACACGGGCGCCGGCAGAAAATTTTCCAGAGGGGGTGGGGGGGGGGGGCAAACGCCAAAATATCAGTGGTGATTGGGGGACATGGAATATATTTCATAAATTTTTTTCGTAGGAATAAGTTTATTTTTAAATACTTTTAGAAAAGAACTCAAATAAAAAGAGCAACTAAATTGCCTGCGAAATGAAACAAAATACAGTAAATTTTAAATCGCAAGGATTCCTGGCAAAAGCATCAATTTGTTTAATCAATAATACGTTAATTATTATGCATTTAATTTTAAGAGAAAAACAAACTCAAATCAAAATTACAGAAAGATTGCCTTCGTAGATTATAACAGTTGTAGACTTGCCTTTATACAATTTCCTACGCCTTAGAGTAGTTTACACAAGGAGTACAGATACTCAAAGATAATCCTGCCTGTACAGATACCACGTTTTGATTTTATAACGGCCATTTCAAATATACCTCTTTCATAACAGGACAATTCTTCCCCTCGAACTTAAATCCGTTATATATTCATATATAAAGAAAACAATAGAATAGCGAAAGAAAAACAAAATTTAAACCTAATATCCAGCTGTGCTAAATCGACCCTCTGTCTTTTTATTGTCCTTTCAACTAAAAAAATGAACAAGTTAAAAAAAAAATCGTCACAAGAGAATCTTATCAAATAGTTTGTGAAAAAAACTGGAAGTAAAGAGTGACTTGGACCAATATTCACCAAAACTAAAAATATAATTCTCGCGACAGTTACTACCCCGGCAGTATTAGCTTTTTATGCTAATTCTAAATATTTAGAGTTTTTTCAGTTTATTGTTACACACCCAAAGCCAAAAATCTGAGGAAATTGGCCCGATTTTTGAAAAAAAGGACCCCCTCCCAAAAAAGCAAGTGACCTTAATAAATTTCTCTTTACTAGGTACGTCATATCAGAGAACCCCACTGAAGAGGTTTGAAGCTCTAATCTTCAAAATATGGAATTTCGCTTTTTTTTCAGAAAAATATCGTAGATTTATGTTTATTTGTTTTGTTTTTTCCCGGGGAGGATTGTATCAGACCAAAGGTCCAAGTTAATTAAGAGGTAGCTCATTCAAACGTAAATTTAAAGCTCTTTTTAAAGTGACCATACAGATTGGACCAGGGTAAAGTCTTGTTTTCTTGCTGTTTTAGGGCACAAAACTACAACTTTACCCCAAAGAGGATGAATTTACAATCAATTTAAAATTCTGAGAAGCTAATTGATTTAAAATATGAATTTCTATATTATAGGCTTTACAGTTGAAAAAGAAGCGATGACACACGGTGACAGTACAGGATTCAACCAAGTTGATTCGCTTTATTTGTAATGAAATTAGGCTACGTTTGGCGATCTGTAATTGCGGATTAGCTATAATGAGGGGGATGAGTCATTGTTTAGGTGGGGGTAGGGTAGATTTCTAAAAAAGTACATTTTAGTGGACTAACTGCTTACTCTTCACGAGGCTTCAGATAAATGTTGAAAGAGGTAGGGGGAGTAGGAATTAATTAAATTGTTTCGCTATAGCCCAAAAATGTTACATTCCCATTTCTACCAGCACAGAGGTGGATAACAAGGCAGGTCATCATCAGCCCCGCCAGGAAATTTCTTTGGGGTGGCAAATACAGTAAGGAACTTAGTTTTTAGCAATTTTAAATGGTGTTATTTAAATGGTGTTTCCCTCAGGGCATAACTTATAAAACTTGCCCTGAAGACTGTGGGGGGACTGTCCTGCTCAAACATATAATTTACAGAACTTTCAACTACGTTGAACAAAATGGCTATATCAACATTTTGATTGGATGTGTTTGGGGAAATGGTGGGCGTGGAAGGGGTGGTAGTTACCTTCCAATCACTTTCAACTATTAAAAAGAGAACTAACCATTTAAATTTCCAATCAAACGTGCCCTTTCTAAAGTTTCTACGACAACGCTTTCTATAAAAACCTTATATGCCCCCGGGCATAACTTACAATTCTTACCCCGAGGGCTGTTGGGGACTGTTATCATCAAAGACCTAATTTCCTGAATTTCCAACTACGTTGAACGAAATGGCTATCTCAAAATTTTGATTGAATGTGTTTGGTGAAAAGGTGGGCTTGAAAGGGGGGTTAGTTGCCCTCCAATCACTTTCGACTATTAAAAAGGGCGCTAGCCCTTTGAATTTTGAACCGAATGAGTCCTTTTTGAAGGGCATAACTTACAACCCTTGCCCTGAAGGCTGTGGTGGAGTGTCCTCCTCAAAACATAATTTCTATCTGGAAATCAACTACGCTGAACAAAATGGTTATCTCAAAATTTTGATTGGATGTGTTTGGGGAGCTGGTGGGCGTTGAAGGGGTGTTAGTTGCCTGCCAATCACTTTTGACACTTAAAAAGGGCACTAGAACTTTCGATTTCCAATCGAATGAGCCCCTTTTGAAGTTTCTACGGCGACCCCTTCCATATGAAGTTTCTCTGGGGGAAAAAAATAATAAAACATTGGACCCGTATGACCTTTACTAAAGGCGACGCTATAGCGTTGCATCTGATCCATTCCATAAGAGCCATATATTCCCCCAGGGCATAACTTACAACGCCTGCCCTCGGGCCCTTGGGGGCTGTGTTAACCCGGAGTTTTCGTTATATCGTCTTTGAACTATTTTAACAAAAAATGGTTATCTCAAAGTTCAGATGGGTTTGAGAAAAGCAGGGCGTAGAGGGGGGACTACGTGCCCGTAAAAAGTGAACTGGAACTTTCAATTTCCAATCAAATGAGCCCTCGTTGAAGTTTATACGAGCATCGTATAAACTTTAGAATCTTATATGCCCCCAGGGTAGAACTGACAATGCCTGTCCTTGAGCCCTGGGGGGCTGTGTCAACATCAAAGTTTTGTTATCTGACCTTTGAACCGTTTTTAACAAAATAGCTATGTCAAAAATTTTATCTGATACAATAGCTATTTAAAATTTTATATCACATATATTTGTGGAAAAAGGGCTTGGGGGGGGGCTAGTTGTCCCCTCCGATAACCTTTGACTCTTAAAACGGGCACTAGAACTCTCGATTTCCAATCGAATGAACCCCTTTGAAGTTTATACGATGACCTCTTCTATATGAAGTGCCTCTGGGAGAAAAAAAAGGAGTGTGGGGGGAGGCTAGCTGCCCTCCGATTACTTTTTACTCATAAAAAAGTGAATTACAACTTTCAATTTCCAATCAAATGAGCCCTCGATGAAGTTTATACGAGTATCCCTTCCATAACAGCCATATATGCCCCGAGGGCATAACTTACAACGCCTACCCCCTGGGTCCTGGTCCTCGGTCTCTTTTGACTCTTAAAAATGAACGAGAACTTTCAATTTCCATTCAAATGAACTCTCTCGGAAGTTTATACGAGCATCCCTTCCATAAAAACCATATATGCCCCCAGAGTATTACTTACAACGCTTGCCTCTGGGCCCTGGGGGGTTGCGTCGACACAGGAGTTTTTCTTATCTGACCTTTGAACAATTTAATGAAATGACTATTTTAAAGATTTTATCGGATAGGGTTGGGGAAAAAAGGGTGTTTGGGGGGGGGGGGCGAGTTACCCTCGTATATCTTTTGACTCCTAAAAAATGAACTAGAGCCTTCTAACTTCAAATCAAATGAGGCGTCTCTGAAATTTATAATAGCATACCTTTCGTAAGAACCATATACGCCCCAAGGACAACACTGGCTTTCCCAAAATTTGTAGCGAATGGGTTTGGGGAAAAGGGCTTGGGGAAAAAAAGGCGTGGGGAGGGCTAGTTGCCCTTAAATCTCTTGACTCTTAAAAAGTGAACTAGGACTTTCAGTTTCTAATCAAATGAGCCCTCTATGAAGTTTATGCGAGTACCCCTTTAATAAGAACAGTACATACCTTTAGGGTATAACTTGGACCACCTTCCACCGGGACCTTGGGGGTTATATCGAGTTTTCCTTATCCGACCTTTGAACTATTTTTTTTAACAAATTGTCTATCTCAAAATTTTCATCAGATGGCTTTGGAAGAGAAGTCGTGGGGAAGGGGGCTATTTGCCCTTGGATTTCTTTTGACTATTAAAAATTGAACTCGAACTTTTAATTTCCAAGCAAAAGAGCCCTCTCTGAAGTTTATACGAGCATCCCTTTCATAAGAACCATAAATGCCCCAGGGCATAACTTATAACGTCTGCCCTCGGGCCCTGGGGGGTTGTGTCGACGTCTGGTTTTTTTTATCTGACTTTTGAACAATTTTTAACTTAAAGGCTATCTCAAATTCTGTATCGGATGCATTCGTGAAAAAAGGGCGTGGGGGGGCTATTTGCCCTCCAATCTCTTTTGACTCTCAAAAACTGAACTAGAACTTTCAATTTCCAATCAAATAAGTCCTCTCCGAAGTTTTTACGAGAATCCCTTCCATAAGAACCATAGGCTATATTCCCCAAGGGCATAACTTACAACGCCTGAGTTACAACCCCGGAGTTTTCGTTATATGGTCGTTGAACTATTTTGAATAAATGACTGCCTCAAAGTTCTTAGCAGATTGGTTTGAGAAAACAAGGGTGTGGAGGGGGGGGGGTGCTAGGTACCCTCCAATCTTTTGACTCTTAAAAAGTGAACTAGAACTTTCAATTTTCAATCAAATGAGCCCTCTTTGAAAAATATACGAGCATCAATTCCATAATAACCATATATGCCCCCAGGGCATAACTTACAACGCCTGCCCCCGGGCGATGGGGGGTTGTGCTGACACCAGAGTTTTTGTTTTATGATCTTTGAACTATTTTAACAAAATAGCTATCTCAAATTTTTTATCGGATGCATTTGGGAAAAACAAGCGTGGGGGGAGGCTGGTTACCCTCCGTTATCTTTTGACGTTAAAAAGTGAACTAGAACTTTCAATTTCCAATCAAATGAGCCTCTGAAGTTTATAAGAGTATTCCCTCCTTAAGAACCATATATGCCCCCAGGGTATAACCTATAATTTATATACTGAAGACTGCGGGGGGAGTGTCCTGTTCAAAGACATAATTTCGAGAACTTTCAACTGCGTTGAACAAAGCGGTTATCTCAAATTTTTATTGGATGCGTTTGGGGAAATGGTGGGCGTGGAAGGGGGGTTAGTTGCCTTCCACTCACTTTTGACTATTAAAAAAGGCACTAGGCATTTAAATTTCCAATCGAATGAGCCCTTTTTGAAGTTTCTACGACAACGCTTTCTATAAAAAACACTTACATGCCCCCAGGGCATAACCTACAACCCTTGCTCCGAAGCCTGTGGGGGGTTGTCATCCTAAAAGACTCAATTTTCTGAATTTTCAACTACGTTGAACAAAATGGCTATCTCAAAATTTTGATTGGATGTGTTTGGTGAAAAGGTGGTCGTGAGAGGGGGGGTAATTGCCCTCCAATTACTTTCAACTGTTAAAAAAACCACTAAACAATTGAATTTTAAATTGAATTAGTCCTTTTTGGATTTAATAAGACAAAGTGTTCTATAAAAACCATAAAAGCCTACAGGGCAAAACTTGCAACCCATGTCCTGAGGGCTGTGGGGGAGTGTCCTCCTCAAAAACAATAATTTCTATCTGTAAATCGACTACGCTGAACAAAATGATTGTGTCAAAATTGATTGGATGTGTTTGGGGAACTGGTGGGCGTTGAAGGGGTGCTAGTTGCCTTCTAATAACTTTTGACCCTTAAAAAGGGCACTAGAACTCTTGATTTCCAATCGAATGAGCCCCCTTTGAAGTTTCAACGAAGACCCCTTCCATATGAAGTGCCTCTGGGGAAAAAAAAAAGCATTGGAGCCGTATGGCCTTTACTATAGGCAACGCTATAGCGTTGCCTCTGATTTATTTCACCTCTTTGTATGGCTTCTTTTTTGAAACAATGCTTTACGCTGCAGTTCAGTAAACTTTTTCTGATGATAGATATAACTTTTAAAAGGGTACATTAGATAAATATACATTTAAGGGATCTGTCTTTCACAAACATACGGGGCTCCTCAAAGGGGAGAGGGTACAAGGAGATCATGTACAAGATCAGGAGACGTTGACAGTATTAGTAGAAGAGTTGGTATTCGTAATAGTAATAACAGTAGTAGCAATAGCACTAGTAGTAGCAGCAGTAGAACCAGTTGCAGCATATACGCAATGCTCTTGAGTCAGTTAAACCTCCACCTCAACATATCCCATAAGTTTTCAATTAAATACACGACATCGGTCTTGTGATATTACTGATAGGCTCATTTGACAGCTTGCATGCAAATAGTGTGTTTTGATTTATTTCAATCTTTTTTCTCAATATTCCTTGAAACTTTCACCGTAATACCTTTATACCACCATAATATCGTAATAGCCTAATTAGTAGCAGTAGGAGTAGCGACTGTAGGAGTGGTAGTACACTCTAAAAAATTTGATTTCCAACTAATTTTTTGCTGGAACTTAAACCAGTCAATTTTTCGTTGAAATTTTGATTTGTGTTTGGGGTTCATTCAATTTTTGAAATTACTAAGATTTATTTAGTTTTCAGCAGAAAAAATGTAATTCCCTATGAAAATAGGCTTTATTAATCAACACTGTTTTGGATTTGTATGCTAGATAAAAAATTTTAGAATATTATATTGAATTTGATTAAGGTAACATTTAAATTAGTATGTTATATAGTAATTCGAATCAAAGGTTGGAATTACGACAGAAAAAAGAAGCTTATTGTCTTTTTGAGTAAAAAAGAGAGTATAAAATTTGGGTTGATATGAGTTGAAAAAAGTTTAAATTACACGTCTAGAAAGTGCTTACACAAAAATTTATCTACAAATATTATCAATTAATTCAATCAATCAATCAATTTATTCAATCAATAAACTTAAAGAAATACACTTCAATATAGACTCCCCCGTAAGGCTCTATGGCCAGGAAAAAAAAAACAGGGGAGAAACAAAATGAAGCAAATACATAAAAAACAAAAACATTTTCAGCATCATACATTCACACCTTTAAGAGACTCGACACAAGAAAAAAAATAAATAAACAAAAAAAAAATAAACAAGAAAAAAAAATAATAAAAAACAAAGATCCACATAAAAAAAAATAAGAGAGAGAAAAAAAATCAAAAACTAAACAGGGGATATTTGCATAAAACTTTATAGGCGATTTTGTTTCGTAATACATTTGTTTTGTGATTTTCCTTAATTAGCAAATTTGTGAAGCTGCTACCCTATTCTTAAAAATACTAATTCTCAACATATTTTACCCTCTGAATCCAATGTTTTTCTAACTAATACCGAGAACCCTTGTCTGAATTTTGCTGATAAACATAACCACAGTTTATAGAATTAGCAGTATGATCATACCCTATCTCACCCATTATAAAAACCTGGACCAAGGTGCGAGTGCTCCAGTGAACGTTTTTGCAGATGTAAACATAAGCGGCATTAGATCTTTTCACGGGTAGACAAGACAGATTTCTTTTGGACACGAAACAAGTGGAAACCCGCTATTACGAATAATGCACTTTGTAACCATTTCTCATTAATTGACGGAAACAGACTAACCCGCTAATGTAGAAATAAGTGGAAGGAGCTTTTTATTCGTACCGAGAATGAAGACCAGAAATGATCTGCGATAAACTTACTGGATAATTCTATAAACTGTGAACATAACAAACAATTTTTGTCGAAACTCATACATTTTTTTTAAATGTAGTTGTATACAAGTATTGCCTTTATATCAGTTGAACATCCCCCTCATCATGCCCTGAAAGTTTTAACCTAAAAGCCTCTTAACTAAGCGAACTTCACACCAAACTTTGGAATTTTAGTTTTTATCATTATTCTCAGTACGAAAAGAGGATAAACATAATAGCTAGGTCCTACTTGAGGACGTTAACAGAATTTTACCTCGGGAGACATAACATTTCGTGGGAGGCAAAGATTTCAAGAAGGCCAAGAATGGGAAAGAACTTGTGCCCTTGGAGAGGAACGATTCTTCCAAGTCGTCATGATTCATAAAGCATGTTTTTTGCTGAATACTTATATTTACTCAAATGCTTTCCCAAAGCTAACTATGTTGGGATACTTTCAACTGTAGAATCCTTGTGCACCCCTATTTTTCACATGATTTTGGACAGAGCTAAATTGCAATTCTAAAAACTCAATATATATAAATTTTCGAACTGTAATAAGAATTTTCCTTGTAAAGTGTTTAGATTAGAAGAAAGGATGAATCGCACTGTTTCTATATCTTTTTTTCATGCCATACCGAATATTTGATACTACCAAACTATTTTTTTTATTTTAAGTTACTACCTTTTTTTCTATTTGATCATGCTATGTAGGGAAAGAGGTATGAAATGTGTCTTGAGCAGTATGTTTTGTTACGACCTAATGATATACATATTTTTATTTCTATAGGGTGTGTTGTTTTCCTCCACTCATTGTGTTAAATTTTTGCGTACCAGCATAAATCCTTTTATTACAATTTAACTAGCCCACTTTAAATTTTGTGTTGAAATGATGAAATTGTTGGCGGTTTTCAATAAGAATTTCTGAAACGCAATATGAGTAGAGAGCAATAGGGTTTCAATTTATTAATCTTTTTCGCCATGGAGGGAGTTGTCGTAGAAACTTTGGAAGGTGCTCGTTCAACTGAAAATTGAAAGTTTTAGTGCTTTTTATAAGAGTCAAAGGGACTGATGCCAACCCGTTTCCCTCCCAAGCCCTTTTTCGCTACCCTTCTTCCAAAGACATTTGACCAAAATTAGGCATTTTGTTCAAAATGGTAAAAAAGTCACGAAGTTTTACCGTAATACCCTCATCCTTTTAGTTAGTTATACCCAGAATATAGCCCTCCCCCTTTCTCAATTATAAATACTACATGAAAAAAAAAGATAAATTGCGTAAGTTGTCATTCTGGCCCCAGGGTCTTTTGGGGCCGAGGCACCACAGATATATGAATCTGAGTTTTCAGATTTATAGCCCCTTCCCCTCAATTACTTTCCAAAATCCCTTTCAAAAAGCCGTGAAAGTTTCAACTTAATACCCTCGGCTCTTCTAAGACTATTGCTGATAGAAATTTTTAACAACCCGCCTGCAAATAATATGCTCTGATGTTGATCAATAACTCTTTTAAAATGACCTGAAAGCAGTCGCAATTAGAAGTGGTCACAGTTGCAAGTAGTTGCAATCAAATTAATGAATGGTCGTAGCTGTTGCAGAAGTAGCAACAGTAGAGGGCCTGAAAGTTTCAAGTTAAACACCTTTTCTATTCCTAAGGTATTACAGATACGCCTTTTTTATAAGCCATTTGTCCATAGTGTCCTTTGATTTTTTTAAAAATACCCCTCAACATTCACTAACGTTTCACACTGACTCGCTTACTCTTTGGAACACACGTGGGTTGAAATATTCGCCCCCCTCCCTTTCTCAGTGATAAATCCTGTGTGTAAACAATCGAAAAATTGCGTGATTTTTAAATTGCCACATAATTTGCCCCAAAATGACCGTATTCTTTATTGTCAATATTTTATCAATTATCCTTATGTTTTTTTTTCTCTAAATAATTATTTTTCAAATTTTATTCCTCCTTCCATATAACCAGGATGCACACAGTGGTTTTTTATTTAGTTCGAATTACCCGTCAGCATCCACTAAATTTTCACATTTAGACCCGAGCTCTTTTGTGACACAACCAGGTTAGAACATTTTTCCCTTTCCTAATGACAAATCCCGCGTAAACAATCAAAAATTGCATAACCTATGAATTGTCAAATAATTTACCTAAATTTTGCATATTCTTTCTTGTAATTGTTTTATCAATCGTCCTAACGTATTTCTTTAATTGATTCTTGTTCCTTTTTTAAATTACTAGTCTTTCCTCGACTTGACTAAAGGCTAATGCTGAGAGCGAATAAAATTCTTCAAATCTGTCAACTTTTTACCTTTTTTTGCGATTTTGTCTTTTACAATCAGGTGACAGCTTGAAATCCCAATTTTGCTGAGTTAAGATAAGGGCCGCCTTCTAAACCCGTTTATATTCATCAAAAGATAACCGCCAAATTTTTGTACAATAAGATCTCTTCTGCATAGCTAATTTTTGGTTTTCATACCATCCAGCCTTAATAAATTAGCAATCAAATAATGCACATGTTCTCTAGTTGTATTCTTTTTCAAACAAAACGGGCAATCTAGTGCATTACAAGTATAACAAAGCATACATACAATGAACAATTTGAATAATTAACATAGTACAGGCATGACAGTTAATGGTTGGTAAGAAGAATGCTGCCCTCTGTCCTTCTCTTTTTTTGGACTGGAGTAATTACACCCATGCAAAATAGGTCAGGAACAGTACCAACTTTGGAAATCATTTGGTATAGGATATAGAATACACATGTGCATGACAAGGTTATGACTTGCCACCTGCAGATGCATCCCGCATAGGTTATTCACTCCCTGCAATTACTTCTATTTCAGTTTTAAAAGTACATCACCGAATGAAGAATTTGCCACAACAAAACCAACCTCCAGGTAACTATAAGCTTCACATTAAGCTCAAGGGAAAGCTTACTTTCAAGATCAGCATCAGGCAGTGCAAATACCAACATAAAATAGTCAACCCACTAATTTTCATTGGGGACTACTGGGGCAAACATCTACTAATTCATTATGGTTCTTTGTTTAAAAAAATTCCACATTTGTTCTGGGTCAGAGCATGGTGAGTTGCAAGGACCTTTGCAAATCTTATTTTGGTATAAAATTTGACAGTGTTCACTATACCATGCCTTGGGTGACCATTTTTAGTCCACATCCAGAGCCAAAATATTGCATTCATGCAAGCATTAACAAGACTTCAATTATTGGACCACTGGTGTATTTCTGAGCCAGTTCGAAAACATCGCAATGGTAAACCGTGTGAATGTCCCCTAGGCAAGCCAGATTGTTAATCCATTTCAAGGAAGGAGAATAACAATCTCAAGGCCTTCTACAAGAAAAAGAACTGACTCATTTTTAGCCAAAGCTGGTAACATAATAATCTAATCCGTTAACATTAGCACCCATTAACATTAGGGAAGATGAGTACTCAATTTTCAGGGAGAATTGGGGCATGGGATACTTTTATTTCCAAATGCCCAACCTGGCAAAATGACCATTTATCTTTCGCTTGTCTGCCTTTTCCTCCAGCAAGGAGGGTAACTATGGAGGCATGGAGAGCAAAATATCTCTCCAGTAATAACTCAAGCGGAATTTCCAAAAATTAGAGTGACAAAGTTCCATGAGTTCTTGGAAATTTATACAGATGGCTCCGTACAAGCAGGTAAAGCAGCTGCTGTGGCAGTCATCCCCCAGCTAAACCTCCACATTTCGAAACTGCTCCCCGACGGCTACTCTGTCCTCACGGCTGAAATAGCTGCAATATACGAGGCTCTGAAGGTGGTCGACGCAAATCCTCCTCCCAGGAAAAAGGCAGTTGTATTCTCAGACTCTCAATAATCTCTATAAATTATCAAGAAACCCCACTTTGAAGTTACTGACAGAGATTCCCATCGGTTACGAGACTTCATAATATCCCTTGCCAAGGAGGGGGTAGAACTAGCTTTCCAACACGTTCCCAGCGACCAGAGAATACGTTTTAACAATGAAGTTGACAAATTGGCAAACCAAACAATCCAGAGGTCTTCTGGAATCGGCCAAAACTCTGAGACGTAGAAATAGCAAATTACTTCACTATAGACCATTGAAGCTCATATTTAAAGATCAGAGGGATAGCTTGGTGTTTCTGAGGATTAAGAGCCAAGCAATGATTGTCAGGAGGGAAGAACACTTGTGGAAAAAAACATCCAAACCCTTTCTGTCGCCAATGCGCATCAACAATAGAGACTATTCAGCATCTCCTGTTTCAATGCCCAAAATCAGCAACAATCTCCTTGGAGCTGAAAAGAACAACCTAGAAGTTGGGATTTAAATTGGGATTGCAGGAAAATATGAAGCTGTTGCTAGATGCTAACTGGATGAAGGCTAGATATTTTCACATGTCTAACATATGGTAAAAGGGTAAAGGTAAAAGGTCCTATATTATAACTCATATTGGTGGCTATACAACTATTAGGATGACTTTGTTTTAAAGAAATATTTAATTTCCGATTATTGTGCAATATCTATGATACTTAAAGACATAAGCACAAGGCATTTGCAAAGGAAGATTCAATAGTCAGAAAGAGTAAATGTCTGAAGTTTTGGATCACCAAAATTTGTTTTGTGTATTGTATAACTTCTGTACTTTGTTTAAAGGGGGTATTTTAACTATCATTGAATTGTGGATTGGTCACTTTTTATTTTCTCAAAGTTTTCTTGAATTACGTTTATTTCGCCCCATCTTTGTGGTTTCTTTCTTTTTTGCTAATATTATTTTTTTTTATATATCTTTAACTCCAGTGATAATATTGAATTCTCAATCATTTTTTATCTGTTCTGCCTACTCAAAGTGATCCGCGATAGATCTTTTCATTATTGTTTATATTCTAGCCAATAATCAGCAGTGTCTCTATTGTTTTTGGAAGCATAAGGTTATACTCAACAATGAAGCCAGAGGGTGTTGATTTAGACTGGGATTTCCGAAAATTGACTCCAGTGAAAATATTTAAAGATGCTGAGAAGCTAATAGATGACACAAAAGTGCAATATGACTCTGTTGGGTCACTTGACATTGAAAGTGTCTCTTACAACTCTGTTATCAAGGTAAGGCTACGATTGTGATTGTCTTTAATTTATTCTTGATTGTAGCAAAAAATAATGCAACATTAGATGGATGGCCATTAAGCACAGTCCTTCTAAATCTGTCAGCCTTTATCAATAAAATGTTGCCTAGTCATATTAAGTTGTCTTTGGTTGTAGCCCTAGAAATTGGACAGCTTACTGTTTGATATAAAAATGCTCAAAACTACCCTTGCAAAATTTTTATGGCAAATATTTAGCAAATCCCCCCCAGTCTTTTGAAGCGTCCCTGTCTCAGAGCCATAACTAACTTCTGTCATCACCATGGCTTCTGATATTGTAATTTTGATTCACAGATTTGTCTTCCTGTTCTTCCAAACTTTTTAACTAGGGAAAACATCATTTACTTTGGCTATTCTGCTTTTTATATCATCACTGCATCTGCTATCTTCACTAATAACACTACTCTGGTTACTTGAGCTATTTACTTGATTGATTTTGTTACATTTTTGATCACATCTTTGTCCTTGTTTATTTCTAGTGCAAGTTCTGTTTCTGTAATTTCCCTACCCACATCTTTGGGGATTTTATTGATATATTTTTTTGCTGACTTTTTGGACAGTGCGAATTCCCTAGGGAGCACTGTGCACTATGTTGCATTTTATTTGGCCCATATTTTGATAATAATCACAACTGATTAAATTGTTATTGCTGATTTTTGTCGAATTACTATTGCCAACTTCCCGAATATGTCAACAGAAGAAAAGAGGTTTCTGTTGCAAGTGCTGCTGTGCCTGCTGGGAGCTGGGAGAAGGTGAATCACATACACCTCTTTCGTTTTATCCTTCACAGACTTGCACACGCTGTACTGACACGCTCCACCCATACATTGTAATTTTGCTTGGTCTTCTAACTGCAGATTTCAATGTGCAACGTTTTCGCTTGCAATTTAGTGGGATTTTTGCTGTTTTTTGTTCTATGCCTTTTTCTTTAGTTGTTCAGAGCAGGGTCGTCACGTATGGGGGGAGGGGGACGCCCCCTGCCAATGTTTCTGGTCCCTCGGTAAACAAAAATAAGTCGATAAAATCGTGGCGCGTAGCGGCACGATTTTTCCGACGCCGCTAAAATTCTTTGTTCAGTTAAATAAAGACCACGAGAATACTGAGATGTCATCTGTAGAAATTTTGAACTTGGTCGGTAACCGCAGCAGTTTTACCGACCACTGCCATGATTTTACGGATGGTGCCACAATTTTCCATTTGATTAAATAAACAGCATTAAAATAGTGACATGATATGTACCGAAATCTAAATCTCGGTTGGTAAATGCCGTGGTTTTACCGACTTGTGCAGTGGTTTTATACATTGTATTTGAAACGGATATTACGCTAATTATTGACAAAAGGTAAAAATGACCAGCCAGTCGGTAAAATCTCTAGCCCCCCCCCCCCAACATTTTGGCTAGTAACGACACTGGTTTGGAGCAGTTTGTCATCTTTGTAATTTTGTATGCATCATAGATACGACCCCCCCCCCCTCCCATAAAAAAAATAATGTAATTTTTGTTCTATAAATGCACATAAATTTAACGTCACTAAGGTGGTTTATTTTCCAAAAGTAAGGCTCTGAACGAATTTTCTCAAACTCTTCACCTATCTAGGTCGTTTTTTCAAGCCTGAAAATTCAAGGGTACCAATAAAAAAAATAAAATAAAATAAATAAAAAAAAAAAAAAAAAAAAAGAGGAAAAAGTTGAGATACACGTTTTCAAGAAAACGTGTATACATACGTACAAACGTATGTATACAGTTTCTCGGCTAAAAAGAGCAGATAAACGTGCCTTACTAGGCAAAACAAGAAAAAAGGTATTTTTGGTAAAACAAGACCGGGAAAAGGCCTTGATTAGCCATTCAAAACCCAAATTCCTGCAAATGCGCAATAGGGGAATTAGAATAAAATAAATGCCAATTAGACTTTACCGCAACATTTAAGAGAAAGAAAATCACAGCGGGTGAAGAAGAAAGGTAGAGGGTTGAGATAAATGGGAGAAATTACGAGGAATTTAAACATAAATGCTTCTTTACACAGGTTTTAAACAATTATTAAGATATCATTGAAAAGAGATTTCCTGAACAAAATACGGTTGATAACTTTGTTTACAACTATTTAATACTTAAAAGTTAGGATCGGATTGCAGAAATTGTATATTTGAAGCAGACCTAAACAAATGCTTAATATGGAAAAAAGTCTAGACAATACATCATATTAAAAGGAAGCCGAAAAACACCTTTAAAATGCGCTGCAGCATCAAGCGACCTGGGCCAACAATAATCTCTTCCCACCCCAATGGGGACAAACTTATTTTGTTTGACCCAAGGTGAATGGTTCAAAAATCTTTGGCAACCTGTCATCCTCATTCTGTAAAACGTGTCCTAGCCATTTCAACCTTCCTTTCATTATAGACCTAGGAAGTGAGTAAAACCGTATAATTTCGCACACTTTGCTGTTTGACACACGACCAGTCAAGCAGATTCCTAAAACTGTCCTTTGACAATTGTTTTGAAATTTGTTTAATAAATCTTCCGTTGCTTTCCGAAGTATTCTCGTTTAAGAGAGTACTTCAAGGCCATTTTCATTACCGTAAAGAGTAACAACGTTTTTATTTAACAAAAATTTGATACTTTAGATAATGAGTTTGGATTAAAAGTTTGACATATCATAGAAATTTGTATCATCATTGCTAGCACTGGAACATTATAGAGAGCTGTTAAAGGGCTCATTTGAAAGGAAATTGCCATATGTAAGTCTAGCTAGACTTGCAACTGAATGCTGCTGAATGGTAACCCGGTCTGTCTTAAAAAAATTGTCATAATAGACAGGATATAATTTCCTTTACAGGAATATCAGGTATCAGGACCATGAAATAAAGTTATAGTGATATAAATTTTAAATTTAACTTTCTTCTTTTCCCTTCAAACTATCATTTAGCCGCTGCTTACGCCCAAAAAAGTTCTGTAACATTAACTTTTGTACTCTAGCGTAATCGTTAATAAAAACTGGTCATATTAAAAAGTTTATGAATACCTTGTAGTGGCTGAATGGATAAAGCGGCGCCTGCTAACCGTGGGTACTGCGGTTCGATTCCTGGCTGTTGCAAGGGCGATATATAATAAATAATATAATTAAATAATAATTAATGTAATTACATAATTTTACTGTAAAAAAATCTTAATAATTTTGCTTGTATATATATATATATATTTTTCCAAACCCTGACAAAAAGGAAAAGTTTGGTTTCAAACAGTTGGTATTGAAGAAATAAAAGTAAAGAAAGAATGGTCCATATAGTTGGAATTTTTTCAAATTAAAGCAACGTTTAAACTTAAAATGATTAGTAAAAATTTAATGTATGGGAGGCAACCCTCCTTTTCACCCATTGCACCAAACAATGACATATTGTATTATATACTAATGATACTCTCAATGAAGAATGTGCTAAATTTTTAAGTAAAGAGTGGATAGGGGATTTCAAGGGCCAGCACCCCCTCAAATATTGGATTATTCAAGTCAGTTTTTAAAATTAAACAACGCCCTTGTCTCCCATAAAAAATCTTGTTTTTCTTACATTTAATTCCAATCATAATCAAACGGAACCATACAGGCTTATCAATAATAAAAATTTAGCAACATTAAAACTTAAAACAAACAAAAATTATTACGTAGGCTATATAAAGTGGGTTGCCCCTCCTCAACACCTCGATCTTTACGCTGAAGTTTTTTAGTACTTTTGATAAAGCTTCTTATTGTTCTAATTAAACGACTTTTGTTTTTCATGAGTCGTTGTTAAAGAATTGGGACAAAATTCAAACTTTAGTGTAAAGAGCAAGGTGCTGAGGAGGAGGCAACCTCTTTTATACGTAATAATTTCTGTTCGTTTTAGGTTTTAATATTGCTCCTTACTTTCAGTTGAAAAAACTTGTTTTTTTAGTTTAATTTCTGATCGTGTGTTTAAACAATGCCAGGAAATATTTCCCCACCTCCACAGAGAAATACCCTCTCCATGGAAATATCCTCTTGACACTTCAATTCCCAGTGAAAATTTACCCAGGACAATTACTCTTAACAACTCCACGCGTAAAATTAAGACGGACAAGAGAAAGCAAGACACATAAAAATTCCCCAAGTGTATAATTTCCCCTGACAAGTTCACCCTTAGAAACTTCCCTCCCCATGGAACATTCCTCCGTGGAAAAACTCCCAGAAGAGAATTCATCCCCCCCCTCAACCCACCAGAAAATGTATGCATACTTCCCATTAACAAATACTATGCGTAAACAGTGGACAAAATGTATAACTTAAAGACCTTTCCCCTGGGACTGGGGGGGGGGGGGGGGTGTTATATCCAAAGGCATAGTTATTGGACCATTCAACTATGATAAACAAAATGGCTATCTCGAAATTTTGATCGGACCATTCTGGGAAAATAGAGGCGGGGGAATGGGCCTAGTTGCCTTCAAATCTTATTGGTCACATAAAAAGAGCACTAGAACTTCTAATTTTTCGTTCGAATGAGCCCTCTCACGATATTCTAGGACCACTGGATCGACAAGGTAACCCCTGCAAAAAAAAGAAGAAAAGGAAAAACAACAAATAAACAAACACGCATCCGTGATCTTCTGGCAAAAAATACAAAATTCCTAATTTTTGCAGATAGGAGCTTGGAACCTCTACATTAAAGTTTTCTGGTACGTTGAATCTGATGGTGTGATTTTCAAAAAGATTTTATCACTTTTAAGGGTTTTTTTGAAAATACGTTAAAGTTTCTCAGACTCGTAGCCGTTAATGGGTGAAACTAAGCGTAATGAAACTTAAATATTTAAATTCAGCACAACAAGCCTATTCTTTTTATACATATATTGGTATCAAAATTCCTTTTTTTTAGAGTCTCGGTTACTATTGAGTCGGGTCGCTCCTTAATTACAGTTTGTTACCACGAACTGTTGATAAAAAATACTTTCTTTGACTACAATACCTTTCCATTTTCAAATTTAAACAAATGAAAAAACACGTGTAATCAAACAGTTCGTGATAACGAACTGTAAGTAAGGAGCGACCCGGCTCAATGGTAACCGAAACTCTAAAAAATGGAATTTTGATACTCATAGATACATCAAAAGAATTAGATTTTAATGCTGATTTCAAATATATAAGTTTCATCAAGTTTAGTCTTACCCATCAAAAGTTACGCGTGAAAATTTGGCTGATTTTAGAAAAGAAGGGGGAAAGACCCCCTAAAAGTTATAGAACCTTAATGAAAATCACACCATCATATTCAGCGTATCAGAGAACCCTACTGTAGAGGTTTCAAGCACATATCTACAAAAATATGGAATTTTGCATTTTTTGCCAGAAGAAAGATCACGGATGCGTGTTTATTTGGTTTTTTTCTCAGGGTTGATAGTATTGACCCAGTGGTCCTAGAATATCGTGAGAGGGCTCATTGGAACAGAAATTAAAAGTTCTAGTGCCCTTTTTAAGTGACCAAAAAAATGGAGGGCAACTAGGCCCCCTCCCACGCTCATTTTTTCCCAAAGTCACCCAATCAAAATTTTGAGATAGCAATTTTGTTCAGCATGGTCGAAAATATGATAACTATGTCTTTTAGGAGGACTTAATCCCCCGAAGTCCCCGGGGGGAGGGCTGAAACTTATGAACTTTACATATAGTATTGGTTATTGCGAAGTATACAGACGTTTTCAGGGGGGATTTGTTCTGGTAGGTGGAGGGGGGTGGGTGGGTCGGGGGTTATATGGGAGGATCTTTACATGAACTAAGTTTTCATGGGGGAAGGGACATTGCTATGAATGGGGTGCCGGATTTCTCATCATTATTAAAGAAAAGGATAAGAAATTAAATATAAAAAGACTATTTTATCGAATAAATGTAAGGAGGAACACCAAATCTTTAAAAAAATAGAAAATACTCTGTATTTTTGGGTTCAACCAATAGTAAGTAACTTACTGATTAAGCCAAATATTTTGAAGTATTTTAATTATACCTAATTATTCTATATAGAGGTCTTGGTGATTAAGGGGTCATTTTTAAGGAATTTGAACAAAATATGAAATTAAGATTAAATAGAAAGTTATTGACTAGGGGGTGAACCCCCTAATATACGTATTAAAAATCTATGAATATAGAGGTTCGTTACGTAAGTTAATTCGTGAGTTAATTCGTAAGTTACGTATATTTATTACTAATGAAAAACGTTCGTAAATAAAATTAAACAAGCTTCGAGAAAGCCATTTAACCAAATAAAAGTAAAATTAATATGCAAATTTTGTTTTAATTATTCGTGTACGGTGATCCAAAATCAAAACCAGCATTAATTCAAAAACGTTCAAAAATTAAATACAAAAAACAAGTTTTTTTTAATTGAAAGTAAGGAACAGCGTTAAAACTTAAAACGAACAGAAATTATTCCGTATATGAAAAGGGGGCTCCCCTCCTAAACGCCACGCTCTTTACATCTATTTTTCTAAACAATAAAAAACTTTTATGTACTTATCTAAACTTGATACACTAAAAACAAACTAAGATGCACTAAAGTAGATATAAAATGAACATTTTGATCATCTTTAAAAATGGAGCAGTATCACCATTATTAAAGTTGAATACAACAATCTCCACGCTAGATTTGCTGGAAAAAAAAACTAGTCCTCCCATATGATATATTGATGAATGCGTAGCTTCATTCAGTAGAGCTAAAGAAGTAAATCAAGGTTAAGTATATCTATACTTCAAAAGCAATATTGCAAATCATAAATGCCAAAAAAGTAAGTGCTATTGCCAAGTTAGCCTGAATAAGACTGTAGTTGCACAGATATTGTGGAGATGAATGTCACTGATAAAGTTATTTTTTAACAGGAATAGCAACCAATCCCAAATGCCGAACAAGTAAGCGTTGTTGCTGTGTTAGCCTCAAAAACAATGTTATTGCACAATTCTTTTTCTGACAGGGATTGCAACCAATCCCAAATGCCGAAAAAGTAAGCCTTGTTGCCATGTTAGCCTCAAAAACAATGTTTTTGCACAATTTTTTTTTCTAACAGGAATTGCAACCCATCCCTAATGCCAAAAAAGTAAGTGCTATTGCCTTTTTATCGTCAATAAGTGTTATTGCAAAGAGGGGGTGAAAATGAATGTCCCTGCTAAATTGTTTTTCTAACAGGAAGGTGGTAGTACTTTTTTCTTCTCTGAATCGAAATTTTTTTATCTAAAGCAAACACAACTGATCCATAGTAAATTGAAGCCTTCCAAAAAAAAAAACAAAAAACCTGCAGCCTTCAGAGCCTTAATAATACTGTTATTATACAGTATTATTAGTGTATAATCAGATGAAAGCCTCTGATAAAATCTATTCTTACAGGAATTACAACCAAAGAAATGTTTATACCCTCAGGCTAAAAAATCGTTTCTTTAGCATTCAGTTTTTATATAAATTCTGAAAAGGAATAACTGTAGACCTATCAATGTAAAGATTTCAAGCGCTAAATGACGAGGGGCTGTACACACCAGAAATGAATACCCGTCTCGCATGTAGTACTAGAATCTTAAACATTTACTTAGAGCCGATTGTGCTTTTTGACCAAAGAAATGCTCAACATTTGTTAGTTAAAAATGGAGGTTGCGTAATTGTAGTATGTGTATGTAGATGTAGAATTGTAGTTGAGTAATTCCAATGGTAACCCAACCTCCCAAACTCAATTTTCGGGTACATTCATAAAGGGGTGCATTTAGAAGGGAATCTCGAGCCCTTTCCCCCTCCCGAAGTGTCAAAATTATATCAATTTTCTATTTTTCTTTTTTTTTTCAAAATTTTATCCCGCAAATTTTTAGAAAATCGGGAGACTTTTTAAGATACTAAATGGGTAATTTTGCCCCCGATAATGTACTCTGAGTATGTATAATTCTAGAATTTTGATTCGATACTTGTATCGAATAATTCTACCTAATATTCTGCTCATATGTTTCTCTGACGCTCAATCCTAATGAAAAATACCAAAGTAAAATAAAAATATAATACTTTAGAAATAAATTTGGGCTATATATTTGAGCACTAGGGGGGGGGGGTAAAGTATAGCGAGTCTGCATGCCTAAAGTGTTAGGTACAATTATTCTGGATGTTATGTAGTAAGAATTGTTTTCTAACGTCACACTGTCCAAATACTTTACGCCCCCCCTAATGTGCAAATCTATAACTCAAATTATATGTTTTCCATCTATTCTGTCACATCTCTCTGTCTTGTCTCACGCTAAGCTGAAAGAAACTAACGAAAAAAAACCGTTCTGTATTGCGTCAATGAATGAACAACTTGAGCGGTTGGGGGGTTTATCGTACAAGTACCTTTGATTCCTATAAGCTAGTATTTTTCATATTTTAAGAAACTCTTTATACTTTATTTTTTGAACCTACTCTTCAATGCTAAGTATCTTAATAAGTTCATTTGGTGTCTACTAAAGTATTTGTACTTAATCAGAAGCAACGCTTTAGCGTTGCCTATAGTAAAGGCCATACGGCTCCAATGTTTTATTATTTATTTATTTATTTTTTTCCCAGAGGCACTTCATATGGAAGGGGTCGTCGTAGAAGCTTCAAAGGGGGCTCATTCGATTGGAAATCGAGATTTCTAGTGTTCTTTTTATTATTCAAAATTGGTTAGAGGGCAAATAGCCCCCCCCCACGCCCATCATTTCCCCAAACATATCCAATCAAAATTTTGAGACAGCTATTTTGTTCAGCGTAGTTGATTTCCAGATAGAAAATATATTTTTGAGGAGGACACTCCCCCCAACCCTCAGGACAAGGGTTTTAAGTTATGCCCTGGGGGCATACAAGGTTTTTATAGAAGGTGTTGTCGTAGAAACTTCAAAACAGGCTCATTCGACTGGAAATTAAAGGGCTAGTGGCCTTTTCAATAGTCGAAAGTGATAGGAGTGTAACTAGCCCCCCTCCCCCTCCACGCCCATTATTTCCCCAAACACGTCTGATCAAAATTTTGAGATAGCCATTTTGTTCAGCGTAGTTGATTTCCAGATAATATATATTTTTGAGGTGGACAATCCACCACAACCCTCAGGGCAAGGGTTTTAAGTTATGCCCTGGGGGCATATAAAGTTTTTATAGAAGGCGTTGTCGTAGAAACTTCAAAAAAGGCTCATTCGATTGGAAATTCAAAACGCTAGTGCCCCTTTTAATAGTCGAATGTGATTGGAGGGAAACTGGCCCCCCCCCCCCTCGCTCATTATTCCCCCAAACACATCCAATCAAAATTTTGAGATAGCCATTTTGTTCAGCGTAGTTGATTTCCAGATAGAAAATATGTTTTTGAGGTGGACACTCCCCCACAACCCTCAGGGCAAGGGTTGTAAGTTATGTCCTGTGGCCATATAAGGTTTTTATAGAAGGCGTTGTTTTAGAAACTTCAAAAAAGGCTCATTCGATTAGAAATTCAAAGGACTAGTGCCCTTTTTAATAGTCGAAAGTGATTTTTTTTGGGCCATTTTGTTGAGCGTAGTTGATTTCCAGATAGAAAATATGTTTTTGAGGAGGACACTCCCCCACAACCCTCTGGGCAAGAGTTTTAAGTTATGCCCTGGGGGCATATAAGGTTTTTATTGAAGATGTTGTCGTAGAAACTTCAAAACAGGCTCATTCGATTGGAAATTCAAAGGGCTAATGCCCTTTTTAATTGTCGAAAGTGATTGGAGGGCAACTAGGCCCCCCCCCCCCCCCCGCCCATCATTCCCCCAAACACATCCAATGAAAATTTTGAGATAGCCATTTTGTTCAGCGTAGTTGATTTCCAGATAGAAAATATATTTTTGAGGAGGACACTCCCCCACAACCCTCAGGGCAAGGGTTTTAAGTTATGCCCAGGGGGCATATAAAGTTTTTATAGAGGGCGTTATCGTAGAAACTTCAAAAAAGACTAATTCGATTGTAAATTCAAACGGCTAGTGCCCTTTTTAATAGTCGAAATTTATTGGAGGGCAACTAGCCCCCCCCCCCCCACGCTCATCATTCCCCCAAACACATTCAAGAAAAATTTTGAGATAGCCATTTTATTCGGCGTAGTTGATTTCCTGATAGAAAATATGTTTTTGAGGAGGACAATCCCCCACAACCCTCAAGGCAAGGGTTTTAAGTTATGCCCTGGGGGCATGTAAGGTTTTTATAGAAGGCGTTGTTGTAGAAACTTCAAAAAAGGCTCATTCGATTAGAAATTCAAAGGGCTACTGCCCTTTTTAATAGTCGAAAGTGATGTTTTTTGGGCCATTTTGTTCAGCGTAGTTGATTTCCAGATAGAAAATATATTTTTGAGGAGGAAAATCCCCCACAACCCTCAGGGCAAGTGTTTTAAGTTATGCCCTGGGGGCATATAAGGTTTTTATAGAAGGCGTTGTCGTAGAAACTTCAAAACAGGCACATTCAATTGGAAATTCAAAGGGCTAGTGCCCTTTTTATCGAAAATGATTGGAGGGCAACTAGCCCCCCCTCCCCCGCCCATCCTTACCCCAAACACATCCAAACAAAAATTTGAGACAGCCATTTTGTTCAGCGTAGTTGATTTCTAGATAGGAAATGTATTTTTGAGGAGGACACTCCCCCCAACCCTCAGGACAAGGGTTTTAAGTTATGCCCTGGGGGCATACAAGGTTTTTATAGACGGCGTTGTCGTAGAAACTTCAAAACAGGCTCATTCGACTGGAAATTAAAGGGCTAGTGCCCTTTTCAATAGTCGAAAGTGATAGGAGTGTAACTAGCCCCCCTCCCCCTCCACGCCCGTTCTTTCCCCAAACACATCTGATCAAAATTTGGAGATAGCCATTTTGTTCAGCGTAGTTGGTTTCCAGATAATATATATTTTTGAGGAGGACAATCCCCCCCAACCGTCAGGGCAAGGGTTTTAAGTTATGCCCTGGGGGCATATAAAGTTTTTGTAGAAGGCGTTGTCGTAGAAACTTCAAAAAAGGCTCATTCGATTGGAAATTCAAAAAGCTAGTGCCATTTTTAATAGTCGAATGTGATTGGAGGGAAACTACCCCCCCCCCCTCGCTCATTATTCCCCCCAACACATCCAATCAAGATTTTGAGATAGCCATTTTGTTCAGCGTAGTTGATATCCTGATAGAAAATATTTTTTTGAGGAAGACACTCCCCCACAACCCTCAGGGCAAGGGTTTTAAGTTATGCGCTCAGGGCATATAAGGTTTTTTATTTAACTTCAAAAAAGGCTCATTCAATTAGAAATTCAAAGGGCTGGTGTCCTTTTTAATAGTCGAAAGTGATGTTATTTGGGCCATTTTGTTCAGCGTAGTTGATTTCCAGATAGAAAATATATTTTTGAGGAGGAAACTCCCCCAGAACCCTCAGGGCAAGAGTTTTAAGTTATGCCCTGGGGGCATGTAAGGTTTTTATAGAAGGCGTTGTCGTAGAAACTTAAAAACAGGCACATTCAATTGGAAATTCAAAGGGCTTATGCCCTTTTTCAGAGTCGAAAGGTATTGGTGGGCAACTAGCCCCCCCCCCCACGCCCATCATTCCCCCACACACATCCAATGAAAATTTTGAGATAGCCATTTTGTTCAGCGTAGTTGATTTCCAGATTGAAAAAATATTTTTGAGGAGGACACTCCCTCACAACCCTCAGGGCAAGGGTTTTAAGTTATGCCCTGGGGGCATATAATGTTTTTAAAGAAGGCGTTATCGTAGAAACTTCAAAAAAGATTCATTCGATTGGAAATTCAAAGGGCTATTGCCCTTTTTAATAGTCGAAAGTTATTGGAGGGCAACTAGCCCCCCCCCCACGCTCATCATTCCCCCAAACACATTCCAGAAAAATTTTGAGATAGCCATTTTATTCGGCGTAGTTGATTTCCTGATAGAAAATATGTTTTTGAGGAGGACAATCCCCCACAACCCTCAAGGCAAGGGTTTTAAGTTATGCCCTGGGGGCATGTAAGGTTTTTATAGAAGGCGTTGTTGTAGAAACTTCAAAAAAGGCTCATTCGATTAGAAATTCAAAGGGCTACTGCCCTTTTTAAGAGTCGAAAGTGATGTTTTTTGGGCCATTTTGTTCAGTGTAGTTGATTTCGAGATATAAAATATGTTTTTGACGAGGACACTCCCCCACAACCCTCAGGGCAAGGGTTTTAAGTTATGCCCTGGGGGGCATGTCAGGTTTTTATAGAAGGTGGTGTCGTAGAAACTTCAAAAAAGGCACATTCACTTCGAAATTCAAAGGGCTAGTGCCCTTTTTATCGAAAATGATTGGAGGGCAACTAGCCCCCCCCCCCCTGCCCATCATTCCCCCAAACACATCCAATCAAAATTTTGAGACAGCCATTTTGTTCAGCGTAGTTGATTTCTAGATAGAAAATGTATTTTTGAGGAGGACACTCCCCCCAACCCTCAGGACAAGGGTTTTAAGTTATGCCCTGGGGGCATACAAGGTTTTTATAGAAGGCGTTGTCGTAGAAACTTCAAAACAGGCTCATTCGACTGGAAATTAAAGGGCTAGTGGCCTTTTCAATAGTCGACAGTGATAGGAGTGTAACTAGCCCCCCTCCCCCTCCACGCCCTTTATTTCCCCAAACACATCTGATCAAAATTTTGAGATAGCCATTTTGTTCAGCGTAGTTGATTTCCAGATAATATATGTATTTGAGGAGGACAATTCCCCACAACCCTCAGGACAAGGGTTGTAAGTTATGCCCTGGGGGCATATAAAGTTTTTTTAGAAAGCATTGTCGTAGAAACTTCTAAAAAGGCTCATTCGATTGGAAATTCAAAAAGCTAGTGCCCTTTTTAATAGTCGAATGTGATTGGAGGGAAACTAGCCCCCCCCCTCGCTCATTATTCCCCCCAACACATCCAATCAAGATTTTGAGATAGCCATTTTGTTCAGCGTAGTTGATTTCCGGATAGAAAATATATTTTTGAGGAGGACACTCCCCCACAACCCTCAGGGCAAGGGTTTTAAGTTATGCCCTGGGGGCATATAAGGTTTTTATAGAAGGCGTTGTTGTAGAAACTTCAAAAAAAGCTCATTCGATTGGAAATTCAAAGGGCTAGTGCCCTTTTTAACAGTCGAAAGTGATGTTATTTGGGCCATTTTGTTCAGCGTAGTTGATTTTCAGATAGAAAATATGTTTTTGAGGAGGAAAATCCCCCAGAACTCTTAGGGCAAGGGTTTTAAGTTATGCCCTGGGGGCATATAAGGTTTTTATAGAAGGCATTGTCGTAGAAACTTCAAAACAGGCACATACTATCGTAAATTAAAAGGGCTAGTGCCCTTTTTCATAGTCGAACGTGTTTGGAGGGCAGATAGCCCCTCCCTCCCACGCCTATCATTCCCCAAACACATCCAATGGAAATTTTGA
The DNA here is from genome assembly GCF_049724085.1 of Artemia sp. Qi Xiang Cuo. Taxonomy (NCBI): domain Eukaryota; kingdom Metazoa; phylum Arthropoda; class Branchiopoda; order Anostraca; family Artemiidae; genus Artemia; species Artemia sp. Qi Xiang Cuo. The sequence goes on from NC_142802.1 coordinate 51,431,794, forward strand.
GATAGCCCTTTCGTTCAGCGTAGTGTTTTCCAGATAGGAAATATGTTTATGAGCAGAATACTCCCCCACAACCCTTAGGGCAAAGGTTTTAAGTTGTGCCCTGGGGGCAAATAAGGTTTTTATAGAGGGCGTTATCGTAGAAACTTCAAAAAAGATTAATTCGATTGGAAATTAAAAGGGTTAGTGCCCTTTTTTATATTCCAAATTTTTTGGAGGGCAAAATCCCCCCCCCCCCCCCACGCCCATCATTCCCCCAAACACATCCAATCAAAATTTTGAGATAGCCATTTTATTCAGCGTAGTTAATTTCCTGATAGAAAGTATGTTTTTGAGGAGGACAATCCCCCACAACCCTCAAGGCAAGGGTTTTAAGTTATGCCCTGGGGGAATATAAGGTTTTTTTTTTATAGAAGGCGTTGTTGTAGAAACTTCAAAAAAGGCTCATTCGATTAGAAATTCAAAGGGCTACTGCCCTTTTTAATAGTCGAAAGTGATGTTTTTTGGGCCATTTTGTTCAGCGTAGTTGATTTCCAGATGGAAAATATTTTTTTGAGGAGGACACTCCCCCACAACCCTCAGGGCAAGGGTTTTAAGTTATGCCCTGGGGGCATATAAGGTTTTTATAGAAGGTGTCGTCGTAGAAACTTCAAAAAAGGCTCATTGGATTGGAAATTCAAAGGGCTTGTGGCTTTTTTAGATGTATATAGTATTTAGAGGGTAACTCGCCCCTCCCCCCCCCACGCCCATCATTCCCCCCAACACATCCAATCAAAATTTTGAGATAGCTATTTTTTTCAGCGTAGTTGATTTCCAGAGAGAAAATATATTTTTCAGGAGGACACTCCCCCACAACCCTCAGGGCAAGGGTTTTAAGTTATGCCCTGGGGGCATATAAGGTTTTTATAGAAGGCGTTGTCGTAGAAACTTCAAAAAAGGCTCATTCGATGGGAAATTCAAAGGTATTGTGCCCTTTTTATAGTCAAAAGTGATTGGAGGGCAAATAGCCCCCCCCCCCACGCCCATCATTCTCCCAAACACATACAATAAAAATTTTGAGATAGCCATTTTGTTCAGAGTAGTTGATTTCTAGATAGAAAATATGTCTTTGAGGAGGACACTCCCCCACAACCATCAGGGCAGGGTTTTAAGTTATACCCAGGGGGCATGTAATGTTTTTATAGAAGGCGTTGTCGTAGAGACTTCAAAAGAAAGCTCATTCGATTGGAAATTCAAAGGGATAGTGCCCTTTATAGTAGTCGAAAGTGATTGGAGGGCAACTAGCCCCCCCACGCCCATCATTCCCCCAAACACATTCAATTAAATTTTGAAATAGCGATTTTGTTCAGCGTAGTTGATTTTCAGATAAAAAACGTATTTTTTAGGAGGACACTCCCCCATACCCCTCAGGGCAAGGGTTTTAAGGTATGCCCTGGGGGCATATAAGGTTTTTATAGAAGGCGTTGTTGTAGAAACTTCAAAAAAGCTCATTTGATTGGGAATTCAAAAAGCTTATATAGCCCCCCCCCTCATGCCTATCATTCCCCTAAACACATCCAATCAAAATTTTGAGATAGCCATGTTGTTCAGCGTAGTTGATTTCCTGATAGAAAATATATTTTTGAGTAGGACACTCCCACACAACCCTCAGGGCATGGGTTTTAATTTATGCCCTGGGGGCATATAAGGTTTTTATAGAAGGCGTTCTTGTAGAAACTTCAAAAGAGGCTCATTCGATCGGAAATTAAAGGGCTAGTGCCCTTTTTAATAGTTGAAAGTGATTGGAGGGCAACTATGCCCCCCCCCACGCCCATTATTCCCCCAAACACATCCAATCAAAATTTTGAGATAGTCATTTTGTCCAGCGTAGTTGATTTCCATGTAGAAAATATATTTCTGAGGAGTACACTCCCCCAAAACCTTCAGGGCAAGGGTTTTAAGATATGCCCTGGGGGCATATAAGGTTTTTATTGAAGGTGTTGCCGTAGAAACTTCAAAAAAGGCTAATTCGATTGGAAATTCAAAGGGATAGTGCCCTTTTTAATAGTCGACAATGATTGGAGGGCAACTAGCCCCCCCCCCACGCCCACCATTCCCCGAAACACATCCAATCAAAATTTTGAGATAGCCATTTTGTTCAGCGTAGTTGATTTTCACACAGAAAACATTTTTTTGAGGATGACAATCCCCCACAACCCTCAGGGCAAGGGTTTTAAGTTATGCCCTGGGGGCATATAAGGTTTTTATAGGAGGCGTTATCATAGAAACTTGAAAAAAGGCTCATTCGATTGGAAATTCAAAGGGATAGTGTCCTTTTTAATAGTCGAAAGTAATTGGAGGGTAACTAGCCCCCCTCCCCAGGCCCATCATTCCCCTAAACAGATCCAATCAAAATTTTGAGATAGCCATTTTGTTCAGCGTAGTTGTTTTCCAGATAGAAAATATGTTTTTGAGGAGGACACTCCCCTACAAACCTCAGGGTAGGGGTTTTAAGTTATGCCCGTGGGGGCATATAAGGTTTTTATAGAAGGCGTTGTAGTAGAAACTTCAAAAAAGGCTAATTCGATTGGAAATTTAAAGGGATAGTGCCGTTTTTAATAGTCGAAAGTGATTGGAGGGCAACTAGCCCCCCCCCCCACGCTCATCATTCCCTCAAACACATCCAATCAAAATTTTGAGATAGCCATTTTGTTCAGCGTAGTTGATTTCCAGTTAGAAAATATATTTTGAGGGGAAAATCCCCCACAACCTTTAGGGCAAGGGTTTTAAGTAATGCCCTGGGGGCATATAAGGATTTTATAGAAGGTGGTGTCATAAAGACTTCAAAACAGGCTCATTAGATTGGACATTCAAAGGGCTAGGGTCCTTTTTAATAGTCGAAAGTGATTTGAGGGCAACTAACCCCCCTCTCACGCCCACCTTTTCCCCAAGCACATCCAATCAAAATTTTGAGACATTTATTTTATTAAACGTAGTTTCAAATTAGGTCTTTGAGGATGACAACTCCCCCACAGTCCTCAGGGCAAGGGTTGTAATTTAAGGATTCTTCGAATCCTTCCCATAATTTCTTATGGAAGGGATGCTCGTATAAACTTTAGAGAGGGCTCATTTGACTGAAAATTGAAAGTTCTTGTTCACTTTTTAAGAGTCTAAAGAGATCGGAGGGCGACTAGCCCCCCCCTCCTCTTCCAAGCTCGAAATACATGAGATAAAATTTTGAGAGAGATATTTTGTTAAAAATAGTTTAAAGTTCTGATAATAAAAAACTCCGGTGTCGACACAGACCCTCAGGGCCCAGGGGTAGGTGTTGTAAGTTATGCCCTGGGGCATAACTTATTAAAGGGGGCTTATAACTTATGAGAAGGGGTTTTGTATGGGAAGAACACATAGGAAATCTATTATAATTATCCAATTATAAGGTTAAAATACATACTCTGTGATAGATACAAAATGGCTTTGGCACACAAAATCATATTAAGGTCAATTCCAATCCGTATTGATTCCCTTGTGTCAGCAAGGGTAATGCTCTAAACCCTCTTATTGGAGCTAGTTTTTCAATCCATGCAAAGTTGTTAATCGCTTTCCACAAGTTATGCAAACTGTCTATCGTTCATATATAAGGTTTTTATCAAAGAGTTAATCGTATAGACTTTGAAAAAAGCCTCATTCGATTTAAATTGAAAGTTCTAGATCCGTTTTTTAAATTCAAGAATAATCGGACAGTAAGAACACCCCCCCCCCCATGCCATAAAAACTTGAAACTTTTTGCAATCAAAAACGAAGAAAAAATAATTAAAAAAAAACTTTCCGAAAAATAAGTTTTTCAAAGAAAAGTAAAGGCCATTTTAATTTTAAGGTCAGGAGATACAAATACCTGTTAAAATTCAAACTCAAAACAACCAGAAATTAATATTAAAGAATAAATGAAACCCAAAACGAACAGAAATTAAATAAACAATCATAGCAAAAAACATACAACAAGTAGTAATATACATGAATAAACAGATCTTAAAGCGAGGAATGCTTTGATTGAATATGAAAATCAAGCTTAAAACGAAAACAAATATTTTGCTATTAAAGTACAAATGAAACTTATAATGAACAGAAATTAAATAAAAAATCAATGCGAACAAACATAAAATATATATTAAGATACATAAATAAATAAACTTTAAAACAAGTGGAACTTAAAATGAATATGCAAATCAAGTTTGTATCGAATTAAAATAACTACAAACAAAACTTTCGGTATCGTCTCACTGCAGAAGCCTAAAACCAACTGCGTCATTGGCGCTTTACTGAAAACCAATTATATTACAAATGTTTTCTTTTGTATTTAATATTGAAAATAAATATTAAAATTGCAGTAAAATTTTGGACTGATGAGCTTTAAGCAATTAATATCATTATGCATCAAATATTCAGTTTGATTTATTAGTTCTTTTCAAGATTGTTCAAGACAAATATAGTTTCACTACAAACAAGAGCTTGGATACTGTCCCCTTCCTTAACGGTAACTAGAAACCAAAAGCCAACTGCGTGATTGGTGTTTCACTGCAAACGAATTATATTACAAATATTTTCTTTTCCAGTTCTTACAGAATTGAAAATAAAAATGAAATTATAGTGAAATATATTCTTGAACTAATGGATCTGTCTAATCTCCTAAATCGGGAACGGAGGAGATAAGTAAAGTTCTGCCCCGTATTAGATGAGTCTCCAACCTCACCCTCCCCCTCCCCTACTGTCTACGCTAAAGTTTTCTTCCTTATGCCAAGTACGCCGCCCCCACCCCAAAAACTTTAATAAAGTAAAGTTTTGTATGGGAAAAACACATATTGAATCTATTATAATTATCCAATTATAAGGTTAAAATACATAATCCGTGATATATGCAAAATTGCTTTGGCACACAAAATCTAATAAGGTCAATTCCAAACAGCTGTGATCCCTTTGTGTCAGCAAGTGAAATGGACAAAACACCCTTATTGGAGCTATTTTTTCAATCCATTCATTGTTGCCAATCGCTGTCCACAAGTTATGCAAGCTGTCTATTGTTCATATGTAAGGTTTTTATCAAAGAGGTAATTGTATAGACTTTGAAAAAAGCCTTATTCGATTTAAATTGAAAGGTCTAGATCCGTTTCTTAAAGTCAAGAATAATCAGACAGTAAGAACACCCCCCCCATGCAATAAAAACTTGAAACTTTTTGCAATAAAAAACAAACAAAAATTAATTAAAAAAAAACTTTCCGAAAAATAAATTTTTCAAAGAAAAGTAAAGGCCATTTTAAAACAAAGCTCAGGAGATACAAATGCTTGTTAAAATTCAAACTCAAAATGACCAGAAATTACTATTAAAGAATAAATGAAACCCAAAACGAACAGAAATTAAATAAACAATCATAGCAAAAAACATACAACAAGTAATAGTATAAATGCATAAATAGATCTTAAAGCGATTAATGCTTAAATTGAATATGAAAATCAAGCTTTAAACAAAAAAAAAAAATAGTTTGCCATTAAAGTATAAATGAACAGAAATTAAATAACCAATCAATGCAAACAAACATACAAAATATATTAATGTAAATGAATAAATAAATCTTAAAACAAGTGAAACTGAAATTGAATATGCAAATCAAGTTTGAATCGAATAAAAATAACTACAAACAATAGTTTGGGTATCGCCTCACTGCAGAAGCCTAAAACCTACTGCGTCATTGGCGCTTTACTGAAAACGAATTATATTACAAATGTTTTCTTTTGTACTTAATATTGAAAATAAATATTAAAATTACAGTAAAATTTTGAACTGATGAGCTTTCAGCAATTAATATCATTATACATCAAATATTCAGTCTAATTTATTAGTTCTTTCCAAGATTGGTCAAGACAAATATAGTTTCACATACAAGCAAAATTTGGATACTGCTCTTCTTTAACTGTAAAAACCTAAAGCCGTCTGCGTCATTGGTGCTTCACTGAAAACGAATTACTCATATATTACAAATTTATTATTTTCCAGTTCTTACAGAATTGAAAATTAAAATAAAAATTACAGTGAAAAAAAAACTTGAACTGATGGATCTGTCAACAATTAATATCTTCATATATCTAATATTCAATTTGATTTTGTTTGTACTTTCCAAGACTGTTCAAGACTCATATAGTTTTGCCATTTTTTTTTAACTCTACCATTTTTTCTAACTAATCGTGTTAGTTTGTTCTGAAAATATTCTATGGCTGCTAGGCATTTTATTTGAGCGGAAAACTGCTCCTCAATCTTTGTGGAACATGCATTTTCTTGCCTGAAACACCAAAATATAATAAAATGTCAAGTTTCGGAGTGTTCCACCACTCGCAAGCAAGTGCCATTGGTATTTTTGAATCCGCATGATCAATTTAGGGGGTTGAGGGTAGGCTAATTCTCGTAGCAGCCCCATTCCGTCGTGGTATGATTCACATTTTCAACACCTGGCGTCCGGACTATCATATAATCTACCAAGCATACAACTACCCCAAATTAGTATCAATGAATTAATGAAACCCAAAACGAAAAAAAACTAAAACAAATATGAGAGTCAAACTCAAAAGGAGCATAAATTAATGTGAGTAGGTTTCAAAACCCCTATGCTTTCTAAAAGCCAGAATATAATTTGTACTTTACTGAAAAAAAATTCAAAGGAGTATACTGAAAAAAAAATGTGCATTGTCAATTTAATATACATATGCTGATATTTATTCCCTAAAATCTTAATTAATTTTTGATTTCTTAAAGTTACAAAAGTGAAAACATTTCAAAGAATTGTTTTTAGTAAAGCGCCAATGACGCAGTAGGTTTTAGGCTTCTGCAGTGAGGCGATACCCGAAGTCTTGTTTGTAGTTATTTTTATTCGATTCAAACTTGATTTGCATATTCATTTTAAGTTTCACTCGTTTTAAGATTTATTTATTCATTTACATTAATATATATTGTATGTTTGTTCGCATTGATTGTTTATTTAATTTCTGTTCGTTATAAGTTTCATTTATACTTTAATAGCAAAATATTTGTTTTCGTTTTAAGCTTGATTTTCATATTCAATCCAAGCATTACTTGCTTTAAGATCTATTTATTCATTTATATTACTACTTGTCTTGTTGTATGTTTTTTGCTATGATTGTTTATTTAATTTCTGTTCGTTTTTTGTTTCATTTATTCTTTAATAGTAATTTCTGGTCGATTTGAGCTTGAATTTTAAAAGGTATTTGTATATACTGAGGTTAAGTTTAAAATGGCCTTTACTTTTCTTTGAAAAACTTATTTTTCGGAAAGTTATTTTTAATTAATTATGGATAAATAACAAAATGTCAATATTTATCAATTTTTCTTTTTTTTTTCTTTTCTGAAGTTTTATCCCGCAAATTTTTAGAAAGTTGGGGGACTTTTTAAGATACGAAATGGGTGATTTAGCCCCCGATAATTTACTCTGAGTGTGTATAATTGCAGCATTTTGGTTCTATATTAGTAACCTATGAGCTAGTATTTTTTCTTATTTTAAGAAATTCTTTATATTTTATTTTTTGAACCTACTCTTCAATGCTAAGTATCTTAATAAGTTCATTTGGTATCTAATAAGGTATTTGGACTTAGTTGAAATCGTTTTATTGAATAAATGACTCGAGCTTTAATAATTTAGATGACTGCAAGTGACTGAATTAGTTTCGTTAGTATTAGTAATTTAGTAATAAAAATAAACTGTTAAGTCAGAATTTGACAACCGGAATATTCAATTTTCTGAAACAAGTATTGTGGTTTTGTTTCCTCTAAAAGTCTTAGAAAACTAAATTATGGAGGATTCAGTTCTATTTTGCCTCAAAAATCTCTAAACGTCAAATATGCCGAACTCGTAAATATAGTGTGCGCAAGGTTTAGTTTAGCTCAAGAGACACTTGCTAAGTTTCATCAAGAAGTATAACATGGTCCATAACATTAAGTTTTGAAAGCTCACATTCTAATTTTTTTTTCTCTTTGGATATAATTTACTTGTAATATTGATCCTTCTATAAACTTAACTTGTTGTCAAGACTGGATAGATTGGTGGTTCTTAAAGCAGAAAATATGCTATCTAGTGAAAAACACATGAAACGATAAATAAAAAAATTAAATATCCTGAAAATCATTTGGGGCTGCTCAACTATGATATGTTTATGCACACTAACCTTTATGTATTTTTCTAAGGTCTAAATTTATGTCTGTGTCCGAATTATTAAGCATTATAAAACGATTTTTTTTTTTTGCCACGTTTCACATTTGTTTTTGTTATGCATTTCTTAAGGCGGCACATCGGTCATTGCTGTCTTCTCCAAGGTCGATACAAAATAAAAAAAATAAGTGAAAAAAGAAAAATATAAATTTAAATCCTTTTATTGCGCTAATTTCATAACAGTTCTAAAATTTTACTTGATTTAAGGCTCCTGCTGCATGGTATGTGGCGTAGAGAGCGTAGCAACTTTGTTCCTCCAGGTGGACCTATCTGCTGCAGTGAAGGAGGCCTCGACAGCAGCAATGTTGGTCATGTTGAGGAACTTCTGAAGTCTGTACTTCCATCTGGTCCGAGGTCTACCCCTCGGGCGTAACCAACCATGAGATAAAGGGTCAAAGTTGTATGTAATTCTAGCAGGGGATGTTGGTGGCATCCGAAAGAGGTGCCGAAACCATCTGAGAGGTCGCTGGGCAATTTGTGGTGAAAATGGAACTTGGTTAGTAAGGGGCAAGGAGTGGTTCATTACTCACAGAATCGTGCCATTGGAGCCCCTCGATTCGACGGCGTTGTTTTGTCTGGCAAGCGTCTATCGTGCTCAAGATGGTGGATTTGAGGCCATATCTCAGTCGCGTAGAGTAAGACTGAGCTCACGGCTGACTTATACATGTCCATCAACTTGTGTCTGGAAATATCGGGTGATCTCCACATTGTATTGAGTCTTCTGACGACAGAAGAAGCTTTCATGATTCGGCTACCCGGTTCCGTGCCCACGGAGCAATCATTCAAAGTCATTCGAAGCCAATGTAGGTGAAGTTAGTAACAACTTCAACTTAGACTCTACTAGTTGTAATAAATTCCAAGAGCACACCTAGGGCTGGTGGCTCGACTGTCTTTTTTTTTAGCCAATTTACTTTAAGCCCAAGTATTGCACCTTCTTCCTGCAGAACATTCAATGCGTGTATTAGCTGTTGTTTTGAGTCAGTAACGAGTGTAAGATCGTCTGCGAAGTCAACGTCGGCGGGACTCGATCTCCAAATTGGAGGCCAGAGAGCAATCGATTGTTTGTTCGAGTCATGGACATCGACTATTGTACAATTAAGCAATTCTAGGGTTACATCACACCCTTGTTGCAAACCAGTTTCGATAGTAACTGACGTGCTTCGCTTCCCATTCACTTCAATGCTGATCTCGGTTTCCTTGTACAGCTTTTCAAGGAGTATACAATATGTGGCTGGGAGTCCGAGAGAACGGACTATATGTCGTCGGCCGAATCGAGATTTACGGTCGGCCGAATCGACGGCAGCCTTAAAGACCACAAAGTCTTTTTGTCTTTTCTACCAGCTGCCACACTGTAAGAATCTGTTCAGTAGTAGATCTCTTGGGCATAAACCTGGCCTGTTGGATTCACCTCTTCCTTCGCAGAAAATGGCTGCAGTGGTCTAGGAAAGTCATAGCAAAGAGCTTTCCGGATGTTGAGAGAAGAGTAATCCCTCTTTAGTTTGATCATATTCTCTTGCTTCCTTTCTCTTCCCACAGAGGTAGGATGATATCCGCAAGCCAGTACCTCGGAACCCTTTTTATTTGCCATACCAGAGAGAAGAGTATTTGGAGCCAGAGCAGCATTGCTGGTCCTGCGTTTTTGAGGAGTTGTACTGATAATCCAAATAATATCGGAACTCTATTGTTCTTCAAACGTTTTGTTGCTGACTGGATTTCCGCCATCGTGAAGGGAGTTTCAATTTTCTTTGTTGACGGTTCATGGATGCTACCTGCTAGGATAGCAAGGTCCTTGTTAGTCTGCACGACATTATTGTCATTTAGGAGATTGAAGAAGTGGTCCCTCTATCGATTTAACTGGGCAGTTTCGTCATTGAGTTGCTGGCCGTCTTCAGACAACTGGTCCAAGCGAAGGAGCGTAGTCCCCTTTAAGATCGCGACGGTGTTTGTAGAGGCTCTCGACATCACCTTTCATAGCAACTTCCTCCGTATTGTTTGTCTTCTTTTCTAGAAAGACTTTCTTATCTTTCAACCTGTTGCGGATACCTTTGAGTCTTCTGTAGATCGGCGTGTCACCAAACAGCCTGGGCCTACCGTATCTGGCCTATAGTTCCGAGTGTGTCTGTCTGGATTCATGGCTTGTTCACGCGCTTCTTTCGTCCAAGTCAAGGACATTGCTTTAAAAAAAACGCCATGCCTCCTCTGAGTCAACAAATGGTAAGAGTGCGTCAAAACGATTCGAGATATCAATAGCATGTCTGGAGCATACTTCAGGTTCTTAGAGGCATGGCATATCAATCTTTGGGGGTCTCGGCTCTGTGTACTGAGCTTTGAGTCGTAGACGGACATTTTCGACTACCAGACAATGATCAGTATTGCAGATTTCAAGTGTACTGTATTTTCTGCAATTACTAATGCATGATCGCCATCTCTGTGAAATAATTATATAGTCGATCATTTTTTTTGGTACGGCCATCATTACTGCACCACATGTATTTGTAGATGTCTTTCCTGACAAACAGGGTGTTTGAGATGACATGGTTGTGAATGCTGGAAAGTTGTAGGAGTCTTAATCCATTGTCATTTAGACGGTCCTGAATAACTGGTCTCATAAAGTGCCACCACAGCTTGTGGCTATCGCACACGGTGGCATTAAAGTCGCCGAGCATGATAACAATATAATGGGATAAGACTTCAAACAGTTCATTGGTCAGGGCCAAATAGAAATTATCTTTTGTTTCAGTTATAGCTTAATTTGCTGGAGCATAACAGATAAGAACTGTCGCTTTGCTTTGCTTGTGACTGAAACGAGGACGGGTGATTCTAGTAGATACTTTTTAGACTCATCAAGGACTAGCCCTACCCCGCTCCTCCTGACATTTTGCTGACCCGAAAAGAAAAGATGATATCCTTCATCAATAGATTTAGGTCCATCCCCAGATAGATGGGTATCTGTTATTCTGGCAGTAGAAATGGGGAAACATCTTAAGTTCTATTGCCAAAAGTGACTTTGCTCCGTGGTAATCAAAAGTCAAAACATTCCAGGTGGCAATACGGAGGCCATCTTGGTCAAGAAGATTCGAACGATGGTCAATTTTTGGTCCACGGACAGGTAAGGGTCTGGGGTTAAAGAAGGTTGGTCATCCAAGGCAGTTACTATGCTTTTCATTGCAATCAATTTTGGGCGGAGGGTTGCAAGCCCAACTGACCCTTGGCGTAAGATCTGATTAGAGCTAGTTGAAACCTAAATACTGAAATCCTTGGGGTGAGCTCCAGCCGCCTCATGAGGTTGAGGCCACCCTTGTAAAGGAGCGTTCGGTTAGGAAAAATCCCGAATCCAGAGGCACGTGGTCAGCTAATAAAATGTGCCTCATCTCCGACAAACTCCACTAACCTCGTGCAGAGGCCGTTGTCCATAAATATTGATCCTACGCCCCACCGCAGTTGTCCTCCTATAGAGGATCCTCCCACGATGGTGTTCTGCTTCACCATGCAATTTAACCATTGCTGGGAAAAAGTGTTGGGACGTGTCCTTACTCCGGTGGGGCATGCTGAGTGCACGTTGAAGGGGCCTTCTTCCCCTCCACCTGTATTTATGACCCCCGGCTGAGGGTGGCCCAGTTTCTATTATGGACCCCCCAGAGACTAGCCCATCCCCTATTGGTCCGCTCCTCTTTCACTGGAGGTACCGGACATATCTGTCGGGGTTTCCCCTCGCTGCCACCTGGGGACGCGCTGAGTGGCCTGGGGGAGGCCCCTACTTAGAAGGTGAATCACATGATACTTCTTTCGTTTTTTCCTTCACAGACTCGCACACGCTGTACTAACACGCTCCACCAATACATTGTAATTTCACTTTGTCTTCCAACTGCAGATTTTGCTGTGCAACATTTTCGCTTGCAATTTATTGGGATTTTTGCTGTTTTTTGTTCTTTGTCTTTTTCTTTAGTTGTTCAGGGCAGTTTGCCATCTTTTGTAATTTTGTATGCGTCACAGATACTAAAAATGATACGACCCCCCCCCCCTGGAAAAAATGATGTTATTTTTGTTCTATAAATGCACATAAATTTAACGTCACTAATGTGGTTTATTTTCCAAAAGTAAGGCTCTAAACGAATTTTCTCAAACTCGTGACCTATCTAGGTCGCCTTTTCATACCAGAAAATCCAAGGGTGCCAATTATATAAAAAAAAAAAATCAGAAAATCTATGGAGCCGTTTTCAAGAAAAAGTGTATGCATACGTACACACGTAAATACTCAGTTTCTCGGCTAAAAATAGCGGATACACGTGCCTGACTAGGCAAAACAAGAACAAAGGTATTTTTTTGGTAAAACCAAGACCGGGAAATGGGCTTGATTAGCCATTGACACCCTCACATGAAGTTGTGACTTCCTCCAAATAATCTCTTCCCAACCCAATGGGACAAACTTATTTTTGTTTGGCTCAGGGTGAATGGTCAAAAAGCCCAATTTTTGGCAACCTGTCATCCTCATTTTGTTAAACGTGTCCTAGCCATTTAAATTTTCCTTTCATTATAGCCCTAGAAAGTGAGTAGAACCGTATAATTTCGCACAGTTTGCTGTTTGACACACGACCAGTCAAACAGGTGCCTAAAACTGTCCTTTGAAAATTCTTTTGGGAAATTTTTAATAAATCTTCCATTACTTTCTGAAGTGCTCTCATTTTAGAGAGTACTTCAAGGCCATTTTCATTACCGTAAAGATTAACAATTTTTTTATTTGACAAAAAATTGATACTTTAGAAAATGAGTTTGGAATAAAAGTTTGACATATCATAGAAATTTGTTTCGTCATTGCTAGCAGGGCACTGGAACATTATAGAGAGCTGTTAAAGGGCTCATTTGAAAGGAAATTGCCATATCTAAATCTAGCTAGACTTGCATCTGAATGCTGCGGAATGGCAATCCGCTCTGTTTTAAAGAAAATTGTCATAATAGACAGGATATAATTTCTTTTACAGAAATATCCTGTATACAGAAAAGTGAAAACCATCAGATAAAGTTACAGTGATATTAATTTCAAATTAAAATTTCTTCTTATCCCTTCAAACTATCACTCAATTGCTGTTTATGCCCAAAACAAGTTCTATAACGTTAACTTTCATACTGTAGCGTAGGCCTTCCTAAACTATAGGTCGCGACCCCAAATGGGGTCGCGTAGCAAAATCATAGGGTCGCAAGAGATTCTAAAGTCAGATATTTAAATACTAAGTAAAATATTTATAACGTATTACAGGAAAAGACATATATTGTAAAGTTGATGGACTGAAGGTCTAGAATAGAAAAATTGATGTGGAATATGCACAGATGGTGCAACATAGATGACGGGAGAAAACAATGATTTTAAGTTGTTTTTTCAAGCTACTCATTATGACCATATAACTTTTACTCACTGCCTTATTCACCGAGAGGCCCTTGCAGCAAAAAAGTTAGCGCCATAATTGAACAATGTTCTTCAGAATGCTGTTAAAATTATAAATTTTATTTAGAGCCATGCCCTTAGCGGTCACTTATTTTCAAGTCTTTGTAAGGATATGGATTCCGTCTATACAACTTTATTATTACATGCAGAAGTAAGATGGTCGTCAAGAGGTCATAGTTAAAGAAGATTATAATTATTAAAAGACGGAATATTTTTTAGCCGAACGAAAATATGAACTTGCTGCTTTTCTTCAAAACGACTTACGGCTATCCAAGCTGTGTTATTTGTCGGATATATTTGCGAAATTAAACGATCTCAACTTGTCTCTTCAAGCAAAAAATTGCGATATATTTTCTTCTAATTATAAAATTGAAAGTTCTATTAGAACGACTAAAATTTGGAAAGATAGGATAGGAAAAAAAAATCGTTCGAAATATTTTCCAGTGTCGACAATTTTATAATCAAGTGTCAAATCATTGTCAAACTTTTATTGCAAAAACTATTTTAAATCACTTAAAAGCGCTAAAAACCTTGTTCCGTACATATTTTATATTAAATATTGATTTCAAAAAGGTAATTTGGATTCAAAATCCTTATTGTATTGATTTAACTGAGATTGATCTTATGCCACTTAAAGCTCAAGAGGAATTTGCTGAGCTTTCGAGTGATTCAAACTTAAAACTACAATTTCCAAGAAAGGCCTTGACTAAATTCTGGATCAGAACTAGGACTGAATTTCACACAATTGCAGATATGGCATTGTATGTTCTTGTATGTACATTGTATGTACACCACATATTCATGTGAAGCTACTTTCTGAGCTTCAACACATCAAACCCCAATATCGTTCATCGCTAAAAAATGTTGAAGAGGTCTTACGTCCAGCAGTGTCAAACATTCCACCAAGATTTAATTTGTTATGCAATAAAAAACAGGCGCATCCATCTCGCTAAAGTTCTCCTTTCATTTTAATTTAATATTTACCACCCAACGACTGCGTTCGAATATATTCGATTGAACTAAGACAGTCAGCATTCTCTTTTATTTATGTTATTGCAAACAAAAAAAAAAATCAATTTTGATGAAAAATAGGGCATATGATTTTTATAAGTATAATAAAACCAACTATTCAACTTTTGTAGAATTTTTTTATTTTAGATTTTTGTATGTTTCTAAACAATTTTTAAAACTATACACTTTCATGTGTACATGTATACTGTTATCTTATAAATGGATTATCAAAAAATATTTATTTGTCTCTCAATTATACTTATATTGGGTCGCCAGGAAATTCGCAATTGTAAATGGGGCCGTGAATTAAAAAAGTTTAGGAAACCCTGCTCTAGCGTAATCATTAATAAAAACTGGTCACGTTAAAAAGTTTTCGGATACCTTGTAGTGGCTGAATGGATAAAGTGGCGCCTGCAAATCGTGGGTACTGCGGTTCGATTCCTGGCTGTTACAAGGGTGATATATAATAAATAATATAATTAAATAATAATTAATATAATTACATAATTTTATAGTAAAAAATATTAATAATTTTGCTTGTAAATATTTTTTTTTCAAACCCTGACAAAAAGGTGAAGTTTGGTTTCAAACAGGTCGTATTGAAGAAATAAAAGTAAAGAAAGACTGGTCCATATAGTTGGAATTTTTTTCAAATTAAAGCATAGTTTAAACTAATGTCTGGGAGGCAACCCTCCTTTTCACCCATTGCACCAAATAATGACATATTGTATTATATACTAATGATATTCTCAATTCAGAATGTGCTAAATTTTTACGTAAAGAGTGGACAGGGGATTTCAAGGGCCAGCACCCCCTTCAATATTGGATTATTCCAGTTAGTTTTAAAATTAAACAACACCCTTGTCTCCCATAAAAAAGCTTGTTTTTTCAACATTTAATTCCAATCATAATCAAACGGGACCATTCGGCCTTATCAATAATTAAATTTAAAAAAAGAAACTTTTTTTAACTGAAAGAAAGGAGCAACATTAAAACTTAAAACGAACAAAAATTATTACGTATATGAAGGGGGGTGCCCCTCCTCAACACCTTGCTCTTTACGCTGAAATTCTTAGTACTTTTGACAAGGAAGAGGAGGCAACCTCTTTTATACGTAATAATTTTTGTTTGTTATTAGTTTTAATGTTGCTCCTTACTTTCCGTTGAAAAAACTTGTTTTTTCATTTAATTTCTGACCGTTTTTTTAAATAATGCCAGGAAATCTTGCCCCACCTCCACACATAAATGCCCCCCCCCAAGGAAACATCCTCTAGACAATTCCATTCCCAGTGAAAATTTACTCAGGACAATTACTTTTAACAACTCCACGCGTAAAATTGAGACGGAAAAGAGAAAGCAAGACATAAAAAATTCTTGCAAGTTCCCCCAGTGTATAATTTCTCCTGGCAAGTTCACCCCCTGGAAACTTCCCTCCCCATGGAAGAAAAACAGAAGAAAATTCACCCCCCCCCCCTCCCACCAAAAAATATATGCATACTTGGTAATAACAAAAACTATGCGTAAACAATGGACAAATTTTATAACATAAAGACCTTTCCCCTGGGGCTGTGGGGGGGAGGTTTGTGTTATAACCAAAGGCATAGTTATTGGACCTTTCGACTATGATGAACAAAATGGCTGTCTCGAAATTTTGATCCGGCCATTTTGGGAAAAAAGAGGCAGGGGAATGGGCCTAGTTGCCTTCCAATCTTACATAAAAAGAGCACTAGAACTTTTAATTTTTTTTGTTCGAATGAGCCCTCTCACGATATTATAGGACCACTGGATCGATAAGATAACCCCTGAGAAAAAAAGAAGAAGAAAAAAAAAACAAACACGCATCCGTGACCTGCCAAAAAATACAAAATTCCACATTTTTGCAGATAGGAGCTTGAAACTTCTACACTAAGATTTTATGATACGCTGAATCTGATGATGTGATTTTCATAAAGATTCTGCTTTTAAGGGGTGTTTTTCCCTTTCTTTAAAAATGAGGCAAATTTTCTCAGGCTCGTAACCGTTAATGAGTAAAACTAAACTTAATGAAACTTATATATTTTAAATTAGCATAATAAGCCGATTCTTTTGATATATCTATCCGTATCAAAATTCCGATTTTTAGAGTTTCGGTTACTATTGAGCCGGGTCGCTCCTTACTTACAATTCGTTACCACGAACTGTTTGATTAAAAATAATTTCTTAGACTACAATACCTTTCCATTTCAAATTTAAACAAACGGAAAAAACACGTGTAATATTTCACATAAGACAAGAAAAAGAAGCAAAGTTTAAATAAACAATACAAATCTGAATATTTTGGCTTCACATTTGGAAGGCTTTATCAACGGTAACGGTAACCTTTATCCAAACAGTCCTAGACATTGTTGGAAGAATCTCTGTGCATTAATTTATTTTACTGTGTGTTTCAACCTTCTTTTCATAGTAGACCTGTGCACATATGGCACACATTCTTTTATGCTTCTTCTGTGCACATATAGAGAATCGAAGGGCTCCTCCCAAGGCTGATCTGATAGCACTGCTAGGAAAATTTTGTAATCAGAAAAATATTTCGCGTTTGTAATTGAACATTTTAAACCCGCCCTTTCCCTGCCCTCTCTTAATTTGGTCCTTCGTGTACCTGTGATAAAATAGGTGTGCTGTCAAGCAGGCTACTTTTTAATCTTGTATTTTTAAAGCCTTTATATGCTGCTGAAATTGATTTTGGCACGAGAAGTTCGTTTCTTGGATTTGTTCAACATTGTTCAAATTCGAAGGAGTTAAGGAATGCAAGCTATGAAGCTGATAAGAAACTCGAAAACTTTGCAGTAGACATGAGGTAATTACTTTTTATTTTCCAAAGTGTGTAAAGTCAGCTCTATAGGATTGAAGGCTACTCTGCAAAACTAAATGAGAAATTTAGTTCAGTGGTGGCTCAATTTCATAAAAAATGTTAAACTGAAACCAAATAAAAAAATATAATGAAGATGGATATTTTAGCCTTTCTTTGTACTTTCCCCTATTTCCAGCATGTCGAAGGGTATTATGGTGGGATTATAGAGGAAGTAGTCTTACATAGTGAGGCTACAAAGCTCTCGTTACTATAAAAAAGGAAGGGGAGTGAAAGCAAACAAAAAGGCTCACTGTGTAGACGAGACATGGTACAAAGATTTTCATCACAGGAGTATTGAACCTGTTGAAACATGAGACTTCAGTAATTTGTTATGTAAAATCAAACAATAAAGTAACTTGTGGTATAATATCGTTCCCACAAGTCTGGATGATTGTCTTCTGTGTGTCTCTCATAGGATAGGGGGTCTTGAAATGTAGAATGGCACTTCCGGCTGTTAAGAGCCAAACCATTTGACCAGCACCAATCCTTTACTTTATCAAGAAGACCTTGAGCTACGGATCTTGGCAGATTACAGGTCCACTGCAGCAATGAAAAAGTTACTATCGTCAGCAAAAAGAACGGTGCACATGCAGATGAGGATCATTAATTTAATAGAAGTGGTTATCATGTTTGCTTTACGCACTTTTTGGTTGTTCCTTGGTCGGATCCTTGCAATACTATTGTTCATTCTAGTTCTGGTTTCAGATCAGTAAGATGTATTTTTTTTTCTTTGATGAAATTAGATCGCCTGTTGAAAGCAAATGTAGGATGTTCGTCTCAAGTTCATTAACTGTGGAGGTTGATCTTGATATAGCATATTTGTTCTATGAAAACTCTCAAAACTATCACCCCAGAAGCTTATGAAAATTTAGTGTTGAATTTACATTGACCTTTATTACCTTATTTCGGCAGGTTTTGCGTGCAGCCTTTTAAGAACCTCTTGGGTGTTTTAAAACGCTCCCTCTAAAATAAATGGATATTTTCGAATGGCATGTTTATTCCAAATACAAATATTGCTGATTTCATTTTTTTTAAATTTGGATTTCTCTTTCTTTTTTTGTTGAAAAATGTTGTATCACGTTTAAAAATAAAGTAAAAGTGACAAAAGCATAAAGTACTTGAGAAAGTACTGTGTGAGCTTCTGCATTTGAGGGCTTCAAGTGTACCTGTTTCTAATCCTCTAGGTCACTGTAGAGAGATATAAAACAGTACGTTCTTCAAAATAATATCTGTCACCTAATGTCTTGGCCCGTATAAAAGCTCCTCCCATATCCTTTGTCTAAACGATCCAGTGTATGTTTCTCAGTTCCTCGATCAACTTTGAAAAACGGCGTGAACTTGTATTATTTTTTTGATATTTTTTGCGCATATGTGCATATTACGAAGTAAAATTTAAGAATCGTGAATCAACAGAAATCCCAACCAAGGAAAATAAACTAGCAAGTAATTATTTTAGTTTTAGTAGTTTAAATATAGCCTATGAGTATCTCCTTTTTTCCACAAAGAGGCAACATTTTTAAAAACTAGTATTTGATTATCTCCTTAATGAGCTCCTCAGTACTACAGACAATAAAAATCAATATCAGTAAACATATGGGAAAAAAGGAAGTGACTAAATTTAATTCAGCTGCGAGTCTGTATTCATCCCAACCACAAAATTTCCCTTTGAAAAAAAATGGATAAAGCTATAGAACTGAAATATCAATGCGAAGCGCTAAATTTCCTAATCAAATGTTTTTTTTTTACCTTGATTATCCTTATATATTCATTCTTTGTTTTTCTTCCCATTCTCAAACCAATGTTATCTTTACCTTTTGCATTATTAAAGCCAGATCAATTATCTTCCTTTTTCTTTTTTATCTCTTCAACATATTGCATTCTTCCTTATCCCCTAGATGCTTGATTCGTCTTATTTCTTTTCCTGTTCTCCAGGCTGTGAATACAGATGCCACACGCGGGCCTACCGATGAAAAGATCTAATGTCGCTTATGTTTCTCTTGGTTTATATGTTCTCTATATATGGAAGTGCAGGTGCATCTCGGTCCAACTTTGTATAATGGTTTGGATTCAAGATTTGATCGTTCTGTTTATATCTCTCTACGGTGCTCTAGGATTAAGTACTCAGAGGATGCTGTACTTTACTAAAACTAAAGTATAGTACCATATTTTCGCTCTTCCTGATTCTAATTATCTTGTTGTATGGCATCCTGTTTGTTTTATTTGGCTGTGCAATTTTCAGGTTGTTTTCTTTTCTGTTTATTCTAAAAATTGTTCGTTTTCTCTTGCTTAATGTTTGTCTGCAAAGATGAAACAAAAGTTTGTTGCAGTGATAGGGTATATTTTCCGGAATTTTTCGCTTGGAATATCAATTTTACCTATGTTTAGAGCATATTTTTGTTGCTGTGCATTAGATTTAGAAATTTAATAAAAAATGTGTTAAATTCTCGAGATTTTAATGTTTGTTTTACAGTAGGGATTCCTTAAATTCGATAATGTTTGTTAATTAGAGGGTTTTTCTTTCTGAACACTATACTGTGGTTTACCTTTTTATTAACTAGCAACAGAGGATGCCTTTCTCTGGAACTGGCATTATTGAACCTTTTGTGCGCCTCTGTAAATTCGGAAGAAAAATTATTCGAAAAAAGAAAATATGTTCTCTTTGCAGGAATGTTTTTGGCTGTTTTTTTTTTTTACTCGAATATTTATTAGGTAAATGAATTGGTATCTCAACCTGAAAAGGCTATTTAATTATTCAAAACGGTCAAATTGCTGTACGATGGAAAATATCAAACCACTTGCTGTCTTGATTTGGGTAATACTCACTCTTGATTCGTGTTGACTAAATAAAAAAAACGTTCCTGAATGAAAGTTAAAAAAAAACTTTTATTAAAAAAAGAGAGTTTACAACTCCAGTATTAATTGGAAAATTGTTCTTATTTTTGCATGTATAGTGTCATTTATAAATGCTTTAATTTATTTATTATTCTTCTTTTCATATACTTACTGATGTTTACCGCTTTTATAGCCTTCGCAAGGACATTTTTGATCGTTTGGTGGCGCTAGTGGATAAAGTAGACATGGGAGCCTTAAAACCTGAAGCAAAGCGCTTCTTAGAACGACTAGTTAAAGAAGGAAGAAGAAATGGCCTTCATTTAGAGGAGACACAAAGGGAGAGAATAAAAGAAATGCAGAAGAGAATGTCAGACTTATCACTGACATTTGGTAAAAACTTAAATGAAGATACTACAAAGCTTCACTTTTCAGCAGAAGAACTTGATGGTCTACCGGACGATTTTATGGAAGCCTTGGATAAAGTAGGAGTTTATTTATCATTTCTATATTTCCTAACTCCTGCTTCGAAAGAGATAGAGAGATAGATTCTTTGGTACATCCTCATCCTCAGGAGCGTCCCGAGGGGGGGGGGTGAGGGGTGCGCCCCAACTTTTTTGGTATTAGGTAAAATTTTTGCCGAAGGCGAAAATTTCGGCAGGAGTTTTGCAAAATCGGCAGAAATTTAGCAAAATTCTTGATTTCGAAATAAATCAGGTAGCGATTCGGTAAAATTTAAGAAGATCACCCCCTAGTAAAACGAGCCCCAGGACACCCCTGCCCATCCTTCTTTAAATTTTACTGTGTTATTGCCTATGAAGATAATTTTTAGGAACACAAAATAGGATAGAAATCCCTATGATATAAATTGCACTATCGTATATCTGGTATGTAGGGAGAGGCTAGGGAAGCAATAATGTAAACCGGGTGATATTGAAATGAAATAAAGATTATAAATGCAGCTTTTCATATATGAACCGTTCATAGGCTAAGTTGATTCCGTTCGCATTGCGTTCAATAATGAGACGTCAAAAATAAGATACTTTACTGATCTCGATAGCAAAATAATAACCAACTCTTTCGGGGAAAATGCTCTATAATTTTCTGTCTTAGTCTACGTGCCTGGGTATCTGGAAGTGACTTAAGTACACGTTAATGATGCGTTATTAAAATTTACTTCTGAAAGCATAACTATGTAAAATCTGATGCCCGAATTTTATCTTTTTTTGCAGGGGGCTCGGGTGTGGACTGGTACCCATTCTTAGTTAATGTCTTGAGCGCATATAGTTAAGAATGTTGCATTTGCTTTGATACAATATTAAATCATCTTAAATATATACTTAGAAGATTTTGTATATAATCTTTATTTTGTTCATAATTATGTCATGGGGATTTTGCTCCACTATCATTGTTTACAAAATTATTTTTTCTGTAGTGTTCAAATATTCTATCTTAGACTTGCTGCATAAAATACGCCATAAAGCTTTAGTCGGCGATTTTGTTAAAAGCAGTATAGAAATTTAAAATACTTGGCCACTTCTTGTAATATCATGTAAAATCTGATGCCCGAATTTTATCTTTTTTTGCAGGGGGCTCGGGTGTGGACTGGTACCCATTCTTAGTTAATGTCTTGAGCGCATATAGTTAAGAATGTTGCATTTGCTTTGATACAATACTAAATCATCTTAAATATATACTTAGAAGATTTTGTATATAATCTTTATTTTGTTCATAATTATGTCATGGGGATTTTGCTCCACTATCATTGTTTACAAAATTATTTTTTCTGTAGTGTTCAAATATTCTATCTTAGACTTGCTGCATAAAATACGCCATAAAGCTTTAGTCGGCGATTTTGTTAAAAGCAGTATAGAAATTTAAAATACTTGGCCACTTCTTTCTTCTTTTCGTGGCTTAGGTGAAAAGAAGTGAAATATTTATATATGATCGAAATATATAACCCCAAACCCCCCCAAAAAAATCTAGCATCTCTGCCCGCAAACACTACGATGGATATTCCTGATCGTAGAGCTTAATTTAACGCTTAAAAAACTGTATATATAAACTAATCACGACAATTCTCTTTCCTGACTTGCTGAGGAAGAATTACATAATTTCAGAAGAGCCACATAGGCAAGGAGTAGCTAGCCTTGTCACCCGTGCCGGGAGATACCTAATAGGTCCTAGTTATTATGTTGTATATCCAAAGCATTCGACACAGGCTAACAATATATAATAAAAAAGGAACATTACTTACGATATATTAGTCACTTTTTTTAGGGGCTAGATAAATGACAATGGAAAACTTAAAAAGGCTTATTAAGATTATGGTACTGCCCCTCCCCCTTTCCCAAAAAATAACTGGCATATGCTCGTCGTTCTGATGATCGTTGTATGGGCTTACTTATGCATAATGTTGGCTGATGTCTGGATTTTTCGGTGGATTCAATTTTTAATTTTGAAATTCCATATATGAAAATATAAAAATCGGCATTTTGACCCCATTTTGTTTTGTTACATATTCTTTCTTATTTTAAAGTGAAATAGTAATACTATAGTTGACGAACACCTTATATACTTCTCTGCAAAAATTTGGGTATTATAAAACCAGAAGGCTGATTACTGACTTTGATTACATAAAAAAAGAATTATAAATATCTATATGTCAAACTGCTTTGGCAAAAAAAAAAGAAATAAAACTGGTAGGTTCAGTTACTTTTTGCGGTTCAAGAATAGCAGTATGACATTGTCTTTGACAGGGAATGGATGCCCTCTCCCATTGTTTATTTGAATAGCCTTTGAAAAATCCTCCTGGAAGGAATTGAGGTAGCAGACATAACCATGAATTTGGTCAGCGTGGGCTCGTGTTTTCAGCAGTTTGCATTGCATCCCCTTAGGTTTTTTTTTTACGGACCTCCTTGCATTTTGAGAAATATTGATTTGAAAAATTAGTTTTCAACTGCTACTACAGTCATTAACTTGTCATTGTCTAACTCGTTAAACATAACAAAAATGGATATGAACAAATTTGTTATGCATTTTTTGACGTTTTTTTGTCAACTAGTCATTGTCTAACTCGTTAAAACATAACAAAAATGGATATGAACAAATTTGTTATGCGTTTTTTGACGTTTTTTTGTTTTCCAATTTATCAACTTTTTCCAATTTATTGGAAATTAACATTACTCCTGTTGTGAATAAAATACTACGGACCTCCTTGCATTTTGAGAAATATTGATTTGAAAAATTAGTTTTCAACTGCTACAGTCATTAGGTTGTATATGAAATTATATCATATTCCGAGAAAAAACAAAAGAGATGCATTTGTTACTGTATCATATAGCAAAATTTAAATGCCCGAAAAGCAAGTAGTTATCCAAGTAGTTCATGCATAATAATATCAAAAACTGTGTTTTAAACCAAATCTAAAGGGAGATATTGTTCGAAGTTTGGAAGCTTTCCAAAGTAGATTTTGCATGAGACCTGGTGTAAGTATGGCTTTAACTTACACAAATAAGTTAAAGCCACCTGCAAGCTCAGCTGCCTTGGGTCTGGAGGCAATGGGCCTTTGAGGCCGGAGCCTCGAGCCAGTTGGATCAACCCCACCACAAATTACAAATTAATTAGTGTGACTTTTTCCTTCTTGTCTCTTTAATTTTTTTTCAAATCATCTTAGTGAAAGGGTTTATGTTGACCTAGACAGAAAATATTGAATGTTTATAATCTTATTCTAATCTTTTGGTGACCAGATTTGTAAAATAAAGCCATTTTGTTCTAAAAAACAAAATGGACAAGCGTTTAATTCACTAAAATTTAAAATGCGACTTTTGTGCAAATTTGACAAAATCCCTGCCTTGAAAACTCAAATACGCTTCCAGTATGTCATATTTATACGCTAGGATAGAATTGGACAGGCTTTTCAATTTGGTCGTTTCAAATAATGTTAATCTTCTGTGTTTTAGGATGAGGAAGGAAAATATGTTGTTACATTACAATATCCTCATTATTTCCCAGTTCTTCGGAAGTGCAAAAGATCTGAAACAAGAAAAATACTTGCAACGGCATACCAGTCAAAGTAGGCATTATTTTCAGTTTCGCAAAGGGATAAACAAGGCTCGGTATTAAAATGAACCAAGTCGGTTTTCTATAACAATAAGTTCAGAATCTGTTACTAAATTCTTTTCTAAATTATTAAATTATCACAAAAAGGGTTACAGTATTTAAGTATTCAACTTGAAAGTAAACGGTGTGAAAAATTATATCCAGCTGGGATTGTTTTAACTGTTGTTAGTTTACTCTATAAGCCAATAGTTC
Organism: Artemia sp. Qi Xiang Cuo; assembly: GCF_049724085.1. Taxonomy (NCBI): domain Eukaryota; kingdom Metazoa; phylum Arthropoda; class Branchiopoda; order Anostraca; family Artemiidae; genus Artemia; species Artemia sp. Qi Xiang Cuo. The sequence continues at coordinate 51,456,524 of NC_142802.1, forward strand.
AACCGTTACTTTTTCAGACTTGGCTCAAATTGATACCGAACTCTTCATAGTTATAATTACCTTTTTTAAGAAATTTAATTTTCGTATCTATATTGACTCGTGCACAATGTGCACATTGCCCAATGAGCTACTTCGAATTAATAGAAATTCATTATTTGCTGAAGATTATATTTCACGGTCAAATGCGCTCAGCAAGAGTAGAGCAAATCTACATAACTGACTTTGTTTTCAATTGAATACTGTATTTACTAGAGACTTAAGTTGTTGGAAAAAGGAAGGTTGAATTAAATTGTTTTCTTTGCCCGTTTGCTATTATTTAGTTTGCTTATGGTGTTGTCCAATCGCATAAGATGTGTAATTCCTGTTGTGGACATACCTTCATTGAATGGTAATCTCCCCGGATTGGGGCCTATGTGCTGATGTTTATTTTTTAAATTTTTGGATATTTGATTTGCATAATATAGAAAAACAAATCTTTATCTGAATTAGTTCTCGGCTGTCAAAATTTAAAAACGCGTGTATAAACTTTTCATTATTCTGAGAAAATCGTCTTCAAACTTTCTCAAGTTTTGTTGCACTTTTCCCGCCCATGCGTCACACTAGAAATACGATTGAAGTGAAAAGTAGTTAGGATTAGTTTTAGACAGTATTCTTTCTAATTATGTAATTAAAATACATGCCAAAGTTCGCTGACAGTGTTAAATCTCGATTATTTAACTTTGACAAATGGGGCAAAATGCTTCAGATACGTGTTTTTGCCAGAAAAATATTTGCAGGGGTTTTTATTAGGACATTCTTGCATATACCATTCGATTCACTTCTTTTGAGCTGAATTCAGTGGTATATCTAACTCGGAAAGTGACTTTTCATGTATATAGGCGTTTGTACCTTTGGACGGTCGTTCTGTAGAGATCTAAGGGAGAAGAGAAGATCTAATGACGTTGTAGTCGTGTTCATTCTTTACAAGAAGAAACAGAAAATAATTTTGCGCTTTATCTGAAATAAACGCTAATGTTTTGGTCATTTTATTATTTTAGCAAGAGTTTTGATACTTCGTCCATAATAGCCAAAGTTTAAACAGATAGAGTGAATAAATGTAAGTGTAAAAGTGTAAATAAAATTGTAATCAAAAGAAATTATTTCTTGCCAAGTTATTCACTTTAAATCATCGTCCAATTGCCTCAATTGGTCCTTGTCTTGATGGAAATACTGGTTATATTTCAATCCGTAAATCGCCATCCGTGACACTTAAAAAATATCCAGAGTAGTATAATGCCATTCATTTAAGACTCATCCGCCACTATTGGATTGTATGTCAGTGATGAAAATGTAGCACTTATTTTGTTTTCCTAAAGAGTAGATTATCCTTGCTTTTAATATAAGCAAATTAATATCTGCATTAATGCAAATTAGTATCTGTTTTTCCGTACGTGTGTACGCGGAAATTCCCCTAAGAATGGTCTGCCAAACCCTCCACGGAAAATCGGAAACAGTTGTGTATTAAAAGTGCGCTTTTTGATGATTTCAGGCAATGCCAGAATCTCTTCTGTCTCCCCTTGTTCAAATACCCTTTTATCTTACTCTTCTTGCAAAAAAATACAGGTAAACACAAGCATCAGAAAGAGAGAAATTTTGCTACCCGTTAAAAATGACGTTAAATGACGTTAATGACGTATTTGTTAAAAATGACGAAGGCCATCAGAATCCTTCTTTCTCATTTTTCTCTGTTATTACTTTTATGTGTTTGTTGGGAATGGATTTATAGATTAGATTTTTATCCCAATTATCTTGGATTCAGCTTTAATCCAATCATTTTTACGGATTGGGTTAATTGACTTGAAAAGTGAGCTCAGCCGTTCAAATAATCCATGTGTATTAAACGAACAGCTATTATGTACATTTGTTTATTTACCTTAAATTTTTTTTCTCGAAAAATAGCATTGTAAATTTTTCTGAAAATTGGCTTACTACCATTTTTCAGTGTGAAAACGATGTTGATAAGTCATGACTTCGGGAAATTCGAAATTTTTCGTATGAATTATGTCACAAATACTTCGAATAACTATAATAAATTTTGCTGAAGATGAGTGTCTGTGCTAAATATTTTAGGACGCACATTACAATTTAAATATCAATAGTATAGAAAAATTTTTCAATATAGATATGCATGAAGGTTTTCCGAATAAAATAAAATCTAAGTTGTTTTGCGAAAGGGATAAAAAAAAACTGTCTTACTCAGTCCCCTGGTATTAAAACCTGAACTACATGGCGCTGCAATTGAATACTAGCTATTATTTTTTTCCAAATAGGTGTATGAATGAAAACGTACCTATTCTCGAAGAGTTGATTCGGATTAGAAAAGAAATGGTCGACATTCTGGGTTACCCAAATTACGCAAGTTATATACACGAAATGAGAATGGCCAAAAATCCTCAAAAAGTAGCTGAATTTTTGACAAGTCTTTGCGATAAGCTGCAGCCTTTATGGAAGAAGGAGAAGGAGGAGCTACTTGAATTAAAGAAAAAAGAGGTAAATAAAGTATTTTGGCAAGTGTTTGCTAAATGCTAGTTCAGGCGCTGGTAAAATAACCTATGGACATCTAAAACGGTTCAGGAAAAATGGTGCAATATTTATAGATAGATAAATAGATGATTTTATTGCCCAATCGAAAAACTGTACAAGACCACAAATGGAGTAAATAAATAGACACAGAAAAGACTACACACAAAAAAAAGAAAGAAAATACTATATGTGCTATAATGTTTGAATATACCACTGCATAAAAATAATAGAAAACAACTAGAATGTACTTTTTCAAACAAAAAGAATCGGGAAGAGTAATACTTCCTTCTACTGTGAAGGAGGTAAATCTTTCTACTTTCATTTCGCTGTGTTTATTTGGCTTCGGCAAGGATAAATAAAATAGAACTAAGGGGAAAAATTACAGTTATCAACGATATTATTTCTAGGTTTTTCCAATAAGTTATATTTAATTTATTGTTAGCTTTGCATTCATTTTTTTCTTGGTAAATATTGTTCATGCCAAATAATTAAACTCATATTACATTTGTATACCATTCATGCAAATCATAGCAACAACTGTTAGCACAGAATAATTTTGTCCTGAAGAAACGGGTTTTAAGGACTTTCAAAATTCTCAAAAAATTGTTGTTTTTGTTCATAATTTGAACGTCTTTTTAGAAGAAAAACAAAAACAGACAGTTTAATATGAATCGCAAAAACAGGAGAGAAGAAGGATAAAGAGTTTTTTTTCTGCTTGAAATGAAATGAATCTTTTTTATTCGATATGAAATGGTTTTTGAAATGCCTTGTTGTTTGTATTTCAGTTTTTGTTTGAAATGGAATGAAAAAAGAAGAAGATAAAAGTCAGCAGTCTTGTTTTTCCAGGTCAAGCTATTGTTTTTCAAGCTGGGAGACCCAGCTTTTTCTAGGTTTTGGAGTATACCACATTTTGTCAAAACTTATATTGTTTCATCCATAATACAAGAAGAGATAGAGTCGACTAAATTTTTCATTCTTCATGCTCTCTTCTTTTATTCGGTTGTTTAAAAACCATAGTGTTCAGATTAAAAAGAATGTTTTTCAGTTTTAAAGAGTTTTTTGTGGAAACTCACATAGCTTGTTGTATTTGGTTTTTGATAATGAATTATATTTGATAACACGTTCACTGATTTTAATTTTATTATTGTTTACTTTAATGTGTAGACTACTTATATTTTAATTAGTTGAAATATTCGTTCGTATAAGATGTAACACTATTTTTATTTTATTTAATTTTTGTGCGTACATCCGTAATATTTGCGCATACATCCCTTATTCAGCGTACATATTTTATAGTATTGTTATTTTGGGATTTTTTTTCAAAATTTTGGATTTTTTTTAAGTGAATTGTGTATATCCTGGCCAGCATTCTTTGTTTTGCGTTGACATTTTTACTGAAATATTTCAAATATTAGTGCTAAAGATGGTCTAAAATACACTATTTTTCTCTTCTTTTTTTTTATCCTGCTCCAGCTTTTCACACGTTCGCCTTCTTAATATGCTTAACTTCACAAGGGTCTGCCTTGTAATATCGCCAAGCAAAGAGTATGGTATTTCGAGCATATAACTAATTCTTGACATTAGCAACAGGCAAAACTCAAGATAGAATAACAAAGGATTATGAAATAAAAGAGCTAAAAATCTGACTTGAAAGATGTATACACAATTGCTTGTCATCACTGTGTTGAAAATATAAACTAGGACTCTCTGATGGATTTGATCATATTGTAGACTTCTGAGAAAAACAACCAATAAGTAATAAAACAACTATGCAATTCACTTGATTAAATTTCTAACTCGTCCTATCCTTTTTACAATTTTTGATTCGCAAGTTGCTTTTCTCTTGCCCAATAATTTGTTTTGTTTGTTTTCACCTACATGTGATTTTTTTTATATATAAATCTATTTCTTTGATTTTTTCATTAATTACGAAAATGTGCGACAAAAGAAATTGGAGTTAATGATGAATCAATCCTCTTGTTCATTTCAGTGTGAACAATATTCCTATCCCTACAATGGAAAGATTAATTTCTGGGACACAAGATACTATGCTACAATTGTTGAAGAAACAAGGTACTCAGTTAACAAAGAAAAACTACGGCCCTATTTCCCAATGGAAAAGGTTACTCAGGGACTGTTGAAAATTTATGAAGAAATTCTTGGCTTGAATTTTACAGAAGAGAAAGAGGCGGATAAATGGCATGATGATGCTACTGTAGTAAGTCTTTTTGTTTTGCTCACCGTACATAGCTACTATTCCAGGGGACTTTCTCCTAGCAAACCTATGTTATTCTTAGGTGTAAGGCCGTGATTCTCACTTTATGAAGAGGAGGGATTTAATAGACAAATGCTTTATCCATGGGAATGACCCATCCCTTCCATCTTTTTGAAGGTAAACATATGGATATATTTTTCTATTTCAAATTCACAATATTTTTAATGTAAACCCTCATCTCAGCGTACACAGCTACTGCTCCATGTGGTTTTTCCCCACCAAAAACTTGCGATTTTTTTACGTGGGATATGAGATATTTTAAGAGCTTTAGTGGCACCCGAAATAGCGTGTGGCCGTGGCGTGGTATAAGAGGAGGAAGGGGCGAGTATCTGAGGTGAAAAATCTTGAGGCTGCAATATAGGTACACTTTTGAAATCTGTATTACAAAATTGTCACCTGTTCTTTCTCTCATTGTCTAAGTCAGGATAAATCAAATGTCCCTACTAAGCTGAATTTGCTTTATATTTTGCTGGTGGCGCGACCTCATTTAGTAATAAAGTTCTAATTTTATGTTATTCCTAGTTACCGCTTATGCCTCGGGCTTAGACAACACAAAATAATGATAATAAAAATAACACGAGGAAACATTTTATTTCCAACTACCTGCTTGTGGTGGTAAAACTCGACAAAGGGGAGTATAAAAGATGTCCTATACCGGTCATGGGTAGTCAGAGAATAGAACTTTTTTATCCATTTATTGGGATTTTGTGGGTGGGTTAGAATATGACGGCAGGGGAGAACACCTGAAACCTGATGATCCGAAAGAGCCTTTTGATTAAACCTTCTGCCCAAAGCACTCCTCTTCCGAGCCAGAGCGGTTGTGTAGGAGGAAGTGGAAGGGTCCCTTGACTATATAATTTTTAAACCCCTTTTTTAAATTGTCTATGTGCTGTGGTAAGTGCGTAGTGCCAAGCTTGGCAAGCATACTCTAAGTCAGCTCAAACAAAATGATATAAGGTCTTTGGAGGTGGGGGGGGCGGGGTTGAAAAGTTTAAGGAGAACTGAATGACCAGCTTGTGGGGTGGTTTTGCCAATATGTGATTGTTGGTTTAGGTTTGAACTGATAATCACTCCTAAGAGCTGGGTTTTTCTAAAATGAGTTTCTTGTAAAATTGATTGTAGAAATAAGGGTTCAGATTTCATGAAGTTTATTGTTAAAATTTGTGGTAATTTGGGGGTTTACCTTCTTATCCAGACCACTAGCTTCTGTATTAGCTGGTTTTGGAAGGTACAACATTAGCAACTTTAAATAAACGAGGAGAAACACCAGAAGAAAGAGAGAGGTTAGTTATGTTGAAGATGGGGTTAGAAACAAATTGACTAATTTTTTTTAAGAACATTATAACTCAAACCAAAACCATCAACAGAACGGCTACTTGGAAGCTGAGAAATTATGCAAGAAATTTCGGTATCACTGCATGGGGAAAGGAAGAATGACTTTTCTGCTAAGAGAAAGCTACTTACTCTGCTCTTTGGTGGAATAGGAACCGAAGGGAGTGTGGTGAAATACGAATTGAAGGCGCTCGCTGAAGAATTTTTGTCCACAATAGATCCATCAGCTTTTCTGTAATGACATGGGAAAGAGTTTGAGTTTCTTGCGGGAAAGAGCTTCATTAACTACAGTCCAAACCTTTCGCAAATTCCCCTTACACTCATCAATTCGACGCGAAACAGAGAGCTTTTTGGCTGCCTGTACTGAAGAAGTAAGCACATTTTTATACTTCAAAAGGTCATCCTCTGTCTTACTTTTACCTGCAGCCTTGAACAGAGACGCCTTCGTGTGTGTAGCATTGATCGAACCTCTTGACATTCATGGGCATTTGGGTGTGGAATTCCTTGGCCTCTTTCTAAGATGAAAATGCTTATCCAACAGAGCTCCCATACGACACAAAAATAAACTTGTTGAACATTCAGCATCATTAGCCTCATATATACGACGTATTTTCGACATAACACCTTTAAATTAGGTGTTGTTTTCTTAGACCACACTGCCGTTCTAAGACGAACAAATAAACTTTCAAATGGGGATAAATCTATTTATTTAAACAGTGAAAAAAAAACTGGTACAAAAGTCCAGGTATTTTGATCACATATACAGCGACCTTCTTCAGTAGAAATACTAAAAACTTTAGTATTTCTACTGTTTTTAGTATTTTTAGTATTGTAGTGTTTTTAGTAATTCTACTGAAGACGGTCGCTTTATATGTGATCGAAATATCTGGACTTTTGTACCTGTTTTTTCACTCTCTTAATAAATGGATTTAGCATATTACAATTAAAATCTCCCAAAACACAAATACGTTTTTTAGAGAAAGTCCCCACACAAGAAAGCTGATCAAGCAAATCGTAGAACAGATGTGTTGGAAAAAGAAGGGGCTTATAAAAACAAACAAACAGTATTACATGCAAGCTGGCTTTTCAGATCAATGACAAGAGAATAAACTGTCCTACTATTTGACACTACCGATGTAAACAAGGATTCAAGGTCATGCCTTCTACTAAATTCAGTATCAGATTTTATAAATAAAGAAATACCCCCTGAGCACTTTGCTACCATTCTAGGGATATGAACAGCAACATAACCATGCATATCATAAGCTATTAAATTTTCACCATCAGATAACCATGTTTCTGTTAAGCCTATTACATCAAAAGGGCAAGAGTTATCAGACCACAAATACAATTTCAGACTATCCCATTTATTTCTTATCCCATGCAAATTCAAACAAAATACATTGAAGCTATTATTTAAAGACAGTGAGGGTATAATTTTATAACAAGAATCAATGGTAGTGTGATAATTGCAACTAGGATTAACCATAGATTCAAGAAGAGGGTCAAATGTGTATGCCTCTTTTTTATCAGCACTGATTGGTTGATCAAAGATAACTGAATTAAGAATAGAAGAATTCAAAAGGAAAGAGAAATCACCCATATTTATCACAAATAACAAATGCACACATAGAAATATCAGTGGGATTGCACAAATTATCCAAAGTATTGGGCCAAAGTATAATGTGACACCAGTTGCTATAACGTGAGCTGCAAGTGTGCTGGACTGAAAAACATGTAATAGAAATCAGGCTACATGAAGGTGATAGGATCTCAAACAAACAAAGAGATATCAGTAAAATGGCTCATTTTATTCAAAGTATTGGCTCAGTTTATAATGTGGGACCAGTAAAAATTATGTGAGCTGTATGTTTACTGACATGAAAAAAAATATGATAGTAATCAGCCTACATGAAGGTGATAGGATTGCAAAAAAATATAAATAAATATCAATGGAAAGACACATGTTGTTCCAAGTATTAGCCCAAAGTATAATGTGGGTTGTAAAAATTATGTGAGCTACATATGTGCTGACGTGACAAAAATCTGATAGAATTCAGGCTACACGAGGGTGATAGGATCACAAACAAAGATAAAGAAATTATCAATCAGATGGCATATATTGTTCAAAGTATTGGCCCAAAGTATAATATGGGACCAGTAAAAATTATGTGAGTTGTAAGTGTGCTGACAAAAATATTATAGAAGCCAAGCTACATGATGGCGATAGGATCATAAACAAACATAATAAAAAAATCAGTGGGAAGGCACATATTATTCAAAGTATGGGCATAAACTATAATGTGTGACCAGTTAAAATTATGTGAGTCACAAGTATATTGACATGACAAGAATATAATAGAAATCAGGCTACATGAAAGGACATATCATCCAAACTATTGACCCAAAGTGTAATATGGCACCAGTATCGGTCGGGCGGGCAGCATATAGGACCTCTTGAAGCATGAAGCTCCATTGCTATAAGACAACTCTTGCCTAGAAATAATAAGTAGGTGTGACTTTTTTTAGTTCATAGCTAAAAGATTACTATCAAACTAATGATAAATTTTCTCAGTCATCATTTGTAACTTTAGTACAAAGGATTCTTCATATGTAGCAGATTTACCTAACGTACTGTCATCAGCGAATGCTATTAATTCTTCATGCTTATTGGATTCAGCTATTGGTGTAATTCGGGAATCATATTTCTGACATTGGCTGCACAGCGTTTGTGCAGCCACTGCTGCTGATGTTTTCTATTTTTATTTAATTTTTCTTTTTTTTTTATAGTACCGAGCAAACGATTCCGAAACCGGCGAGCTTCTGGGATATTTTGTACTTGATCTCTTCCCAAGAGATGGTAAATATGGTCATGCTGCTGTATTTCCACTAATCTCCGGTTGTCTGGATCCACATGGCAATCGAATTGTTCCTTTCTGTGCAATGCTCACAAACTTTACTAAGCCAACTTCAGATAGACCCTCACTGTTAGATCATGATGAGGTAAGTGCTTAAAGGAAGAGCTTTATATTAACTATTAGATTTTTCAAACATGCGAAATAAAATGAAACTGTCATTTTTGACGAAATTCCTTGCGCTAAGTACAGGGTGCCAAGTGGGGGGAGGGGGTGCCTCTCTAGATTTTGAAAAATATGCTTTTTGGGTATTTCCATCGGCAAAAATTCCTTTCTTTAGATTTTGAAAATAGGTTTTTTTAATATATTCTTTAAGAAAAGAACACAAAAAAAATTCCTACCCCCAATTTATCATTAATCGGCGCCTCTAGCTAAGTTTGTTGTCATTAGTACTTTTTAGAATATTTCAGGGTATTTTTAACCCTATTCTTTTTTTGTCCTACTCAACTCCTTGTATTCATGAACGATATGGGTAATTGAACAGAAAATAACATTACTCTTTGTGCTGATGACTCAACGTTTTTAGGGCCTTAGAATCAACAAAGTCTTTAGTGTCACCTTCAAAGAATCCCAAGATGGGCACAAGATTGGCTACTTGAATTCAACATTTCCAAGTACGATATCATTCACTTTGGCAGCAGCAGTCCCATCACCTCTACATATTGTTCTTACTAAAGATGGGTGCCGAAGAAAGAGACCTGTGAGTGTTGGTAGATGAACTACTGAAGTTCCGTAGCCACTGGCGACAATCAACTTCGTCAATGTATCCTATCGTAATGACAAAGAGAACCTCAACATCATCAACAATGCTACAAATCGAAATAGCTACAGAAATCGTATAAGAATGAATACATAAAACTAACTGTGTACCGAGTTATACATTAAAATTAAATTCATCTCGTAAGGGTAGCAGAGACACTTCCAACATTACGTCTTGCAAAAAGAATACAACTTCACTGGAAATCATCACTAAAATCTAAGGCACGTGTTGTGAATCAGAATATGGAAGACACATTTTAATCAAATTATTTGCCCAAGATTCAGCATTGTCTAAATAGTGGGTGTATTACCCTGTGTAAAAGGATTCAAATTCATGGATTTAGCAGTACCCAAGTTTTTCCTCTTATAATTTTATAAGGAACTCCCTATAATATAATTTTATAGTCTAGTTTTTAAGTAAATCTATTTGTATTGATAAGATATTTATTCAATAATTATTTTCTAGCATTTGATTGTTTCAACGGCCGGTGGCTGCTTTTTATCAATAAATTTCATATTATATGCTTATCTACACAAAGGCAGAGGGGAAGGGGGAGATATTATAAAGCTATTAGTTTACAGGTTCTGAAGGCAATAGGTGAATAAAAAACCTAAAGGCTATGTTTTTTTTTTCACCTTGAAAAGCCTGCAGCTAAGCACTTGATGGCTCATCTAGGGGGTAGGGGGTTAGCCCCCCCCCCCTGAAATGTTTGTCCGACTCGTAAAAAAGTAATAAAAATGCACATAAACAAATTTTTTGTGTGTTTTAAAGCTTTTTTTTGTACCCCCCCCCCCCCCACCACCACCAAAATGCAATTTAAAAAAACTAATCAATTTTTCAGGAAAAGAGTCGATATATAAGAATTTTTTTATTTTTTTTAATCCCTATTTATGTGACTTTTTTTTCTCTAAACCCTTTTTTCCAAATATATGGAAAATTTATTGTTAAACAAATTATTTAATTGTTAGCACTTATTTAGTTTTCAAAATATCTTAATAACACATTGGGGTTTGAGGGGATAAGAGCATCCCATTAATTAGTTTTAACTTCATTACTAATGAGAATGAACTGGAGTTATTCTCGGTAACAGTTAACTCTCTCAGTATCCGACTCGAGGGAAGACTCTTGGAACTAGACCCCGACGCCGCGCCGACGGATCGACCGAACGCCACCGACGAGAAGCCCGGTCGAACGCCGCCGAAGTGTCGTACCGTCGCCGGCGTGCCGCAGGCGCGCCACCGCCGGCAGAGGCGGTGGTGTTCGGTCGACGTCAAATTAATTTTGCAACAATTCTTTGTTCAGTCAACCGCAAAGTCGGAGCTTTTTCTTCTGGTGTGGTTTAGTATTTCCATTTGCCTGATTAGAAATCAAGCACTGTTTGCATTATTCACAAGTTTTCAGGTATTTCCCCAAAAACCTATGCGTCACCCCGAAAAAAAATTTGGTTCCCCAATTCCCCTAAAATCTCTCAATCATGGTGTCAATTCTAGCGATTTATCACCAGTGACTCTCCCTGCCAAATATTACTTTGCGTACCATAATTCTTCACCACTATCTTATTAATGAATTATTGTCTCATTTGTTACTTTGTAGAAGAACCCGAAACATAAAACATGCAATTGCAAATATTGCAATATACACAGTTCTTCACATGCTGACAAAAAAAGACTCATCTTCATGAAATGAGTTTGTCATTTCGAATGCAGTTTCCTAATCGCTATTTCTTACATCATTCATAGTCAAGAATTTTATTTTTAAGTTGAATAGAATTATAGAAAGCATTCACTACTATACAGCTTCAGCCTTCAGTTGGATTTTGAAATTGACAGCCGAGAGATTGTTTCTACAGTTGAATTCTAAATTTGCATATTTTTTTTTTGCTGTTTTTAGATAAGACTTTCTTAATGTTTAATACTCAATTGTTGAACCCTGATAGAAAATACAATGTTCTTTCTGAAACATTTTTACCCCGCCCCCCCCCAAAAAAAAAAAAACTTCTATTGAGACAAAATTTAGCTATAGATTAAGCTCTGTATAAGGTTGGGGAATTAAAGATTGAACCGGAAGTTACCCCAAAAATATTCTTAATAAATAAATTGTAAATTATTACCTATAGGGCGGATAGGGGGCTATCATTTTTAAATGATAATACCTCATTTTTTTTATTGAAAGCAGGGATGCCAAAAAGATAATTACTTTTTTCATTTAAAGTGGAGACAGAAGAAAATGATATCAAATTCCCTAGGAAACCATTGATATATTTTGATAGACCCCGGGCTCTCCATTAGGACTTTTTCATTGTCTTGGGTATTTTGCGATTTATCATAGACTACTGGCATAATTTGGCTTTTGTGTGTGTTCCCTTTTAATTAGATTCTTTGGATCTTATTGAATGCCGCGGCGAATCTATAACTCAGTTTTTCAGTCATTTGAGATATATCTGAATAATTTCGACATTTTTGTTGTTGTATTTGTACCCCTTTACTCATACCCTAAATTTTTTTTTCAAGGAACACTAAGCTGTTTAACGTTATTTTGTGTTTACCTAGTTAATTATTAATTAAATTATTTTTCTAATGAAAGCTGAGACGGTATCCTATCAAGGTGGTATCCAGAGGGGGGGGGGGTCGGGAGGTATTACATTTAAATGATATATCAAATTTTTTTATTGAAAGCAGGGATCCCAAAAATTTATTTTTTTTTAATTTAAAGCAGAAACGGCATCCTATCAAGGTGATATCCTGGGGGGGGGTGGTGGTAGTGAGCTATCATATTTAAATGATAATACCTCGATTTTTTTTAAAGCAGAGCTGCCAAAAGTTTATTTTTTTTATTTAAAGCAGAGACGGTATCCTATCAAGATGGTATCCAGAGGGGGGGGGGCATAGGGAGTTATTATATTTAAGTGATAGTACCTTGATTTTTTTTTTTTTTTTTTTTGAAAGCAGGGATGCCAAAAAGTTGAAAAGTTTAAAAAAATTAATAAGATTTTCGTGAGATATACTTGATACAGCACTTGCATGGTTTTGTCGTCCAAAGGGAAAGGGACATATGTGTCCAACCCATTTTTTTTCTTATTGATGAAACGGGTTTACTTTGAAAACATTCATTCATAAGTACCTGGCAAATTCACACTAAAACAAATAGGTGTGACAAAAGTGATATTGACTTACCCGCCTAACGTTGCGCTCGAGTGACAGTGGCGCCCTTGGTCCAGTGCCCAAGTAAAATTAAAAAGCCAGATCTTAATAAAAGCGTTAAGTTTGTGTGGTTCAAGGGGGAGTCTTTGACAGTCTTATGGGCTTAGGGTATTAGATGTCGTAACGTTCCTAAGTATATACCTTGGCTTAAAAAATTCGACCACCCCACAAATGATTATCAAAAATATGCTCAAATATAACAAATGTAACATTTGGAATATTATAACACTTTTTTCAAAGCTTTGAAGAAAAGCAAAAAAGGCTAAATACCCCTAACTACGCTTAAAAGCTATTTTAATAAGACACTCTTTGGAGATTTCCATGGAAATGACCATAGCATAAGCTTTCAGCCTGGGTGGGGATCAAGGAAGAGTCTTTGAGTATTTTGACCACATGTGACTTATTGTTGCGGCTTTCTTAAATTTGGTAATTTTTGTGAGCATTTGGAAATCAAAGCTTAAACTCAATAACTGATACTAAGTGTCCTAACGTTTTGCTTGGATTAAAAGTGACGAACTAGGATGAAAATCCTATCATCTTCCATGAGCTACTTTATTCTGCATATTATTTCGTTTAGTTAAATTTAAAACAGATGAGCTTTTCATATTTTATCTAAGAAAATAGCTGGCACTTAATTTTTCTTCATATCAAATATACCAATAAGTGCTTTTTGTTTCATTGTAATTGAAAATTTCTCATGTGAAGTGTTGATCATGTATTTTTCAATTTGATAAATTTACTCCTTTTAGATGCAGTTTATAATTTGACTGATATTAGGTATTTATCTGTTTATAATTTGGAATGAATCCCCAAAAGAAAAAATTAATAATATCCAAGAGAGCAGCCAGAACCAATAAAAAAGCAGCAGTTCAGCCTTAGCCTACAAGACATATATTCTATAAAGAAGCCAAAAAAACTTTAAAATCATTTTTTTTAAATTGTTATTAAAAACCAGTTTTTACAAGAAGTTTTACAAGAGTTTTTACAAGAAGGCTTTTTAGGAATCCAAAAGAGCAAAAAAAAAAAACAATCAATATCAAAGTCGCCCATTTCAACTGTTTTAAAGGTGACAAAACAGATATAGGCAAAAGGCATTAGGAAAAAATTAAGCTTCTAAGTTCAAAGTTATATTAAAAGTTTTTACCCAGATAACTGACAAATTTTGTGATACGGTACTTGAAGTTTTGTATGAGTAATGCTCCATGAAAAAAAACTACTAATTTTTATAATTATTTATGTTAAGAATACATAGCTAATAGATACTTCAACTACTCGTATTATGCAAGGGTTCTGAAACGTCACAGCAATTTCGTTTCTACCAGATTGCTACTTCTCTTGATGAATAACGAAGAAGACCAGTTTCCAGCCAGCGACTTGTGAATTTTGAACTCATGAATAGGCTTGAATAAGTCTTGAATATAAGCTGTATATTTAGAAAGAATGTTGAAAACATTAGTTTGTATGGTCAACTATGAGTACGCTGGTAGCGCACTACCAAGATCTTATCGGCGGCATGACACAACATGATATTTTTGGCCATTCCACCACTGGTCTTCCTTCATCGGCGCGGCGCCGGGGTCTACTTGGAACGATGAAAACCACTCAATTCAGTTATGTCTGAGCGACTCTTTGTTGGAGGGTCAGTCAGAAAAAGTGGATTAGTGATACATAATGGCTTCAGAACAGCAAATGTTTTGAAAGGCATATCTAAAGGTAGAAAAAAGCCAAGAACAAATATCAGACTATCTTAATATAATACCATGGAAAGAGCTTCATATACGATGTATATACTATATTCTTTTAAGCAAATGTAAATTTAGGTTCTAGACGTTTACCCCCCACCCGGCGTTTACCCCCCCCCCCCCAGAAAATACCCCCTCCCGCAGAAAATACCCCCAGAAAATACCCCCTCCCCGAGGAAAATTCCCCCCGTTGAAATACCCATCCCCTGGAAAATACCCCCCGGCTTTACCCCCCCCCCCGTGGAAAACCACGGAAACTGCCCCCCGCCGAAAATACCCCCGTACTTGTGTACTTGTGTATTATACGCCACTCACTCAAGTTTATGCTGTGTAAAACTCGAGAACAAACCGGTTTCTCCGGTAGTTTCTTTCTGCTTAGCGCGAGACAAGACAAAGACAAGTGACAGAATAGATGGTAAATATATAATTTCGGCTATATATGTGCACATAAGGGGGGGGGGTAAAGTAAAGTCAGAAAACAATTCTTACGTCATAATTTGCAGAATAATTGTACCTAACACATTTTGCATGCAGAGCCGCTGTACTATACCCCCTCCCCCCTAATGTGTAAATATATAGCCAAAATTTGTTTCTAAAGTAACGAAGAAACCGGTTTGTTCTCGAGTTTTACACATCGTAAACTTGGTTGAGTGGTATATAATACACAAGTACCGGAATTTTTCAAGGAAAGAGAGTCGGATTTCTCGCTGTTATTTGAAAAGGATCAGAAATTAAATTTAAAAAAACAAGTTTGTTCAACTGAAAGTAAGGAGCAAGATCAAAACTTAAAACGAACAGAAATTATTACGTATACGAAAAAAGTCGCCCCTTTCACAAGACCTTGCTCTTTATGCTAAAGTTTTGACTTTTTTGTCCTAATTCTTTTAGAACGATTCCTGAAACACAATGGCCGTTAATAACAATAAGCTTTGTTCTAAAATTCTATTACAAAAACTTCAGCGTAAAGAGGGAGGTCTTGACGAAGAGGCAACCCCTTTCATATACGTAATAATTTCTGTTCGTTTTAAGGTTTGAAGTTGCTCCTTACTTTCAGTTGAAAAACTTGTTTTTTTATTATTTAATTACTTACAGATAGTACTTATTAGTGAGAAACATACGGAATAAATTTTTTAACAAAGTCTATCTGCCTTAACTTTATCCTAACTTTATCTGCCTTTAAACTTTAACTTTATCGGCCATTGTGTTTCA
Organism: Artemia sp. Qi Xiang Cuo; assembly: GCF_049724085.1. Taxonomy (NCBI): domain Eukaryota; kingdom Metazoa; phylum Arthropoda; class Branchiopoda; order Anostraca; family Artemiidae; genus Artemia; species Artemia sp. Qi Xiang Cuo. The sequence goes on from NC_142802.1 coordinate 51,472,519, forward strand.
GGAATCGTTCTTAAAGAATGACGACAAAAAATCAAAACTTTGCGTAAAGTGCAAGGTCTTGTGGAAGGGTTCTTTCATATACTTAGTAATTTCTGTTCGTTTTAAGTGTTGATGTTGCTCCTTACTTCCAGTTGAAAAAACTTGTTTTTTTTTATTTAATTTCTGATCGTTTTCAAATATTAGCGAGAAATTTGGCTCTCTTTCCTTGAAAAATTCCGGTATTTGTGTATTATATGCCACTCAATCGAGTTTACGATGTGTGGAACTCGAGAACAAACCGGTTTCTTCGTTGGTTTCTTCGTTACTTTAGAAACAAATTTGGGCTATATATTTGCAGATTGGGGGGGGGGGGGTAAAGTACAGTGGGTTTGCATGAAAAATGTATCAGGTACAATTATTCTGCATATTATGAAGCAAGAATTATGAAGCAATTATGAAGCAAGAGTTTTGCACAGTGTAAACTTGAGTGAGTGGCATGTAATACACAAGAACCAAAATTTCTTCCCCCTACGGAAAAAAACTCAAATAAAATTCTCAAATTTGGAAAGCCTTATTTTCCACGGGGGGTGGGCCCCGCCCGGCGGGGTATTTTCCGCGGGGGGGGGGGGGGGTGGATAAACGTCGCTATAGTTTTTCCCTTTTTTATCTCTTTTTTTTCTCCTTCCTCTTTTTTTTCTCCTTCTTTAGCTGATTTTAGTTTGTCTTAATTTTTTTTTTAATGTTAATAAATTCGTATTATTTTTTCGAGAATGCAGCACCTTAAAATCATTTTGTGAGTCTCGGCTTTGGCTGGTCGTCACAAAGACAACAATCCCATAATTGAATGCTCCCAGGGGACCAGCAATCGTTGAGAGCTATTGAGAATCTGTGGTTTGACTTTGAAATTTGATTGAAAAAGACCATAAAATTTTACGACCCTTTTGTCGGCCAGCCTGTGAATTAAAACGGTTAGCACCACAGGGAACTCCTGAAGCTGCCAAATTGCTTAAATGATATTTCCTTTCAGTTGATTTAGTATGCTAGAAAATGTTTAGGGACTATTCTTTCCTGAACTTTAAAAAAAAAATTATGCTCTGTTTAATCGAAAAAATTAAATTCACACTTTCTGTGATGTTTTAATAAAACAGTATTCTATCTCCGGCACATAACGGGAGAATTTAAGTGTTCTTTTTCTATGATTTTCGGGAAAGTAGATGCCAGCTTTTAGTTTTCGGTTGTTTATTCATATCTCTAATCCAAGCTCTACAAGTAATGATAAGACCACCCAATAAATTCTAAACAATATGGTCACACAAACTAAAAAAGTTTAGAGTGCATGAGATATAGGGCGATCAATACAGATCGTGGTAACGAACTGTAAGTAAGGAGTGACCCGGCTCAATAGTAACCGAAACTCTAAACGAATTTTGATACCAATAGATTTTAATGCTGATTTAAAATATATAAGTTTCATCAAGTTTAGTCCTACCCATCAAAAGTTAAGCCCCTGAGAAAATTAGCCGGATTTGCGAAAAAAAGGGGGAAACATCCCCTAAAAGATATAGAGCCTTGATGAAAATCACACCATCAAATTCACCGTATCAGAGAACCCTACTGTAGAGGTTTCAAACTCCTATATGCAAAAATGTGGAATTTTGTATTTTTTGCCAGAAGAAAGATCACGGATGCGTGTTTATTTTATTTTTATTTTTTTTTCCCAGGGGTGATCGTATCGACCCAGTGGTCCTAGAATATCGTGGGAGGGCTAATTTGAACGGAAATTAAAAGTTCTAGTGCCCTTTTTAAGTGACAAAGAAAAATATAGGGCAACTAGGCCCCCTACCACGCCCATTTTTTTCCCAAAGTCACCCGATCAAAATTTTGAGATAGCCATTTTGTTCAGCATGGTAGAAAATATAATAACTATGTTTTTTAGGATGATTTAATCCCCCAAAGCCCCCAGGGGGAGGGCTGAAAGTTATGAATTTTACCCAATGTTTACATATAGTATTGGTTATTGGGAAGCATACAGACATTTTCAGGGAGGATTTTTTCTGGTAGTGGGGGTGGGGTTGGGGGTTATGTGGGAGGATCTTTTCATGGGGAAGGGACATTGCTATGAAGGGGGCGCCGGATTTCCGGGCATTCTTTAAAAAAACGATCAGAAATTAAATAAAAAACTAAGTTTTTCGAACTGGAATTAAGGAGGAACATGAAAACTTAAAACGAACAGAAATTATTACGTATATGATTGGGTTCGCCCCCTAGTCAATACATCGCTCTTTAAGCCAAAGATTTTCAGTACTTTCATAAGAATAAAAGAATTGGAACAAAATTCGAACTTTAGCATAAAGAGCGAGGTATTGACTAGGGGGCGACCCCCACACGTATTAAAAATATATGAATATAGAAGTTCGTTACGTAAGTTAATTCGTAAGCTACGTATATTTATTACTAATAAAAAACGTTCGTAAATAAGATTAAATAACTTTCGAGAAAGCCATTTAACCAAATAAAAGTAAAATTAATATGCAAATTTTGTTTTAATTATTCATGTACGGTGAGCCAAAATCGAAAGCTGCATTAATTCAAAAACGTTCAAAAATTAAATTAAAAAAAAACAAGTTTTTTTTAACTGAAAGTAAGGAGCAACATTAAAACTTAAAACGAACAGAAATTATTCCGTATATGAAAGGGGCTGTCCCCTCCTCAACGCCTCGCTCTTTACGCTAAAGTTTGACTCTGTCTTACTGCTCTATTTTTTTAAACAATAAAAAACTTTAAATTTACTGGGACCAAAAGTAAAAAAAAAACGGACTTGATCATTATCTAAAATTTGATCCTTAATTTTGTCCTTCATCTTTTATTTCTGTTTTATATTTGGTCCCCTTTGAAAATTTTTTTGAATCAAAATTGAAACCACAATTTCTTGTTGATAATAAAAAAAAAGACATGGTGTACTGACCATTGTAGCTCTACATTTTAATATTCTGTTGTAGGTAGAAACATATTTTCATGAGTTTGGACATGCTATGCACCACATATGTTCAAAGGCTGAATTTAAGAAGTTCAGTGGTACAAGAGTCGAGAGGGATTTTGTCGAAGCTCCTAGTCAAATGCTCGAAAATTGGTGCTGGCAAGAAGAGCCTTTAAAGAGAATGTCGGGACATTATAAGGTAGATTATTCCCCCTCTCTCTCTTTTTTTCTTTCTTTCATTCTTTCTCTCTCTCTATCTTCGTCTCTTTTTTCACTTTATTGTCATTGAATCAATTTTTATATCGATCAATTTCCTGTGAATGAACGCTGCTATTTAATTTTTGATTCCATTTTATTAAGAAAAAAACTATGATAAGACAATGGTCGACGAATGATATAATTTTCAGATATGGATGGAGGTACCCACGTATGGTGGGATGGGGACCCGTGCTGCTGTGAAAGCTCGAAATTATCGCAAGTTTTCTTATGGTTTCTTTTATTTTCCAAGTAATCTGCCTACTATGTGTCTATTTTTGGATGCTATCCTCCCCCGCCTGTCCCCCATCCCCCTCAAAATAATACATCAGTACGCGTCTGTATCAGAGGTAAATGCGGTTTTCGTTATTTCTCGGAGTTTGCACAATAAAAATGCTTATTGTGCTTATTAAAGCGAATATTTTCGTATGCATGGGCTTTAAAGTGTCCTGAGCTTGTCTGAATGGGATGATTAGCAACATCATTTAATATGCAAACGGAAATAAATTAAATGCCGACTTTCTAGACGAAAAAAATGTCATAAAAATTAGAAGCTAATGTTGATTACAGTTTTTGGTTGTTAATTTAAGAATCAAGTAGGTTGAGTGGAGAGTCGCACGGAAAACGGAATGTTGGAAAATTAACCTCCTTAATTCATTAAGGAGGTTAATTCACTGCTCATTTCTTTATTTCTTGATTTATTCTTATTTGCGTTGTTATTATCTTAATAACAACCCAGGGCGGGAAAGGCTAGTAGTTATGGTAAAGAGATAGATTATTAGGTAAACATGGATTGATAACTGTGGTTGAGTAAATGATTTTGGGGTTGAAATATGGAAAAAGTTTGGTATTTCCGTACAGAACTCTGTTGTCTCATCCTAGGGAACTGAATTTGTTTGGAATTGTGTTGATGGTTGAAATGAATGGATTAAATTGAATTGTGCTCAGTAACTCAGAGTGTGTCCCATATTTTAGGCATGCTTGGCATGCATAAAGACCTTTTGTAAGTGCGAATATGTTTAATTTTAAGTCACGAGCGGCGGAGCATGATGGAATGAGAATGATTGTTTTCTTCTCGTACTGCCTGTAGAGTAGGCTGTTTTCATTACTGGACAAATAAAGATGGCTGTACACATTCATACCTTGAGCCTAAATGACCAATGCTGCATTGTGTAGTTTTTGTTATCACAAAAAATTTTAAATTTCATATATATTGTTTTTCAGACTGGGGAGCCATTACCAAGTGATTTAATGGCAACACTGCGTGCGTCTCGTTTAGCCAATGCGGCTGGTTTTAATCTTCGTCAAATTATTTTGGCTACATTTGATCAGAAGGTACATACAGAAACTGTGACGGATACTGAGAAACTGTTTTCAGATCTTTATAAGACCATATTGGATGTCGAGACCATCCCTGGTACAAATTTCGCTGGAACTTTTAATCATCTTGCCTCTGGCTATCCTGCACAATATTACGGATATCTGGTAAGAACTCTTATACTAGAATTCTATTATTCTACGAACATTCTTGGAGCTTTGGAATTAGGGTGGGGCTGAAAAGGAAATAATCATTTTACTACTATTACTATTAAAAACTCACCGCAGCATCAAGCTGCCTAGGCCAACAGAGCTACGCACGCTCCTCTTCCATCTCAATCTGTTCAAAGTCTCCCTCTTTACACCCTTTCAGGAAGTTCCCATTTTACTTAAATATTTTCCTACGATTTCCTCTCACCCTGACCGAGAACGACCTGCTTTCCGTTTAGCCCTAGGCAGTTGGCTAAAAAGGACAATCTTTGACAATCTGTTTTCTTCATCCGCAGACCGTGCCCTAGCCATCTCAACCTTTGTCTCATTATAGCCATAGGAAAAGGGGTTGAACCACACTTTTCATCTAGCAAATATTCCTGTTTTTGGCATCGCCCATGTTTCAGAGCCATATTTGACCACTGTCATCACTCTAGCTTCCTTATTCCAATCGTGGTTCGTAAACTTATCTTCCTTTTCTTACAAACTGTTTTCAACTGTGGTTAAACACACTGGGCCTTGGCTATTCTACTTTTAACACCTTCACTGCACCCACCGTCTTTACTAATAACACTACCAAGGTAAATGAAGCTGTCCACTTGATCGATCTTTTCCTTACCCATTTTCCCCTTTTCATCTTCACTTATTCCTAGCCTTAGCGACATAATCTTCTTAACATTGATTTTTAAACCTATTCTAGCATCCTTAACTCGGAAAACCTTTAAAGGTTCATTCATTTTGCTCACACTTTCATCTAGGATGCTTAAATCATCAGCATAATCTAAGTCCAGGAAAGTTTTACTTCCCCATACGATTTTGTGTTCTCCCATTGCCTTTCCCGTGCTCCTTAAGACAAAATCCATCAAAATGATCCATATAAAAGGGGATAGAACACAACTCTGCTTAACTCCTGGTCTGATACGAAACCAGCTGCTAACCTCATTTCCTACCTTAACGGCAGTAGTGCTATTCTTTTAAATAGCACTAATCACTTTAATGTATTTATAAATGAAATTTTTCCTAAGCATTGACAATTCGGTATCTAAAAATCAAGCACCAGAGTGTGAGAAATTTTCCATTTACTTCAAACCTGCCGTTGAAAATTGTACTTTTTTTCTTGAGTTTTTTTTGGTAAATCGGAATTTAATGAATTGGTGAAAAAAAGATTGGGTTTTATCTACAAATTTTTATTTTGGAAGCCGTGGACTTTTGTCCAAGGTTTAAATGCTGGCTATCACCTTTCTCTGTGTCAATGCTTAGAAAGAAATATCTGTTGCTCTGGTGCTTGGTTTTTTAGGTTGTGACATTTTACACGGAAAAAATAATTATTTTTTTTCACCAAGTTCGTTCGAAATTTCTGCATAATCCAAAAGCAACATTGTGAAAGTACCGTACGTAAAAGGGGAGGGGGGTGGGGGATTATATTTGAATTTGTTCAAAGGCAATAGCAAAGGTTTTTTTTTAAGAATAAAGTTTTTTCTAAAAAAAAAAAGACCCTTAAATAATGAAAAAGTAGCACTAAGGAATTTTTGACAGCCAGAGCCGTTTCAAGAGTTGATAAGATTGGAAAATAGAGGGTATTGTGTGTTTCATTTAATCTTTTTTAAATGCTTGTTTTATTTTGCAGTCAGTGTTGACTTTTGTAAAATAGCTAAAAATTTGTAACAAAGCCAATTACTTATCTACCCATTTAATACATTTCTACTAGAATGAGGAAATGTTCGCTGTGGAAATGTCAAAATAGTATTATTATTAGAGATGACATTATTTAGCCCTTCCCAAGGAACACACGTGATTTTTCTTGTGTTTTCTGGTCCTTTAAAAAAGAACGGATGATCGTTCATTTCATTGTAAATTAAAAGTTCGCGTGTCCTCTTCCAAAACCGAAACCGATCAGATGACAGTCTGACGACCCTTCAGTGCCTCGTTTTATCCCTGCAGCCCTTCAAGGCACAGGATCAAAATTTCGATATAATCATTTCTATCAGGGCGTTGAAGATCCAAAAAGTATGCCTTGAAGGGTAACATGATACTTTTAGTCCCACAAGCCAGAGTCTCCAATTATAGAAATAGCCCAGATTAAGCAGTCTACAGCTGAATTTTAGTAAAAGAATTTTTTTTAGTATTAACAAGAATACCACCTCCAAATGCATTACAAACCCGGTATAACGAACAGAAATTATCTCAAACATGAAGGTTGACAGCTGCTCCCTTCTAACCAAACATATTGCTTCTAAAAATGCCAATTAGAGATTCGAAAGTGCTATTTACCCATCATGTGTCCATGCTTTTTAATGAACTGAAATTAAAAAGAAAAATAGTAACGAAAAGAATTATCCTTATTAAAATAGTAGGACTAATTATCAAAAATCCATTTTTAAATATTTTCATTTTATCTGAAAGCTTGATTAGTAAAAAATTCACAATTCAAAATGTATATTGTTTTCAGTATAGTGAAAATGGGACGTAACCCCAACTTTGGATAATGAATCAGGGAGGTGGCAGCCCACCTCTTATGTCTTGCACTTTGTATCTGGTTTAAGTTTCACTTATTATGTGACTTTTTCCTGGTCGCTCCAGGTTTAAAATATTGCTATTTAATTTCCTTTAAATATTATTTTTTGTTTACAATAATATATTTTTTTTTTGTTCTAAAACACTCAATCTTAAAAGTTCAAAAATAAATTTTGAACTGGATCGAAAGAGAACAGTACCACCACGTTGGTGAGTACTGCAATATATGCTTTTTGAATAAAAAAAAAATCTACATTCAGTTCTCTTATTATTTCGCAAAAAGTTGATTTTTTTTATGCTTTTTTTCCAGTGGTCTGAAGTATTCAGTGCAGACATGTTTGAATCCAAGTTTGCCAAAGAAGGGGTCATGAATCCTAAAGTAGGGATGGAGTACAGGCGTCAAATCCTTGAGCCTGGCGGAAGTGTAGATGCTGATGTGATGATCCGCAATTTCTTAGGTAGAGATCCTACTATGGACGCCTTCTTAAGAAAGAAAGGCCTCACAGTTTAATTTGTTTTTATTTATGGTTTTGAATTAGTTTTAATGCCCTTTATAGATTTGTTATAAAGAGAAGTTCTATAATAAATTTTGCTCTGTTATTTAAGTAGTTGCTGTTGTGTTTTTAAGGTAATTTCTAAATGAGCATTTTACACCATCTATTAACTGCTATGATCGGACATTTAAAAGGATTCTATTTGAAATAGAATGCACGAATAGGTCATTTGGAATTGCAGCTCATTTTTTATTGATATGAGCGAACTATTGCATCGTTACTCGGGAACGGCTGGAAATCAGCGCTTTGACACTGAAAAAAAAATCTTTTCTGAGGTTTTTACATTCTCCCGTAATTTTCCAGAAACGAAACTGTCGTCGTTCTGTAATAAAATTCTTATGAATCATATAATGTTAGACTCGCGCAAAATGTGGGACTATCTCTTCGAGAACTCAGATATAAGTTTTGCATTTCTTGTAGATGCCATGGATAGACTTCTAGAGAAGCCAAGCTTAAAATCCCCATTCTCAAATTTGCTTCTTTCTATTTCATGAAATTTTCTGTTTTGATTGAATTTCCTGAAACTTAATGCGCATGTACAACTTTGGCTAGGCGTGTAACGAGAGTAGTCGAGCTACTAGAAGAGACTGTCAAATTCAACATAGATTGGTGAGAAGGGACAGCCGATTTCCGCTTAGTCTCAATTTGGGATCTGAACATGATCCAATCTGTAGGGAGAAGAGGTCCCTGAATTTCTTCATATGGGGAACTCAGAAAATAAATTTTTCAGCGTCAATCGAACATGAGTAGAGCAAACAAATTATGTCCTAGTTTTACTTTTAAAGCCATTGGATACCAATTTAGCCTCTTTGAGAAAGGGAGGGGGTGTGATTTTCAGTAATCAAGGTACTGCAAAATAAAGTTTTTGAGTCTCAACCAAACCTATTTAGAATTAACAGTTAAAATTCTATATATGTCTTTTCAAAGTCCAAGATTGATTTTACCTCTGAGCAAAACAGAAGAGGAGTGGCTTAAATTCTCATCATAAGCACATGGAGCAGAAGGACAAGTGGAATACTAAACAAACTTAGTGGGAAGCAAGAGCTAGGCAGATAGCTGTGCCTTTTTATGACCTGCTGTAGATCCAATCTTTGAAGGCATCAGCAACTTTTTTCATTTGTCCAATTACTAGACGGAAAGTTAGAATAATTAAATTGCATCCGTCTCTCCTGAAGATCAAAGTATTTACAAAGAGCATAATTTTAACATTCATAAAAAAATATATTGCTTTTCTGACAAAAAATGATCTTTCAAAGTACTACCCCTCCCCGGTAATTATTCTTTTCAAATTCTGCCCGACGCCCTCCTATATTACAAAAATTTCAGCTCGCATTTTTACTACTAGCCTATCTGTAGCCAATAAAATATAGTTCATAGGCAAAAGGATTAGCAAAGGCTTGCGAATTTTTAGAGTGAGTCAAAATAAGGTTGGATCTTCGATTTCAATTTGAATTTTGAAACGCTTAAACTCAGGTTGTTTTAAGTTTTTCAATCCTTGTGGTTAAAGGTCGCACTATAAATTAAAACTCTTGTCATATTCCAAAAGTTTGGCCAAATATGGGCAAAATTGTTATCGCCAATTTTTCGCAATCCATATGAAAGCAGAACAAGCCGGTGGCACCAATGAAGGGGGGATTCGTCCACCTTTTTCTGGAAAACTGGGTAGTGTAGACTACCGTTCCAATTGTATGTTTTTTAAGTATGTCACAAAAAGAATCCATAAATGGGCTGGTATGCCAAAAATCAGGAAGTGACGACGGGTTGTTTCGTTTTCTGGGAGCCTTATCAAGTTATAGGTTTGAAAAAGAAGCTGTGAGACTTACCAGAAAAGATAACAAGCTTCAAAAAATTCACAGAAATGGTCAAATAAAGAGACTATCTCACTAATTGAAGCCTAGAAGGACAACATTGATGATCGGAGAACTGGGCAAAAAACTGGAGACTGGAAAGCTGGGAGACATGTAGCAGTTTACAGTAATGTAGACTCCTACATGTCTTGTAGTTTTCCGGAAAATGCCGATGTAGACGCAGTCTAAGCTAGGTGCCACCTGAAAGTGAATTTTTTTCGCAGACGAAATTGGTGAGATCGTATCACGATAGCAAATTCGCGTGGTATGCCTCACAGAACGCGAAATTTCAAACATGATTTCTAAAAGACAGAAAAAAAGATTTGTGGATTATTACTGCTTTTATCTTTGACGTCGGAGAGATAAGCTGAAACGATCAAATAGGGTAATCCGAATGGTAATCAAATGGATCATCTGGGTAAGGCCGCTTTACCAAATAAGGGTGGTTTACCAAATAAGGGTGGTTTTTAGAAATTATTGTGTTTCGTCTTGCGAATATCTATTGTGCGACTAAAATTTGACTCGGAGTTGAAAGGTGCGAACTGCAAATTTTGGACGTACGAAGCTAAAAATATTCGTCTGACGACGCCGCCTAGCGTCAGCGAATTCGTCGTCCTCAGGCAAATATTTTCAGCTTCGCACGTATAAAATTCGTAGTTCGCACCTTTCAACTCCGAGTCAAATTTTATTCGCGCAATAGATATTCCAAAGACGAAATACAATAAACTTCTAAAAAATTCGCTTTCTCTGGGCATCTAGCTTTAGGCAAGTATTTCAATTTAAAAACACGTGAAAAGAATTAAGACGAGAAAGAGATTTTGTTGCTGTTGCTCATGTTAGTAAATTTGTAATACCGTGAGTGGTATCATTTCCAAATTTTCGAACATTAAAATGACCCACTGTTCTTAAAGCTTCTGATTTTGTGGGTTTTGCTAAATGTTTGGGTTTGCCTAACCTAGCCTATTTCTCTATTATTGAAATACAATAATAGAAACAGCTTATAAAATTTTAATTGTCTTTATGGAAAACAGTAAAAATCAATGAAAATCTGAAGCATAACTGACAAACAAATATCTTTGTACTTCTTTATCTAATTCTTTTTTTTCTTAAACCTCAAGGATAGCTGGTAAAGTTCTACAAAATCATATTATTGAGTTAGGAATAAATTGAATATACCACTCAATGCCTTTTTTGGTAAAATTCTACTTTAGCTACTTTTGATTATCTTGGAAAGGAGTTTGGTTAGGAAAATGAAACTTTCAGGGATAGATCTACAGGCTAAAGTATGTCCTAGGAAGGTATTTTGAAGCACCTACCTCCACTCCTTCTCTCTCTAGTGGGTCCTGACCTTTGATGACCTTTAAAAATTGGTGTGTTATAAAAAGTGAAACCTTGTAATATAGATCTTCTACTTAAAATGAAGTCCAACAAAATTGTTTCCAGCTTCAAAACTTTGTTCAATCCTGATTTATAGAGTTTTAAAGATATGCAAATACATTTTCTAAATTTTGAAAATTAACATTGATATGGCTTAAAATACTACTCAAATAACAGGAATTGAATTTCCAGAACTAAAGCCAGAGAAAAAAGAATCTTATAACTGAAAATTAAAGTAAAATGTTGTTTTGTCAAAATTTCAATAGGTAGAGAACTGTCATGTAGGCAAATCCTCTAAAGGGAGAAGGAGAGGAGATATGTACTTCAAAATACCTTCCCAGGACATACTTTAGCCTGTAGACCCATCCCTGAAAGTTTCATTTTTCTAGCCTCACCCCTTTCCAAGATAGGTAAAAGTAACTAAAGTAGAATTTTACCGCCTTTTTTTATGTTGATTACGAATATAATAAGCATTTCTATCAGAAATGAATTTCAGCCCCCCCCCCTATATATGCCAATTCAGGGTTAGGTTAGGTATAGCCTATATACAGGGGGGGGGGCGTTTGAAATTAATTTCCGATAGAAATGCTTATTATATTCGTAATCAGCATAAAAAAAGGCATTGAATGGTGTATTCACTTTAGTCCTAGCCTAACTCAATAATATGATTTTTTAGAACTTTACCTGATAGCCTACTGGAGTCTACATTGGTTTAAAAGTTCATATTATGCAGTTTTTGAATTCTTCCCTTCAATCCTGCCATAAGGCATTTTCATCAGAGTGGGCTCCAACTCTGTTCTGTGGTGACAGAATTCATATTTTAAAATCACTGCACCAGCCTATATGTATCCAACCTGTGTTGAGACCCATGGTATCTGAAAAGATGAGTTTAATGATTGCAAAGATAGGTCTGGATTTTGACTTTTTTTCATATAATGCTCAAAAATAATTCTTTTTTTTCAGATAGTAGGCCTTGGCAAAGTAATTCTTAGAGATTGGGTTATGCCTTAGGCTGAATTTGGAGCTTTACTCATGATTAAAACCAGTGTTCCTAGAAACAATTTATAAACAAATATTTTCAGGTTTAGCATAGGCTCTGCTTCTTTTGGGCTGAAAGCCTTGGTAAGGTCTCAGGATTTGATCCAGGTTCTAAGTCAAGTTGTAAATTTGTTCCAAGTTAGGACCCAAATTAAATTAGGGAAGGAGTGGATGTATAGGATTATAGACACCTTCCCAAACTCTTATTTGGACTGTATAGCTTTGTATGTGAGGATTTATTCCAATGCTCAGATTTTTTTTTTATTTCAAAAAATTTTTAAAGGGGGAAGGGGTAGAAGTGGTTGAGTAAAGTTACCCTCTCAGGCCCCAATTTAGGCTGTAATTACATTCCTAAAAGCCCCAATTACCTAGTTATGCAACTTTTGAAGAAAGTTGCTACACTGCATCTGGTGGCTGAAAACATGGGGCTGGGGGGATACTTATGGTCAGAGGCTCAAAGAGATCCAATTTTTAATTTAGAAGTCTACATTTCTAGTTTTTTTTAAATGTATTTAATTCTTAGTTTGTTTTTCTTTAATTTCAGGCTGTTTATGTTTAAAATGGAAAACTGGCTTTGAAAATAGCAGCATAAGTTCTGAAAGTGGTATTTGGTATAAAGTGAGTTTAAATAGGACAGTATAACGCTAGGCTTTTGAATGAGAGCAGTTTCCAAAATTCTAGCTTAACCTAACATGTGTCCTGTGTCTACATGATCAAAGAAGTGTTGTTTGGATGCCCTGAGGCATTTCTTGTGTCAACTCAATTCTACCCTGCCTTTCAATGACCCTTGTTACCCCAATTAGACAACATGTGTCTGCTCTTAGAAATTGTTCTACATTCTAAATTGTGGTCCAAAAAGGTTATTTCCAGTTTCAGTTTCCACCAATTTTCAGCTAATAACTGGTAAAACAAAAAGAGGTACTCCTATGTTAAATGGACTCTTTTATATCCTGCAATGCAAACCCATCACGAAATAGACCAAGATGCATGATGAAAAACAGGTTTACACTGGCTTGTGGGATATAAACAAAGGCAAGAACTATAATTAAACTGTTGTTTTTTGGGGTTTAGGGGGGAAATAGGTACCTAGGTTAGGTTATGTAATAATATATGCTATGCTTAACCCCCACCTCCCCCTAATGTGCCCATATATAGCCAAAATTTGTTTCTAAATTATTATATATTCATCCTATTTTATTTCATTAGCATTAACCAAACTAGCAGTATATAAAAGAGTCTGTTTAACATAGGAGTACCTAAAAAGATAGATCACTTGTTATAAAGATGTTGAAATACAATAAAATAGATATCAAGTATTTTGAATTTGTGTTTCCAACAGAAAAAAAAACAAACAACATTCAGAGAAGTAATAGCTTACAAAAATAGAGAGTAAGCCATACCTCACTAGATCTCTGTTGTGAGTAAACTGAGGTGCTTTTGTTCAAGAGAATTTCTACTTATCACTTCATTTGCATTAAAAACCATCCCTTAAGTTTTACTTCTATACTAAACTATTATGCACTCACAACATCAGCCCTATAATTGAGTATCCTGTGCTTGTCTCCTTTTTGGTTGGATTCCTTGTATAGGTCCTTCAAGGTCTTTAAAAAGAAGGAATTAAAAAATCCATGAACTCTGTACCTTAGTCCTATAAAATTTTCTCAGTTGCTGCATTATTTTTGACATAACAACCTTTTCAGTTATCTAAAAGGGAATGCTGGCCTCAATGCATGACCAAAATGTCTAATTGTGTTATATTTACTTATGTGTTTCATTATAAAGCAATTTCTCTATGCCTTAATCAACTTTGTTTCTAAAAAGTAGTCTTCAATGTATAATGTATAGTTAATACAGTTCTATAGGAATTTAATCACATTGGTTGCTAAAAAGTATCATCCTATAGTATACATGTAGATACTTAACAATTCAATATTCTAAATATTCTGTGTCAGTATTTGGCAGTTACAGTTACAGCATGATTAAACAGGAGTGAAATAATCTATGATGTTACTAGAATCAGCATCAGAATAAAAAACTCCCATTTTTCAAATGAATCTATCATCATGTTTTGTTTTTTTAACAATTAAATTACATCTTGGTTTTCCATTGGTTGTCCAAATATACTTATTACTTAGAGTTGTATAAATGTTTGGTTGAATGTTCTGCTAATTTTCTTGTGATATGAAAAGCTAATAGACTCCTCTTTATTGTATCTAATTATGTATATGGAGAATTCTCTACATTTAGGTATGACAATAAAGTTTGTTGATTAATACTTTGAAAATCATGTAAATAAAATAGTATTCTTTAAAGTATGTCCCTCTCTGCTGTACTGCACTTCTCGAATTGCCTTTTCTAACCTTTAAAACACTTGCAAAATTCTTCATCTGTTGCCCTGGATTTTTGTTAATTTTCTGGAATGGAGAAAGTCACAAGGAGCCAAATCTGGTGAGTAGGGGAGAGGGGTGTTCAAGGATTGTTGTGACTGTTTTGGATAAAAACTGCTTGACAATAAAGGCTTTATCATGGTAGTGCATTCACAACTGATCTTGCCATTAAATTGGGTCTCTTTCTGTGAATTCTTTGAAGCAGTCATTTTGCATCTGACCCTGGAGAACCCATTCTTAGAGCACAGTTCCACATTAGTTGAAAAACAAAACTAGTATGACCTTGATTTGCCCTTAATCCTTTACCTTGAAATCCTCCACTTTCTGGACCTTGCCAGTCACTTGAAGAACAAAATTCTTTTCAGAAGACAGTTCTTGTTAACTAGGTTTGTCATCTAAAGAATTCTCGAATTCGTTTCCCTGCTTTGACAAGGTGTTTTGTCACAACTTGTCACTCAACAGAGTTACAATCAGTTTCCATCATCACAATAATAAAACACATGTGAAGAAAACCAGAGCAACACTCAAGACAACTTTGTCTAAAGATCTGGAAATAATTACATGACTCAATAAAATGAGTCTGAGAATTTTATTGTCATTTTTCATAGTTGGGAGTTTCTCCCCCCCCCCATTTATCTCTTTGTATTTTCTTTTTTTAGTTTTTAGGATATATAGTGTATTCCTTCCCTCCTATTTCTTTGAGAGAGGAGTGTTTCTGTTTTTCAACTCACTTCTTTTAGATGCTGTCATATATGTAAATATTAAAACAGATAAAAAAGGGAAATGCAAACTATAACCCATTATGAGAAAATGCAAAATTGTGGTGCATTTTTATTTTTTCTGATAAAAATGATGTTGACAATAGACATTTTTTTGATAAAAGTTTCTTCCTTTCCTAGTTTTGAGTCCAAAAACCACCACAAATGAAATAAAAGTAAATAATGTTGAATCTGAATCCTTAGCCCCCCTCCCTATGTCAGAATAAAATTATATTGATGAGACCGCAAATTCAATTTAGGAAAAACAAACCTGGACATAGTACTAGAATCAGGATTGCCAGGCAGAGCTAGTGTGGAAATTGGAAATAATTATATAATTTTCTGATAACTGGTATTGTCATTAATTTTTGATTTTAGAAAGCACTCTTGTTATGATGCAATTGTCTTGTTAAGATAAGGGTCAAACAAATGCCTTGATAGAAAATTTTGACATTTTGAAAATTGCAAATCAATCAATTTTGACTTAGTCGTTGAATTGATGTAGCTTGCACTAAAAATAGAAAAATGAAGGAAGTCTCAATATTTCTTTTTCTTGCATTAAGATTTTTTTCTAATTCTTTTGTTTTGCTGTGCATTATTCTGTAATTCTAGATCTTATTGATAAGATTTCTAATAAAGAATTCACCATAAATTATGATTGATAGTGCCATATAGGCCTCATAGATGCCACCAAGGATCAATGAAGCTCCTGGGAAGCAAGAAGACACGTGTCTGATGAAATAAATTACCTGTAGTTCACAGGATTCAAAACATTTTATTTAAAAGCCACATAATAAATAAAGATCCAGACTGCAGATTCAGACTGTTAATTCCTAAAAATGAATGTGAAGGATAAGCTATTGTAAGTTTTACAGATAGGTCCACTCTGGTCTTGCTTTCAGGGGGACTCTGATTTTCTTCAAAAATCAAAGGATCTAATGTCCTGCAAAATTCATTTTTAAAACTAATTCTCATGATATTGGTCCTTTGCATAGATATTGGTTGGGGGGGGGGGCTGCTGCATATCTCACTGTTTGAATACATCAATAAATAAAGAAATTTAAGCCAAAGCTGATTCTAAAAGGGAAGTTAAAAAACATTTCTTCTAGGTTTTGAAAAATGGATGAAGATAAGCCAAACCTAAATCTGGACAAAAGCACCTGGATGGGTTGGATTAACACCTGGGTGCTATATGCTGGTGAAAATCCTACGGACTTCTTTTATTACACATTATTGATTCTTTCTCCATTTTTATTTTTATCTGCGTTATTAACGTGGAGACTAACAAAACAAATAGAAGCCACTGAAAAAAAGTCAAAAAAGAAGAAGCATAGATAATTGGCTGCCATTATACCCTATAATAATCTACCCTAGACAACAAACTCGTTCAACAAACAAACAAACAAATTTTTTTTTTTAAGAAAAAAAAGAAGAAAATGGTGCTAATCTCAAAATGTGTTCCTACTTTTGAAAAATATTCATATAAAGTGAAAGCAAAAGTGGAAAGGGCAATTTAGTCCCAGTGCATTATTATGTTTATTTGGTTTTAAAAACAGATGTATTGCTGCTAAACTGTACCTGTATGTTGGAAATTGCTTTAAAATCAAACTTAGTGCAGCTGTCAGTAATCTGTTTGGATGATATTTGGGGCAAGATTGAATTTGAGGGGTTAAAAAACCCAAACACTTTGCAATATATGTTGGAGTAGTAAAATATCTATGCAAGATATTGGAACATTGGCCAGCATTAAACATGAATAATGCAAAGGATCAAGAAATTTCCTGTCTCTACAGTCCATTAAGCTAAATCATTCCTTTTGTGTTTCTTTTACTAAAAAAAAAAGTTTAAATATAGTTTTATTCTGGCAGAACTATCATTATTACTGTTAATTTTGGAGTTGGTTCGTCTTTTTCAATGTATTTAAACTTTTCTAATTTACAGTTCTCTTTAAATTGAATAAAAGTTTAGAGATAAGTTTGAAGGCTCATATTAAAAAGCACACACCAGACTTTACCCAGGTTTTCCAAAAACATGAGTTTTTCATGCATGTAACAGAGAGCTTAGAAAATGGTAAAGAAAAGGGCTTGCATGCTTAGAAGAAGAGACTGCTTTCTAAAGTACCACTAAGAGAAGAAGGGGATCCCCCAGGATACTTTTTTCAGTGGCCCTCATATCATTCGCTGTTTTTGATAAGGAGTGAATTTACTCTACATCTTATCACAAATTATCTCTACACTCTCTTGTGTAGAGATAAATTTTGTGCCCTTTACAAACTGATTTTGAAGCATATGAAGTCGATAGGATGTAGTAGCAGTTGTTGCACCATTGAAAGCAGATAAATCTATCCTTGGCAGTAGTAGCTAGCCATTAGAATTGTATGTACTGATTGTAGTAACAGATAAATGGGTATTCACTTGTAGTAGTTGAACTATATAGAATAATAAAACGTACATTATATAGCTCTAGATTAAATACCTAAGTGGAGATTTTTAAATAAAACTTACAATCATATTAGTGACTTGACAATTTTCAGCACTTAGTAAAATTGACAATAATGTGTTATCTATAAAGATACGAAAATTACTTAAAATTTAACAAAGAAATTAATTTGTATCTAGATATTTTCTTTAATATTGACTTGTTTGTTTCAAGTTGTACTATCTTTTTGATGATTGATAATCTTGCCTTGCTTTCTTTTTGATGAAGATACAAAGAAAGGTTTCTTGATTTAAAGTTCTAGCTATTCTTCATTCAACATAAAACGTCAAGTTGTACAATCTCCGTGTCTCATCTTTGACCTCTTGTAATTATATTTGAATTAGGACGCCAATCTGAGGAAGCTGTTTTGTGAAAATCAAGTGCGAAGAGGGCAAACAAATACTATGGTTAGAAAGTGCTATAGTAATATTCGATTGGCGTTCTTGGCTGAATGACTTTTATACTTTTTCGATGGCCACTGAAAGAGAAGAGTCAATATTTTTAACAGGAAAATTTTATTCAGAATTTTGGGTGTGTTAAGAACGACTAATTTACTCAATTGGTGGAATTTTTAGACATTTTGTCCTTGTTGGCGCTTTCAAACCTATAAAAACCTTTGCTATATCGTTACTCGTGTTCACTCTGCACGCTTGTAGAAATACAAAATAGGCCTAGTTTTCCTTGATTTCGGTTTCGTCAGTTTTAAGATATGTCCATGCATCACTTTTTTTATTATTTCTGATTCTGGGATTCCTTTTACAAGAGTACCTAAATTTCCACTAGAAATCTAATACCAAGTCCTGTAAAGTGTTGCAGCATCTATGATCCATGGAATACAGGTGTGGAGCAAAAGATGCAGCTATGTTTCATTGAGAAAAAAAAATCTCTTCAATTTAAATGTGCTATTTGCATTGGAACTAGACAATTGTAGAAAGAAATTTCTTGAGGACGAAGTGACAAAAAATACAGATACACTAAAGACTACTCACCTTTTACGGGTTTCCGTATCCACTAAGCTACTGTTTAGGTTCCATTTGAGATGGACTCGAACGATGAATAGTAATTTTGGTTCGTCTGTAAAGTGGTTGGTTTGAGGTATTGAAGACACACACCCTAACCAAAAAATTCAGGAAAGTTCAAAAATTCAGATGACATTTCTTTCTACCAGCAGATGCTCTTTAGGTTTTTATATTAGCATACCCCCCCCAATAAAAAATTAAAGTTCCGTCTGCCCCCCCCCCCTTCCTTCTCCTTTGCATCCTGAAAATTTCAACCCCAGGCTGTTCCCAAGATATTGTAAATTTGGTATTTTGTTAAACTGGAGGCAAATAATTTAATTTGAAATAAAATTTAATAATTTAATTTGATAATAATTTTAATATATCTTCCCAAGTCACAGTTCAATGCCTAGTTACCCTTCCCCCCATCAGTACTCCCCGAAACTTGATACCCATGTCGTTCCTATGACTTTAAAGATATACCATTTTGATGTCCTGGCAATACATTGTGTCTTTTGATTGACATCAATTGTAAACTCTGTGTGGATTATAAGTTCCACAGGAGCAGATAATAGGGCAAAAGCATTTTGGTCGAAACGAAATTATTTAGCCCCTTACCCAATTTGAAGTCTGGTTGCCCCACCCTTGTTATTTCTTTCCCTAACAGTACCTGAAATTTCGACTTCATTAGCCAAGATGTCATAATATATTGCATATTCTATTTAGATGACCTTAAAGTTCTAAATCGTTCCACGAGATGTTCCAGATATTTTACAGGTATGTCATTTTTGAAACCTGGGCGCACTTCGTGTCTCATGATTTAGCTATACCCTCTCCCCAAAAACAAAGCTCAATGTCCACTTGCCTTTACTTCTTCCAAAATCCCTCACTGTAAGTTTCAGCTTGATACCCCAAGCTGCTCCCAAGATACTGCTAATACACCATTTTGGCAACCTTCAAAGGCACTGTGTCCTTCGATATACCTCACTATATGACTGTGTAGAGAAATTGCGTCTTCCATGTAAAAACTAAATGGTCTTTCATTTGTTTGGTTTGTTTCCTTCGCTACTCTGGTTCGATTCACTGTAATTGGAAAAATTAGTTTTTTTCTTTTATCTTCTTCACTTTTTGTTGAATGTTATGCATAGCCAGTTCGAACTCAGAACATTTTTTCGTTAAGTTTATAGGGATTATGTGGCCAAAGCTGTTTTAATTCTGCGAAAAATATGCAAATTCGATTTGTCAATTTTAATTTTTACGAGATTGCAAAATTCCATCTACAGTTAGATAGACAGTCTGATGGTCTTTTTACCCAGAAAATGGCTTTGAAATCATTAGAATACATTTTGAAAGACAATAGATACAAAAGACAATATCATTGTTTATTGTTTTTGGGTTTTAACAAAATTAATGATATTTCACAAAAGTCTTTCACATTTGGTTTCCATTTAGCTAGAAATCGCCCGTCACATAGATTTTTATCGGATGTGTTTCGGGGAATGGTGGGTTAGTTACCTTCCATTCACTTTCGACTATTAAAAAGGGCACTAGTCATCTCAATTTCCAATTGAATGAGCCCCTTTTGAAGCTTTTACGACAACTCTATCTATAAAAACCTTATATGCCCCCAGGGCATAACTTACAACCTTTGACCTGGGGACTCTGGGGGGTTTGTCATCCTTAAATTCATAATTTCCAGAACTTTCAACTACGTTGAACAAAATGGCTATCTCTATACTTTGATTGAATATTTTTGGGGAAATGGTGGGCGTGAGAGGGGGGTTAATTACTTTCCACTCACTTTCGACTATTAAAAATGGCAATTTCCAATCAAATGAGCCTTTTTTAAAATTTCTACAACAACTTGGTGTATAAACTTGATATGCTACCAGGGCATAAATTACAACCCTTGCACTGAGGCTCTGAGGGGGTTATCATCCTAAAAGACCTAATTTCCAGAACAAAATCGATATCTCAAAATTTTGATTAGATTTGTTTTGGAAAAAGGTGGGCGTGAGAGGGGGTTAGTTGCCCTTCAATCACTTTCGACTATTAAAAAGGGCACTAGCCCTTTCAATTTCCAATTGAATGAGCCTTTTTTGAAGTTTCTACAGAATCGCTTTCTACAAAAACCTTATATGCCCCCATGGCATAAATTACAACCCTTGCCCTGAGGGTTGTGGGGGAGGGGTTGTCATCCTTAAAGACCTAATTTCCAAAACTTTCAACTCTGTTGAATAAAATTGGCTATCTAAAAATTTTGATTGGATGTGTTTGGGGAAAAGGTGGGCGTGAGAGGGGAGTTAGTTGCCCTCAAATCACTTGCGGATATTAAAAAGGGCACTAGCCCTTTGAATGTCCAATCGAATGAGCCCTTTTTCAAGCTTCTACGACAAAGACTTCAATAAAAACCTTATATGCCCCCAGGGCATAAGTAGATTGCTAAGTACCATTTCTAAGGGTCCTATGTACCAAACAGGTTCTTCTGGTAGGTAAACAGGTCATCACAATCTTTGTCAAGAGGATTTGCGTAATTACGGGTAATTAAAGAATGAGATGCTTGCATCAACAATACAAAGAATAAGCTCAGATACTTAATAGATTTGACGATTACAAGAGACATTGCTAGAAAGTATTCAATAGCTTAATTGAAAAGTAAAGATAGAATGACATTGTGACTTGACCTAGCTTTACCTCGCCGATGTGATCTGTATAATACATAAGTAACGTTTGAAAAATATTGTCAATTTAAAAAGAACCGGCTGATAAGTGTTTTGAGGGGGATGGGTTGCATAGAGGGGTGACTTGCACGAGGGTTCAGTTAAAGGGGATACAGTTGCACGGGGGGTTTCGGTTATACACGGGTTCAGTTACAAGGGGATTCAGTTGCACGGGGGTATCCCTTTTTTCCAAAATCGGGCTCCCTGTTTTCAAAATCCCTTTTTCTTCTGAGGCTTGGAGCATTTGTGTCAACAATACAAAGAATAAGCTCAGATACTTAATAGATTTGACGTTTACAAGAGACAGTGCTAGAAAGTATTCAATAGCTTAATTGAAAAGTAACGATAGAATGACATTGTGACTTAACCTAGCTTTACCTCGCCGATGTGATCTGTATAATACATAAGTAACGTTTGAAAAATATTGTCAATTTAAAAAGAAATGGCTGAAAAGTGTTTTGAGGGGTATGGGGTGCAGAGCGGAGTTACGTGCCGGCGGGGACAGTGACCAGGTAGCCCGGGGCCCGGGGGGGTTCACTGATACACGGCGTACGGTACCAGGGGAGTCAGGTGCCTGGGGGGTATCCCTTTTTTTTCAAAAATCGGGCTCACTGTTTTCAAAATCTATTTTTATTCTGAGGCGTGGAGCATTTATGTCAACAATACAAAGAATAAGCTCAGATACTTAATCGATTTGACGTTTACAAGAGACATTCCTAGAAAGTATTCAATAGCTTAATTGAAAAGTAACGTTAGAATGACATTGTGACTTGACCTAGCTTTACCTCGCCGATGTGATCTGTATAATACATAAGTAACGTTTGAAAAATATTGTCAATTTAAAAAGAAATGGCTGAATAGTGTTTTGCGGGGGCGGGGGGGCAGCGCGGGGGGCCTGTCCGACGGGGACAGTCCCCGGGGCGCCCGGGGCCCGAGGGGGTTCATGTGTACACGGGTTCATTTATACGGGGAGTCAGGTTCACGAGGGGTCTCCCTTTTTTTCCAAAATCGGGCTCCCTTTTTTCAAAATCTCTTTTTCTTCTGAGGCTTGGAGCATTTGTGTCAACAATACAAAGAATAAGCTCAGCTACTTAATAGATTTGACGTTTACAAGAGACATTGCTAGAAAGTATTCAATAGCTTAATTGAAAAGTAACGATAGAATGACATTGTGACTTGACCTAGCTTTACCTCGCCGATGTGATCTGTATAATACATAAGTAACGTTTGAAAAATATTGTCAATTTAAAAAGAAATGGTACAGGGGCCTGAAGTTGGTTGTGGAGCAACGTGGTAATGGACCAGGGTAGGCTGGGGCACGGGGGGGTACCCCTTTTTTTTCGAAAATTGGGCCCCCATGTTTAAAAATCCCTTTTTCTTCCTATGATATGAGTAAGTGTTTAATAAATAAACTGACTCAGCTCTAAGCTTTAATAGATATCACTTTTAAAAGAGACATTGCTAGAGAGTATTCAATAGCTTAATTGAAAAGTAACGATAGAATGACATTGTGACTTGACCTAGCTTTACCTCGCCGATGTGATCTGTATAATACATAAGTAACGTTTGAAAAATATTGTCAATTTAAAAAGAAATGGCTGAAAAGTGTTCTGAGGGGGATGGGTTGCATAGCGGGGGGACGGGCACGAGGGTTCAGTTAAAGGGGATACAGTTGCCCGGGGGGTTTCGGTTATACACGGGTTCAGTTACAAGGAGATTCAGTTGCACGGGGGGTATCCCTTTTTTCCAAAATCGGGCTCCCTGTTTTCAAAATCCCTTTTTCTTCTGAGGCTTGGAGCATTTGTGTCAACAATACAAAGAATAAGCTCAGATACTTAATAGATTTGACGCTTACAAGAGACATTGCTAGAAAGTATTCAATAGCTTAATTGAAAAGTAACGATAGAATGACATTGTGACTTAACCTAGCTTTACCTCGCCGATGTGATCTGTATAATACATAAGTAACGTTTGAAAAATATTGTCAATTTAAAAAGAAATGGCTGAAAAGTGTTCTGCGGGGTATGGGTTGCATAGAGGGGTGACGTGCACGAGGGTTCAGTTACAGGGGATACAGGTGCACGTGGGGTTTCGGTTATACACGGGTTCAGTTACAAGGGGATTCAGTTGCACGGGGGGTACCCCTTTTTTTCGAAAATCGGGCTCCCTGTTTTCAAAATCCCTTTTTCTTCTGAGGCTTGGAGCATTTGTGTCAACAATACAAAGAATAAGCTCAGATACTTAATAGATTTGACGTTTACAAGAGACATTGCAAGAGAGTATTCAATAGCTTAATTGAAAAGTAACGATAGAATGTCATTGTGACTTGACCTAGCTTTACCTCGCCGATGTGATCTGTATAATACATAAGTAACGTTTGAAAAATATTGTCAATTTAAAAAGAAATGGCTGAAAAGTGTTCTGAGGGGGATGGGGTGCATCGAGGGGTGACGTGCACGAGGGTTCAGTTAACGGAGATCCAGTTGCACGGGGGTTGTCGGTTATACACGGGTTCAGTTATAAGGGGATTCAGATGCACGGGGGGTATCCCTTTTTTTTCCAAAATCGGGCTCCCTGTCCCTTTTTTTCGAAAATCGGGCTCCCTGTTTTCAAAATCCCTTTTTCTTCTGAGGCTTGGAGCATTTGTGTCAACAATACAAAGAATAAGCTCAGATAATTAATAGATTTGACGTTTACAAGAGACATTGCTAGAAAGTATTCAATAGCTTAATTGAAAAGTAACGATAGAATGACATTGTGACTTGACCTAGCTTTACCTCGCCGATGTGATCTGTATAATACATAAGTAACGTTTGAAAAATATTGTCAATTTAAAAAGAAATGACTGAAAAGTGTTTTGCACGGGCGGGTTGGCAGAGCGGAGTGACGTGCACGCGGGTTCAGAGCCAGGGACGCCCGGGTCCCGAGGGGGGGCGCGGAGCCACGGGTGCCGGTATCCGTTGAGTCAGGTTCCTAGGGGGTACCCCTTTTTTTTCGAAAATCGAGCCTCCTGTTTTCAAAATATCTTTTTCTTCTGAGGTTTTCTTCTGAGGCTTGGAGCATCTGATTGCCAGATATTAAAAGTAATGAAATTTCGCATGGAGGTTCAGTTGTAAGGTGTTTCAGTTATACTGGGGTTCAGTTACATGGGGGTTCCTTGTGTTAAAAAAGTAGTTTTTGTATATTTTAAAAGAACTTTACGGGGATTGAGAGACTCAGATGCCTAATTCTGTGTGATTTTTCTTTACTTGATGGTCATTAAAAACGAAATTTTTGTGTTAAATAAGTAGTTTTTATATCTTTTAAAAGAGCTTTACGTGGATTTAGAGAGTCTGTTGAATAATTCAGTTTGTTTTTTAATTAAATGATTGTAATTATAAAAGATATTTGTGTTTAAATTAATTAGTTTTTTTATATATTAAAAGAGCTTTATTGGGAGTGATAGACTCAGGTGCCTAATTCAGTGTGATTTTTCTTTAATTGATGGTCATTAAAAACGAAATTTTAATGTTAAATAAGTAGTTTTTGTATCTTTTAAAAGAGGTTTACGGGGATTGAGAGAGTCAGTTGCATAATTCCGTGTGATTTTTCTTTACTTGCTGGTCATTAAAAAAGAAATTTTTGTGTTAAATAAGTAGTTTTTGTATCTTTTAAAAGAGCTTTTCGGGGATTGAGAGACTCAGTAGCCTAAGTCCGTGTGATTTTTCTTTACTTGATGGTCATTAAAAACGAAATTTTTGTGTTAAATGAGTAGTTTTTGTATCTTTTAAAAGATCTTTACGGGGTTTGAGAGAATCATTTGCCTAATTCCGTGTGATTTTTATTTACTTGGTAGTCATTAAAAACGAAATTTTTGTGTTAAATAAGTAGTTTTTGTATCTTTTAAAAGAGCTTTACAGGGATTGAGAGACTCAGGCACCTAATTCCCTGTGTTTTTCTTTTACTTGGTGGTCATTAAAAACGATATTCTTGTGTTAAAAAAGTAGTTTTTGTATCTTTTAAAATAGCTTTAAGGGGATTGAGAGACTCAGTTGCCTAATTCCGTGTGATTTTTCCTTACTTGATTGTCATTAAAAAAGAAATTTTTGTGTTAAATAAGTAGTTTTTGTATCTTTTAAAAGAACTTTACGGGGATTGAGAGACTCACATGCCTAATTCAGTGTGATTTTTCTTTACTTGTTTGTCATTAAAAACAAAATTTTTTTGTTCAATAAGTAGTTTTTGTATCTTTTAAAAGAGCTTTATGGGGATTGAGAGACTCAGGGGCCTAATTCCGTGTGATTTTTCTTTACTTGTTGGTCATTAAAAACGAAATTTTTGTGTTAAATAAGTAGTTTTTGTATCTTTTAAAAGAGCTTTACGGGGTTTGAGAGACTCAGTTGCCTAATTCCGTGTGATTTTACGTTACTTTGTTGTCATTAAAAACGAAATTTTTGTGATAATTAAGTAGTTTTTGTATCTTTTAAAAGAGCTTTACGGGGCTTGAGAGACTCACCTGCCTAATTCCGTGTGATTTTTCTTTACTTGGTTGTCATTAAAAACGAACTTTTTGTGTTAAATAAGTAGTTTTTCTATCTTTTAAAAGAGCTTTACGGGGATTGAGAGACTCAGTTGCCTAATTCCGTGTGATTTTTCTTGACTTGGTGGTAATTAAAAACGAAATGTTTGTGTTTAATAATTAGTTTTTGTATCTTTTTTAAGATATTTACGGGGATTGAGAGACTCAGTGGCCTAATTCCGTGTGATTTTTCTTTACTTGATGGTCATTAAAAACGAAATTTTTGTGTTAAATAAGTAGTTTTTGTATCTTTTAAAAGAGCTTTACGGGGATTGAGAGATCTCAGTTGTCTAATTCCGTGTGATTTTTCTTTACTTGATGGTCATTAAAAACGAAATTTTTGTGTTAAATAAGTAGTTTTTCTATCTTTTAAAAGAGCTTTACTGGGATTGAGAGACTCAGGTGCCTAATTCCGTGTGATTTTTCTTTACTTGTTTGTAATTAAAAACGAAATTTTTGTGTTAAATAATTATTTTTTGTATCTTTTAAATGAGCTATACGGGGATTGAGAGACTCAGTTGCCTAATTCCGTGAGATTTTTCTTTAATTGCTTGTCATTAAAAATGAAATTTTTTTGTTAAATAAGTAGTTTTTGTATCTTTTAAAAGAGCTTTACGGGAATTGAGAGACTCAGTTGCCGGATTCCGTGTGATTTTTCTTCTTTTCAGTAGAGACACTTGATATGCTAAAAGTGTTTAATTAAAATTTTTTTAAAACTTCGAAATTTTTCAACTTTATTTATTTTTTTTCTTCTTGTACATAACTTAAAATGTCAAAATATGATTACAGTTCTAACAATTGCGCTCTTTGAATGGTCAGAGACACGATGTGACTTTCCCACTGGTATTTTATGATCGGTTATTGACACTACCTAATCTATTGCATGTATTAAATCAGTATTTTTTACGCAGTGGAACGATAAACACATAAGTCATATCTATAAAAAAAAAGTGAAGATGGAGCATTTTAATAAAGTGTGTTTACATAACAAGGTTATTGTAGCATTGAATGCTGACAAAGAGAAGTATTTAAACTTTGAAACAAGTACAAGCAAGTGGTAGCACTATTGGAAATGTATGCATGCATTGTCATGACAGTAAGGAATTAAATTTCTTTGGAATACCGAAAAAATTCAACTCTTATGTTGGTGGTTATGCGAGATTGAGATCTCCAGAGATGATTGCACTCAAAGAGAATGCCAACATAAAAATAATCATTGATGATAGAGGACAACTCCTTGCTACCGTTGCAGGTAACACATTACCTACTGATACATCCAATCGTCACCTTTCGGGTATTAACATTCAACGGAAGATCAATAAAAGAAAGTCATACTCTTCTACTAATATCGTAAACCATATCTTGTCTACGTGCCGAAACTGTTACCTGTGTAAAAATAATGTGATAATAGACAGTGAAACTGCCAGAAAAATAAAAAGGGGCATTGTCAGAAAATATCACGATGGAATATAAAGATGAATCGATGAAAAACAAAGCACCAGCAAACGTTACTGCCATTGCTCAAACAGTCATTGAACCAAATAATACCAAAGACGAAAAGCATATTGAGCCTGTTGATGAGACACCAGTAAACAGTACAGATAATTCATTCAATAAATTTTTAAAAAAACTAAATTAATTAGCTTTTTTTTCTATTTCTCAAAAAAGCTTTTATCTTAGCGCCTCTAGATAGACATTGAATTAAAGAAATTATTAAAAAATTAACGGTAATTAAAAAATTATTTATTTACTTCAACTCTTGGATAAAAACAATCAGGAAATTTTCATTC
Organism: Artemia sp. Qi Xiang Cuo; assembly: GCF_049724085.1. Lineage (NCBI taxonomy): Eukaryota > Metazoa > Arthropoda > Branchiopoda > Anostraca > Artemiidae > Artemia > Artemia sp. Qi Xiang Cuo. The sequence continues at coordinate 51,500,276 of NC_142802.1, forward strand.
AAGAAATTATAAAAAATATTTGTAAGTAAGTAACAAGCTCTTTATTGATTTCACCTCTTGAATATACAGTACAGATACTTCATTCAAGAAACGTGATTAAAAACGTTTTGAAACTGCATGCTATTTGTATGCCTTTCCTTGGCACCTTTCCAAACGAGCGGGGATTCCCCACTGGTTCCTACACATTGCAAAAAGTGAGCAGTACGAAAACTCCACGTTTTCAACCAGACTGGTTTTTTAGGGACCAATCAGGAGAGATATGCACAGTCGACATAGCTTTATTTCATTTTTTTTAAGGTTCATTTAGACGGGGTTACGTGCGCGCCCGTAACCTCGGCTAAATGAACCTTAAAAAAAATGAAATAAAGCTATGTCGACTTTGCATATCTCTCCTGATTGGTCCCTAAAAAACCAGTCTGGTTGAAAACGTGGAGTTTTCGTACTGCTCACTTTTTGCAATGTGTAGGAACCAGTGGGGAATCCCCGCTCGTTTGGAAAGGTGCCAAGGAAAGGCATACAAATAGCATGCAGTTTCAAAACGTTTTTAATCACGTTTCTTGAATGAAGTATCTGTACTGTATATTCAAGAGGTGAAATCAATAAAGAGCTTGTTACTTACTTACAAATATTTCTTATAATTTCTTGAATGAAAATTTCCTTATTGTGTGTATCCATGAGTTGACTTCAAGAAAGAAATTGTTACTTTATGAGAATTTTTTAATAATTTATTGAATTAAATTTCTATATCGCGTAGCTAAGAGAAAATTGTTTGTGATAAAGAGAAAAAAAAGCTACTTACTTGCGATTTTTTCATAATTTCTTGAATGAAGTATCTGTACTTTTTACTGGTGTCTCATCAACAGGCTCAATATGCTTTTCGTCTTTGGTATTATTTGGTTCAATGACTGTTTGACCAATGGCAGTAACGTTTGCTGGTGCTTTTTTTTTTCATCGATTCATCTTTATATTCCATCGTGATATTTTCTGACAATGCCCTTTTTATTTTTCTGGCTATTATCACATTATTTTTACACAGGTAACAGTTTCGGCACGTAGACAAGATATGGTTTACGATATTAGTAGAAGAGTATGCCTTTCTTTATTGATCTTCCGTTGAATGCTAATACCCGAAAGGTGACGATTGGATGTATCAGTAGGTAATGTGTTACCTGCAACAGTAGCAAGGAGTTGTCCTCTATCATCAATGATTATTTTTATGTTGGCATTCTCTTTGAGTGCAATCATCTCTGGAGATCTCAATCTCGCATAACCAACAACATAAGAGTGGAATTTTTCCGGTATTCCAAAGAAATTTAATTCCTTACTGTCATGACACGGCATGCATACATTCCCAATAGTGCTACCACTTGCTTGTACTTGTTTCAAAGTTTAAATACTTCTCCTTGTCGGCATTCAATTCTACAAAAACCTTGTTATGTAAACACACTTTATTAAAATGCTCCATCTTCACTTTTTTTATAGATATGACTTATGTGTTTATCGTTCCACTGCGTAAAAAATACTGATTTAATACATGCAATAGATTAGGTAGTGTCAATAACCGATCATAGAATACCAGTGGGAAAGTCACATCGTGTCTCTGACCAATCACAGAGCGCAATTGTTAGAACTGTAAGCATATTTTGACATTTTAAGTTATGTACAAAAAGAAAAAATAAATAAAGTTGAAAAATTTCGAAGTTTTAAAAAGTTTGAATTAAACACTTTTAGGATATCGAATGTCTTTACTGAAAAGAAGAAAATCACACGGAATCCGGCAACTGAGTCTCTCAATCCCCGTAAAGCTCTTTTAAAAGATACAAAAACTACTTATTTAACACAAAAATTTCTTTTTTAATGACAAGCAATTAAAGAAAAATCGCACGGAATTAGGCAACTGAGTCTCTCAATCCTCGTAAAGATGTATTAAAAGAAATAAAAACAACTTAGTTAAAACAAAAATTTATATTATTATGACCACCAAGTAACGAAAAATCACACGGAATTAGGCAACTGAGTCTCTCAATCCCCGTAATGCTCTTTTAAAAGATAGAAAAAATACTTATTTAACACAAAAATTTCGTTTTTAATGACCAACAAGTAAAGAAAAATCACACGGAATTAGGCAACTGAGTCTCTCAATCCCCGTAAAGCTCTTTTAAAAGATACAAAAACTACTTATTTAACACAAAAATTTCGTTTTTTATTACCACCAAGTAAAGAAAAAATCACACGGAATTAGGCAACTGAGTCTCTCAATCCCCGTAAAGCTCTTTTAAAAGATACAAAAACAACTTATATAAAAAAAAAATTTCGATTTAAAAGACAAACAAGTACAGAAAAAAAACAAGGAATTAGGAAGTTGAGTCTCTCAATCCCCGTAAAGCTCTTTTAAAAGATACAAAAACTACTTATTTAACACAAAAATTTCTTTTTTAATGACAAACAAGTAAAGAAAAATCACACGGAATTAGGCAACTGAGTCTCTCAATCCCCGTAAAGCTCTTTTAAAAGATACAAAAACTACTTATTTAACACAAAAATTTCTTTTTTAATTACCATCAAGTAAAGAAAAAACACAAGGAATTAGGCAAATGAGTCTCTCAATCCCGGTAAAGCTCTTTTAAAATATATAAAAACTACTTATTTAACATACAAATTTGGTTTTTAATGACTACCAAGTAAAGAAAATCACACGGAATTAGGCAACTGAGTCTCTCAATCCCCTTAAAGCTCATTTAAAATAAACTATTAATACTTATTTAACACAACAATTTATTTTTTAATTACCAACAAGTAAAGAAAAATCACACATAATTAGGCAACTGAGTCTCTCAATCCCCGTAAAGCTCTTTTAAAAGATACAAAAACTACTTATTTAACACAAAAATATCGTTTTTAATGACCACCAAGTAAAGAAAAATCACACGGAATTATGCAACTGACACTCTCAATACCCGTACATCTCTTTTAAAAGATACAAAAACTACTTATTTAACATAAAAATTTAGTTTTTATTTAAGATCTAGTAAAGAAAAATCACACGGAATTAGGCAACTGGGTCTCTCAATCACCATAAAGCTCTTTTAAAAGATACAAAAACTAATTATTTAACACAAAAATATCGTTTTTAATGACCATCAAGTAAAGAAAAATCACTCGGAATTACGAAACTGACTCTCTCAAGCCCCGTAAATCTCTTTTAAAAGATACAACAAATTATTATTTAAAACTCTAATTTCGTTTTTAATGGCTATCAAGTAAATAAAAATCACACGGAATTATGAAACTGAGTTTCTCAATCCCCGTAAAGTTATTTTAAAAGATACAAAAACTACTTTTTTAAAGAAAATAACCCACATGTCACTGAACCCCTGTACAACTGAACCTCCGTACTAAATTTCATTACGTTTAATATCTAGCCACCAAATGCTCCAAGCCTCAGAAGAAAACCTCAGAATAAAAAGGGGGTTCTAATAATTGGGGACCGCTGCTCGAAAAAAAGTTGTACCCCCCGTTAAACTGTCCCCAATTGGAACTGAACCCCGGGGCTAACCGACCCCCCTCGGGACCCGGGCGACTCGGGCACGTACCCCGCCGGCCCGTCCCCCCGAGCTGCCCACACGCCTGTTCCCCCAACTTTTCAGCTGTGTATATTTAAATTGACAATATTCTTCAATCGTTACTTATGTATTATACAGATCACATCGGCGAGGTAAAGCTAGGTCAAGTCACAATGTCATTCTATCGTTACTTTTCAATTAAGCTATTGAATACTCTCTAGCAATGTCTCTTGTAAACGTCAAATCTATTAAGTATCTGAGCTTATTCTTTGTATTGTTGACACAAATGCTCCAAGCCTCAGAAGAAAAAGGGATTTTGAAAACAGGGAGCCCGATTTTCGAAAAAAAGGGACAGGGAGCCCGATTTTCGAAAAAAAAGGGATACCCCCCGTGCAACTGAATCCCCTTGTAACTGAACCCGTGTATAACCGAAACCCCCCGTGCAACTGTATCCCCTTTAACTGAACCCTCGTGCAAGTCACCCCTCGCTGCAACCCATCCCCCTCAACACACTTTTCAGCCATTTCTTTTTAAATTGACAATATTTTTCAAACGTTACTTATGTATTATACAGATCACATCGGCTAGGTAAAGCTAGGTCAAGTCACAATGTCATTCTATCGTTACTTTTCAATTAAGCTATTGAATACTCTCTAGCAATGTCTCTTGTAAACGTCAAATCTATTAAGTATCTGAGCTTATTCTTTGTATTGTTGACACAAATGCTCCAAGCCTCAGAAGAAAAAGGGATTTTGAAAACAGGGAGCCCGATTTTCGAAAAAAAAGGGATACCCCCCGTGCAACTGAATCCCCTTGTAACTGAACCCGTGTATAACCGAAACCCCCCGTGCAACTGTATCCCCTTTAACTGAACCCTCGTGCAAGTCACCCCTCTATGCAACCCATCCCCCACAAAACACTTTTCAGCCATTTCTTTTTAAATTGACAATATTTTTCAAACGTTACTTATGTATTATACAGATCACATCGGCGAGGTAAAGCTAGGTTAAGTCACAATGTCATTCTATCGTTACTTTTCAATTAAGCTATTGAATACTTTCTAGCAATGTCTCTTGTAAACGTCAAATCTATTAAGTATCTGAGCTTATTCTTTGTATTGTTGACACAAATTCTCCAAGACTCAGAAGAAAAAGAGATTTTGAAAACAGTGAGCCCGATTTTGGAAAAAAAAGGGAGCCACCCAATGCCCCTGAATCACCGTTGACCGGCCCCCGGGGCGAACTGATACCCCCCGGGCCCCGGGCTCCCCGGTCACGGACCCCTCCGGCACGTCCCCCCGCTCTGCACCCCCTCCCCCGCAAAACACTTTTCAGCCATTTCTTTTTAAATTGACAATATTTTTCAAACTTTACTTATGTTTTATACAGATCACATCGGCGAGGTAAAGCTAGGTCAAGTCACAATGTCATTCTATCGTTACTTTTCAATTAAGCTATTGAATACTTTCTAGCAATGTCTCTTGTAAACGTCAAATCTATTAAGTATCTGAGCTTATTCCTTGTACTGTTGATGCAAGCATCTCATTCTTTAATTACCCGTAATTACGCAAATCCTCTTGACAAAGAGTGTGATGACCTGTTTACCTACTAGAAGAACCTGTTTGGTACATAGGACCCTTAGAAATGGTACTTAGCAATCTACTGGCATAAATTATAACCCTTGCCCTGAAGACTGTGGGGGGAGTGTCCTGCTCAAAGGTATAATTTCCTGAACTTCAAGCTTTATAGAACAAAATGGCTATCTCAAAATTTTGATTTGATGTGTTTGAAATGGTGGGCGTGGAAGGGGTGTTAGTTACCTTCCAATCACTTTAGAGTATTAAAAAGGGCACTAGCCATTTCAATTTTAAATTGAATAAAGACTATTTAAATTTTCTTTGACGAATCTTTCAATGACAAAATGGTATGCCCCAGGGACATAAATTAGAACTCTTGTCTTAAGGGCTGTGGGGGGTTGAAATCTTCACAGTTCGACACTCAGAAATTGAAATCTACATTGATCAAAATGGTATTTTTAAAATTTTGAGTGGATATGTTTGGAAATTTGGTGGGCGTAAGAGGGGGGTTAGCTATTCTATAATCACTTTCGATTATTAAAAAGGGTACTAGCTGTTTCAATTTCTAATCGAATGAGCTCTTTTCGAAGTTTCTGCGACAACAAATGGCCATCTCAAAATTTTATTACATGCATTTCTGCAAAAAGGAGGTGTGGGGGAGGGGGTATCCCTCTGATCACTCTGAATCTTAAACAAGGCCCTAGAACGTCTGATTACCAATCCAATGAGCCCCCTCCGAAGTTTATAAGATCACCCAAATTGAAAGGGCACTATCCCTTTCAATTTCCGATCGAATGAGCCTTTTTCGAAGTTTCTACGACAGCAAATAACCATCTCAAAATTTCTATCAGATGCATTTCGGGTACCCTTGCCCTGAGGGCTCTTGGGGGGAGGGGGGGAGGGTCATCCTCAAAGACATAATTTTAGGCCCTTTCATTTACGTTGGAAAAAATGGCTATCTCAAAATTTTGATTGGATGTGTTTGGGAAAATTGGATGTGGTGGGCGTGGGAAGGGAGTTAGTTGCCCTCCAACCACATTCGACTATTTAAAATAGCCCTTTCAATTTCCAATCTAATGAGCCTCTTTTGAAGTATCTACGACAGCAAATAGATATCTCAGTTTCTATCAGATGCATTAAAAAAAAAACAAGGTGTCGGGGGGGGGGAGTATCCACCCACTTAACGCTCTAGATATTAAAAAGGACACCGGGACTTCTGATTACCAATTCAATGAGTCCCCTCCAAACTTTATAAGATCACCCTTTCTATATATACCTTATATGCCCCCAGGGTATACATTATAACCCTTGCCCTGAGGACTCTGGAGGGGCGGGTTCATCCTCAAAGACATAATTTCCGGACCGTTCAGTTACGTTGAACAAAATGGCTAAATCAATTTTATTATTGGATGCATTTCGGGAAATGGTGGGTGTTGGAGGGGGATTAGTTGCCCTCGAGTCAATATAGACTATTAAACATGGCACTTAATTATTTATTCATTTGTATTAGTACCTGTTGTATCTTTATTTGGTATGATTGTTCATTTAATTTCTGTTCGTTTTGGGTTTCATTTATTATTGAGATCTGTGAGTTTGAAGGCATTGTCATGTGCTCTTCGGATTGTTTTGAACAACATGGATATCTCACTTTTTGATCGGATGCGTTTAGAGAAAAAAGGGTTTCAAGGGGGGGGGAGCTAGTTGCCTTCAATCAATTTTGACTCGTATAAGGAAATTAGAACTTGAAATTTCCAATCAAATGATCCTCCTCAAAAGTTCACAAAAGCCACTCCTGCCTAAAAAGTTTATATGTTCCTGGGGTATAATTTACCAACCTTGCCCCCAGACTCTGATGGGTAGTTTTAACTCCAAAGCCCTTGTTATGTTATATTTGGACTGTTTTTGAACAAATATCTATCTCAAAATTTCCATCAAATGCATGTGGGGAAAATAGACCTTAAGGGGGGGGGGGGTAGTTGCCCACCGATCATTTTCCCACTTATCATTTTGATTCTTAAAAATGACACTAGAACTTCTGATTTTTAATCCAGTTAGCCCCCTCCGAGGTTTATACGACCACCCGTTTTATTTAAACTTTATATGCCTCATTGATATCTTACAATCCTTGTTCTGAGGCGTGTTAGGAGCTGTTGACTTCAAATACATAATTACTGGAGCTTTCAACTACGATGAACAAAATGGCTATCTCAAAATTCTCATTGGGAAATGATGAACGTAGGGGGAGAGACTGGTTGCTCTCCAATCACTTTGGACGAGGCGTTGCAGTTTCCAATCAAATGAACCCCTTTCGATGTTTCTACGACAACTCTTCTGTACAAAGTGGCCAGGTCTAAAATAAAAAAAAAAATGGCGGAAGGGGATAGCTGCCCGCCAATCACTTTGATGCTTAACAAGGGCATTAGAAATTCTGACTACCAGTCCTGTGATCCCCCACCAAAAATTATACGACGACCCTTTCTATAAAACCTCATATGCCCTCAGGGCATAACTTACAAACCTTGCCCTGACGGCTCGGAGGGTTGCCATCCTCACAGACATAATTTCTGGACATTTCATCTACGCTGAACAAAATTGGTATATAATGCTTGTGTGTCAAACTTATGGAAAATAACATCGATATCCGTGACAAAATCAGGAGAGCATGCCTCTACATTATCAATGTGATTCTGGCATGCTGCTGCTCTTGCTAGATAATTCACCACTTGACATTTTCCCGGGTTTATAAACATACAATTCGAATTACACCCATTAACTAATGCATTTAAGTCTACCTATAAAAGAGCCACATCAATTAGGAATGAGATATCGCTGTAAAGCTTTACATCATCCTCAAACAAGCTAATTGTACTACGTCGAGAGACCCGATTCAATGTGGGACTCCGCTTAAAAACTATACTCCCCTACACTACAAACAAAAGAGAAAGGAAATCTAGCGGATATCTAAACATAATTAAGATGCTTTATTAGTTTTATATTTTTATTAGACGTAGAAAAATGAAAAAATAAAAAATTTAGTAAGTTCAAAAGTAATAAATTTTGCTTCTTCTTTTTAAACGGAAATACTGTAAACTTCAGTGAATTTGACAAAGATTTTGGCCACCAAGGCATAGAATTTCCAAAAAATGTTCGAGATGTTGGTTCAACTTTCAAGTAGAAATTATTTCCTTTATTTCCTCCATTATTTGGATTATTTCCTCCATTATCATTCTATTTCCTTTTTCAAGTTCTTCAATTCTATTTCTCAGACTTTGGACATAGCTCTTTTTTCTCTCTCTGTAATTTTTGGCGATCTGCCCACCTCTAGTTGTGCTATTGCTGCATATTCCGTGTCGTCTTTTGGTGTACGGTTCTTCTGGCATTTTCCACTCATCATCTGATTCAATGATAGCTGCATTCATAGCTGTATCTAGGTCAAAGTCATAATCAAGCTTCAAATGTAACAGCGTATTTGATGCTCGTGTAATATAAGGTTTTGTAGAATTCTTAACAAGCTCAAACGCACTAGCCATTTCACTGTTCAATGCTTCACAAAATTAAAATTACGAGTTGCTCTTGACAGTAAAGTTACTTTATAAATGAGATCTAAATGTAATAGCGAATTAGTTTGTTATGTAGATTCTTGAGGCACAGCTGACTTTTGGATGTTAGCCAATTACAGCGAGAGTACAAGATGACGTCATTTCACAGACCTTACCTGCTTCTTTGACAAGGGCAAATTTTGTTGGTGACCGTTGAATAATGACTTTTCTTTGATTTCTTTTTTAATGATTGGAAAAAATTAGTATTTTGTAATTATTGAGATTATTAAATAAATTGAATGCAGAGAGTACTTGCTTGTATAATTAAATCAATATCATAGGAGATTGGTCATTTCAAAATTTAAATATTTTTCACATTAAAGAAACTTTACAGACAAAGACTAATCTACTAATCAGTCTTAAATGCAACGGCTTTGAATTCTTCTAGAGTTGATTTTCATTTTAACTTTTCTCGTTTCAATGGTATTCTCTGGGATTTTAAGATAAAAACAAACTAGGAATTCTTAGATAATTTCGGAGACCACACTGCCTTTCCATGACGATAAAATAAAATTTCAAAATAGGGATAAAATCCTTAATAGACAGTGTATAATAAATTTCACAATAAATACCAGATATTTCGGTCACATATACAGTGACTGCTGATGACGGTCACTGTATATGTGACCGAAATATGTGGTATTTTTTGTGAAATTTATTATACACTGTCTATTAAAAAGGATTTTATCCCTATTTTGAATTTTTATTTTATCGTTAGGAATTCTTATTCTAGAATTTTGATGTTACTAAATCAATATGCTGTCTTAGAATTATCAATCCATATGAAGTTGGTTTTATTCGGGGGAAATTTTAGTTTTGCTCCACAAAATGGCAGAATATACCACTTTCACGTAGCACAATTGGTGGGTCAGGACAGTGGTATTATATCATATTTAGGTAACAAAACGTAATAGATACCAAAAATGCAGTTTTTCTGAAAACTCGTATCTCTTTCCAACCTTATTACTTTTGATCACCGAAAAAGGGTACTAGAACTTTGGATTTCCCTTTGAATTAGCCCTCTCCTCATATTCTAGGAACATAGTTCGGTACGATCTCTCCTGGGAAAAAACAACATAAAAACGAAACTTGATGTTTCTACTGAAAAAAAATTCCACATTTTATAAATAATTGCTTGAAACCTCTATAGTAGATTCACATGCTGAAACTGATGGGGTGATATTTATTTACATTACCTGACGTTTTGAAGGTGTTTCCCCCTTTTTTTAAAAATAAGGCAAAGTTTCTCAGACTCATAGTTTTCATGGGTTATATTAAAGTTAATGAATTTTATATATATGGAATCAGGATAAATATATAATTCCTTTGATTTATCTACTGTTTTCAAACTTCCGTTTTTAGAGTTTCGGTCACTATTTGGCCAAATCGCTCGTGATAGCAAACTTTTTGTGTAAGGGGTATGGGAAGGGAATGGGGGATGTAAACCTCAGAATTGGGGCCTTCAACCATGGAGATTATGATGGTAACCTTTTCTTTTCCCCCATCATTTCCAAAAAGCAGAGTATTTTATTCAGTTGATAGCAATGATCTAGCATGATTACAGTCATGCTTGTCCACAGGAGGGGGAAAGTAGGTAGGGGATTCCCTATCCTCAACATTGATCCAGTTATGTCCTCCCTTGTAAAGATTTGAAAATACAAGATAATTTCTGACACCAATGTATACATACTATTAATGTCACATTTTAGAGTAAAAGAAATTGAATTGGAAATTTAAGGGAAATCATTCTAGTTTTTTTTTTCGTATACCAGTGGCGGGCAAGTGCCCAGCTGGCCTCTCCCTACTAAGTCTATCTCTTTCTATATTTACCGTTTCTCGTTTCTTTTTTAAAAAATAATTTGCCCATTTTTGCTGTTTTAAGTTCCCCCATCCCCCCCCCCCCCAAAAAAAAAAAGGAATAAGAGGCTTGTGTACACACATGACCGATTGATCAGGATATGGACTAGTAAAAAAAGAAATTGTGAGTCAAAGACAATGGGGTAAGATATAAAGAAAAAATATAAAAATAATAGTTTTTTTTTTTGCTGTAAAAGCCCTAGGCCCATGGTAGTTCAGAATAGACAGTTCTATTCTAAATAATTTTTACTGGATAAGCAGAAGCATTACACAAATAACAATGCGCAAATAAATTTCTGTGCTCCATCGCTATCTGTATAAATATGTCTTCTGAATAGAGATAACAGGTACCAAGAATAATAGAAATAGAGACAATCGGATAAAGAAAAGGAGACTGAGGATTCAATTTTCGTTTAATTTTTAATTTCAATTTCATAAAAGGATGACAACTTAAATCTGTGCTCTACGGGTTTTCGTATCATGGAGAATACAAAACTATACAATTACCAATAACTTATTAACTTACTTCAGTAAAACTTACCCTCCTACAGTAAAAGCTTCCACTACTATCATTTCAGTCCCGACAATAGTTCCAGGCCAAATCCTCCATGTATTAAATAAATGAAAAAAATGCTGGCATGAAGACTATTGATAAAACAACAATAATATAGTAAAAATGGTGAATAAATAAGTAGTACGCATTAACAATCATACTTTATTTATTATTATTTATTTCATAATTTATTTTTTCAAAAATCCTATAAACGAGTAACACTGTTGGATTTCAAAGGAGAGTTCACTCCAGATTAAATTTCTCACTAGTATTAGCACATTTCTAGTGTAAGCTGGCTTAGCCATAAAAATTAAAATGCGTTAGAAGCCCTATTTTTCGAACGAAAATATCCTAAAGTTCCAATTTCCCATTAAATTTTGTATTTAAAAAATGCGCTGATTTTCCACGGCTCTAAGCACAACTACCTTAAAATGAGCGCCCAAATGGGGCATGTGTACCCCATCTGGCAACGCTGTCGTGCACAAATGCAGGTTGAAAATGAGAGCAGACTGGTCTTTTTCTCGGTAGATTATTAAGGATTACGAAGTTCAAAATTAAAGTTATAGTCAAAATAATTTTGATTTAAAGCAAAAAATTTTTTCACCAATTTCAGATTATGACTGAAAGTATCAATAGTCCCCAAGAAGATGTAAGGTCCAGTGCTGTATTCTTTACCCTTTTTTTTACAGCTGAAAATACAATTTGGAAACTTGTAACTTTTTGTTATTTCATTGAGATTTTATTAACAGGATATGAAGAGGGGGCGTGATAGGTCCAAGATCTGCAATACCAATTGTCTCAGTATAAAAAAAAGTAATGACTGAAGGGATAGGGTTTGACCTTTCTGGTAGCTAGCTACTAAAAGTACGAAATGTCTAATACAGAACCGAGAAACAGGTTTGTCGCTTTCAGTTTTAGGCACATTCAAAATAAAATTCAGTTTTTTTTTATTATTATATTCAGTCTATTTTTAAGGAGGGTTCAAGCGCTTCAAATTAAATAAATCGTCGTTAATTACCAGATTTTAAATTTATGCTTAAAAAAATAACAACATGCTCGTATGCAGGAATTCATTTTCGGAGGAGTGTAATAAGAAAAAAAAATTCTAAGAATGAGCAGCTTGTATGGAAAAATGTGTGGAAAACAAAGAGATGGTGTGGAATTCAGGTTATGGCGATTGACTGGTATTAGCCAACTTTTTAAACTATATAAACAGAATAGTGAAAATAAATAATTTAACAAGTAAAGAAAATTGTATAAATAAAAAATAATAAATTTATTTTTATATTGTTTATTATTGATTATTTTATGTATATTTTTAATTTCTAAATCTTTTAAATATTTACTACAAGATAATAAGTAATATAATAAATAATATACAATATTAAAAATTAATAACATAATTATAATAAATGTATAATACAAAATATAATAACACCTTACCTACACAATCTAATCTGTGAAGTTCATTTATATAAATACGTCTGATGTCACACCCAGAGTATGTTAAAAAAAAAAAAAAAAAAAAAAATATGTATGAAGGTGGGATTTTCTTGCATTTTGGTGTCTGTCAAGCCGAAATTCGTCTTTTAGTATGTTGAAGTAGTATTTTGATTAGTATATTACCTATGTCTGGGATATAGTAGATTCGATCCGAAAATGGGATAGACATATTAACAATAAGTAGCCTACTTAGAAATACCTAGGGGATGTGAATCAGTGATGAGCAAGTACATCTTAAACTTTAATAGTCCTGAAATCTAGCGATGTGATCATTGCTTTGATTCCTACATAGCCGGTGAGTCGAAGTGCTAGCTGTAGTAAACGTTTCAGGAACTGTAGAGCGCCTCAAATAGAAAAGGCTACAATTGTGACTACAAGTTTTAAGAAATCTGAAAACATCTAAGGACTTGGGGTTTTTGTTTATCTTTTTCGTTTTTCGTTTCGGGCGTATATGTCTGAAAAAAAATTGTTTTTAAATTTGACTTTATTGAAAAAGAATCACACAAATAAGAACACAACTACAGGGACTGATCAATGATCCCTAGGGCCTAAACGTTAGCCCCTGGAGAACATCGGGTGTTCATCAGGGTTGCCACCCCTAGTGATTTATCTCTATTTCTAGTCATTTTAATATTGCCTAATTTTGATTGGATGTGTTACCTCCGATCCCTGGTGGTTAGTTACTCTCCGATCACTTTCGACTATTAAAAAGGGCACTAGCCCTCTCAATTTCCAATTGAATGGGCCCCTTTTGAAGTTTACGAGAACTCTATCTATAAAAACCTTATATGCCCCCAGGGCATAACTTACAGCCTCTGCCCTGGGGCTCTGGGGGTTTGTCATCCTTAAATACATAATTTCCAATACTTTCAACTTTGTTGAGCAAAATGGCTGTCTTTAAACTTTGATTGAATGTGTTTGGGGAAATGGTTGGTGTGAGAGGGGGGTCAATTACTCTCCACTCATTTTCGACTATTAAAAACGGCAATTTCAATTTCCAAACAAATGAGCCCTTTTTGAAATTTCTATATAGATAGATAGATAGGTTTATTTTCCATATATCAGTAAAATAATTACATAACAATTTACAAATCCCCACAAAGGCTCCATGGCCTGTAGGAGGGGGATTATGAAAAAATCAAATAAACATTTAAACGCTTAAGATTTAAACAATATAGACATAATATTTAAACATATAAACATAAGCATTTGAACTTTTAACATGTGAAGCATTTGCACATCTAAAAAAAAACAAAAAAAAAAAAAAAAAAACTTGGCAGCAAGCAAAAGTAAAGAAAATTAATCACATGAAAACAACATTTTTTTTACTAGTCTTTTGAAGGTGCCAAACGAGTGGCATTCTCGAGCCGAATCGGTAAGAGTGTTCCATGTCAAATGACACGCAACAAGAGGATTAAAATATGATCTTATTGTTGGTGTATGGGGAATTTGGATATTTAGAGAACTACGGAGTTGATAATTTGACCGATCAGATACAAAAGAAGACGTAAACCTAAGGGACCTAGGAATATCACCATGGAGCTGAAGATAAGCGAAAGACGCACAGGAAAGAATATAAAGTTTTTTAATATCAAGTAACGGTTTAGTTGCCGAACGATTTACATCCTAGAATTAGAATCATTAGAATCATTTATTAACATAAGAGGTTTTGTAGTCGGGGTTTAAATCGCGACTAAATCGCGCTATTATTTAGAAAGTGAATAAAGACACAAAAAAATTATTGCCCATATCACTTATTACAGACAAAAACATAGAAAAAGCACAAACAAATGGCTGGAGCGAGTAGTACAACCCTTGGGCTGGGCTAACTGTGTTGCTTTTGATCTTGTAGTTACTTTTTCTGTCAGCATTGGGGGTAATATATTTCTGTGTTTATCACTTGTCAGAAGAAACTGGCCAAATTTACAGATAAGTTGAAAACGGCGATCGTGGAGTGACGGCAAATTTAGTTGAGACAGTGCTGATTCGTAATCGGTGTACTGATCAGACAGTATAGCCTTCACTGCTCTTTTCTGGACCGATTCGAGTACTTCGCTCATATAGGCAGTGTTCTGAACCTGCGGACCCCATACAGGGCACGCAGACTCTAATATCGGGCGAATATATGTCAGGTAGGCTGTTTACAATTGCGGCACTGAAAAACAAAATCTTCGCATCAGTAAAAGGGTACGCATGGCACAGTTCGCCTTTTTCACTACCCCTTGGACATGGAGGCTAAACGAACAGTCAACGCTGAACGTAACACCAAGAATAACTGCCAACGATACGCTTTGGCATGGTGGAGGGGGGCACTGAAAATCCCTTTTGAGAGGGTTAAATCTAAGAATTTTGTTTTGTTGATTTGGAGGCTGTTTTCAGAATACTGGTCTCTAAAGTTGTCGATAAATGATTCACTGAACTGGGGAATGGTTTGAGACTTCTCAATGAGATATTTTAAGAGGGCGGAAAGGTCATCTACGAATTTGAACCGTTCGTCAAAATCGGCAAGGACGAAGTTGATCACTGCCAAGAACAACAAGGCAGCGAGTTTAGTGCCTTGTGGGGCACCACACGTAAGCTCAGACCATTCTGAATCAGTATCACCCGGGTAGAGACCATATACACTCTGTAGTCGGTCGCGTAAGAAATCTATTATTAATAAGAGAATATGTCTGCAAGTTCCCATAACCTTCAGATTGTTCACTGCAGTATAATGGCAGTATAATGGCATCCTGGATAAGATTTATAGCTTTATCATAAGTATTCGAAAGCGGTTGGAGAAAAGAAGGGAAAGTAGACATCCATATGACTGAACAATAGGAAACATAAGAATGAACTAAGCTGTGAAATAGGATTCTTAGAATTGGTGCAGGAAAGATATGTTTTTGAGTTTTCTTAGATTACTGAGGTTTCTGCAAACCTTCATTTTAATCAAATCAATATGGTGTCTGAAAGATAAATTTTCATCTAGGAGGATGTCTAGGAAACCGACATGGCCATCTTTTGGTCTGCTAATAAAGCCTTTTGATATATAAATTTTAGGTAATTGAGGGCAAGCCTGGTATATACGAGAAAAAACTCAAAAACTAGTTTTAGAAACATTTAAGGCAAGAGAGTTAGCATCAAACCAAATTGAAACTCTCTCGAAGAGGTCCACTAACTTTGTAGGAACCTCATCCTCTGTTCTCCCAGAAGTAATAAGGGTGGTATCATCGTCAAAAGTAACAAGTGAATCCAAGGTATGCAAGCTATAATTATGGGTAGGTGAAATTGTTGGATGACATAGACGACAGCAATGAAGAGGAATTGTATTTGCAACTGCAAAAATTAGGTCATTTATATACATTAAAAACATTACCGGCCCTAAAACTGACCCTTGAGGGACCCCCTGGTCAACACTTGATGGTGAGCGAAAAAATGGATCAACAAAAATTATTCTACCAGACAAGAAAGACTTGTACCAATAAAACGCATTACCTTTTACGCCAAAATGAGAAAGTTTAAATAGAAGAACACTGTGGGTTAAAGAATCAAAGGCTTTACGAACATCCAGAAACAAAGCAGCAGGAATCACATGGGTGTCTAGGGCAGAGTTAAGATAGTTCAGTAAAATTTCACAAGCATGCTCAGTTGAATGATGTGTTCGAAAACCAAAATGGAACTCGTTAAAAAATCTTCAGAAGTAAAAAAATTATTAAGACGACAAAGCATTGCCTTCTCAAATATTTTTCTAAGCACAGACAACAGAGAAATTTGACCGATAGTTGGCTGGATCATTTCGTGTCCCTCCCTTATATAATATGGTGACTCGAGCACGCTTGAGACTACTCGGGAAAATACCATGCTGAAAGGAGAGGTTAATAAGTTTTGTTAAGGGATAAATAATGGAAGGAAGTATGAACTTAATTACTTTAGTCGAAATTTTATCAGGGCCAGACGACGAACAATTTTTCAATCCCACAACAATTTTACCAATTTCTTTCTCTGTCGCTGGTTCCAAAAACATTGACTTCATACAAGGTGGCCCAAGATAAGACCTGAAGTTGGATCCTGAAGGAGAAGAACCAACAGCCGAAGCGGTCCTTTTACCAATATTCGTAAAATATGAAGTAAATGCATCTTGAACATTCAGTTCACCTTCGATGATTTTGCAGTCGAAATCCAAAAAAGAAGAGTCTGATGGAGACTGAAAAGAGGGCCTAAGGACAGAATTTGTAACCTACCAAGTTTTTCGGATATCTTTACCGCAATCTGAAAAACAATTAAAATAATACTGGGACTTAGCCTTTCTACACACAGAATTATAAATATTCATATAAATTTTAAATCGCTGAAAGCAAATAGCTTTCATTGAAGGGCTAGCAGACTTAAAGGCCCTCCAGAAATTATTTTGTTTTCCTACAACTCCTAAGGAGACCAGGGGTCATCCAAGGATTTAGAGGAAAAGTATTCTTAGACTTACGATTAGAAGGTGAAACAGAACAAATATCAAGAACAGCATCTTTAATAGACTCATAAAAAAGTATCAAATAAATTAAAAAAGTCAGAATCACTCTCAAAACCACCCCAAGAAATTTCTGCCAATCTTGACCTAAGAAGCAACAATTCCACTTCACCAAACCTAAAAGGCCTCTTACCAGACTCACAAGTCCTCTCAATAGTCAGTTTATCAAAACAGTATCTAGAGTAAACAGGGAAATGATCGGAAATGTCGCTTACTAAAACACAATTTTGGATCAAGGTAGCCGTACAGAAAATATTGTCTATCAGAGATGACGTACTCTCTGTTATGCGAGATGGGATACATACAGAAGGTAAAGTACCTGCGGCAAGCATGGACGACAGAAAATCCAAAGATACAGAAGACTTTATATCCATCAAGTTTATATTAAAATCTTCCATAATAATTAATTCAGTCGACTGTTTTAGGATGGTATCCAGTAGATCATTAAGGGTGTGTAGAAACAGTGGAATAGAGCCACTAGGAAATCGATAAATAATACCAACAATTAAGTCCTTACCTCCACATTTAATATCTAAGAAAAGTGACTCAAAGACATCTTCGATATTTCTGGATAAATCCATTCTAAGAGAATATGGGAGATTATTAGAAATATACAAAGCAAGACCACCCTTGGCCATCTTTTGTCGATTTAGTCGTTCCATTTTATAGCCTTGCAAATCCAAAAGCATATCATTTTTGGAATCTAAAAAAGTCTCGCATAAACCAACAACGTCAGGTAGCCCATCAGAAACAATCTGTTTTAGATGGTCAATTGAAGAACAAAGACCCTGAATATTCAACTGGAGCACTGAAAAATATTCATCCCGCTTGACAGCCTCCCTCAGACTAGAAACATATTTAATCATTACCGAGTGGTTCATTGCGGTCAAATCACTGTTAACATGTCCGATAGAATTATTAATAATGCTTAAAACATCTAACGGGTCATTTTCAAGCTCAAAAAGTCGTCCTACAACTGGGGGCGTTTCTAATTTGCCAGTAAAAAAAAGACAAAAGATTTTAGATATGGAATTAAATCATAAAATATACATGCACAAAAATATATATATATATATATATATATATATATATATATATATATATATATATATATATATATATATATATATATATATATATATATATATCTAAGCACAATCCGCGAATGATTGAATCTTTCGTATCATTGATTGACCAGGTGGTTTGGCCAAAATTTGCCCGCGGTCAGTCCATACATTAAATTTACAGAAGCAATTTCTTGCCGCATTTAAAATTTCACGACACTTTTTTGTTAGCGATTCTGATAAAAATATTCCACTCTTTGCTAGTTTAGTCTTTGCTTTGAAAACAACTCGAGCTAATTCCCCATTTTTGAAGCGTATTAGCACTGGAGACACTTTAGATTGATTGTTAGAGTCATTCAAACAAAATCGATAAACATTTACAATATTATTGACTTCAAAACCAGGGACCAGCATCTTGTCTTTAATGATAACCGATACTAATTCTTTAGATCATTTCCAGGCCTCTGCCTTACTCCATTCATCACTAAGCAATCCAACATCTTTTCTTGTTCAAAATCATCCACTTTCTTGTTGAAAATCATCCACTTCCAATGACATAATCCTACTTTCCCAGCATTTAACCATTGCAAATAGTCCTTTAAACGATTTTCTATTTTTAGTAGTTTTGGATTGCAATCAATTTAGCTAGAATCAGGAATCATGCTGCCTATAATATCCGGTGCTTGTGTCACTGTATCAGGGTCTGATAGTTTAGCCTTAACTTGATGGGGAATCTCAGCTGTAAGATTCACTTGTGTCCGATTTAATTCATCCTGGGTAAAAGCTATTTTTTGCAGGATTAGGCTAGGTGCCAGTGAGTCTTCTGCAATAACACTCGCTGGGTTTAATGCTAGATAAGTAGGTGATGACGATTTATAAATGTCTGGAAACGAGTCTAATTGGGTAAATGCTTTACCAACATCTTTTTCCGTTCTTTTGCGAGCACTAGGGTTATCCGAAAGTAATTTCAAATTAGACTCTGCCACTTGGTGCTCAGAATGATCGCCGTAGCAAAAAACTGTATATCTCCATAATCCTTTCGCACCACTTTTTGACTGCAATCTATTGATATTTAAGCCAGATTAAATTTGGAATAAATTACAGTGGATTGCAGTGACCGTCAGTTTCGAAATAAGTGAAATAATAAATTTATATTTACGGACTATTTTACCATTTGGATATATTTACTCACTCATATAAGGTCATCTATTATTTTACTATATTTTTAATTTGGTTTGATAATCTGATTATAATTCAATTTTGCTAATTAGCGAGCAGAAGAGGGGAGTTTCTTGTCGCAAGGGAGGTTGTACCTGCCGGGAGTGTTACTCCCTTAAACTGCGGGGATCTGGTAGCAGGAAACTAAGCTTCCTTTGCTTATTGGCATCTGGTTCTTATGATATGTACAGTGAATAATGAATAATGGACTTGTTTTTTCGCCGGTTTTAAATTTTTTGCAATTTAACCGTGATAATGGAGTGAATGAAAACGAAATACTGAAATTTGGAAAGTTGTTTTTTCTGGACATGCCGAGTGTAATCGAAGCTGAAAAACTCCTCTACGATGTGGCTGTACCTGGGACTGAGCTTCCGAGAAGACAGGGGCCGAAGGCTTTGGAAAGCCATCTGAAGGATATGTTAAGTATATTAGAGACGTGTGACGATGAAGACATAGACCTACCAATGTATGTTATTCGTTCTCCAAATGATGAACCTGTCATCCCTGCTTTGGTTTATTCGAGTTTGAACTCGAAATTGAATAGAATGGAACACTTCATAAAGACTGTTTCAAGTAAGTTTAATTTGTATGATTATCACTTTCCACCATTGCCTGCCTCTAAAGTGCCGCCTGCCCGCCAGATGCTGTCAACTGATTGTCACACCCCTGTTGTTGCCTCTAAAGTGCCGCAAAAACTAAATTACCCGATAAAACGCAAAGAAGTGCTCAATAAACGGATCTGTCATGACTCAGTTACCAAGCTGAGTTTGCGAGGTGATAAATGGCTAATCAATGTTAAAAAATCAGCTGCTGAAGAATTCAAAGACTCTATTTCAGTGATTTTAGCAGAATCTCCATCCAAGGTGATAACTAAACGGTTTTTCGGGATAGTCAGAGGAATATCGAAAGAATTAGACCTCTCATTCTTTCAAGGATATCCAGGTGTGGTGGAAGCTATGCGGCTCGGTGACACTGGCACGATAAAGCTTGAGTTTTGTGACTCCATGTCAAAAGCCAAGGCTATGCAAAATGGTGTTAAACTTGGATATGAATATTTATCTGTGAAAGAATATCTGTCGGTACCTTGGTGCTGTCTAAAATGCCATTCGCCACACCATAAAGTAGCTGATTTTGTATGTTAGGTTGTAAAGTGTGCATACTGTGCGGGCCCTCATATCTCCACCAAGGATTCTCCCTCCCGTCTTGATGCAGGCTGCGCTAATTGTAGTGAAAATCATGCCTCCTTTAGTCTTAGATGCAAAGTGCTGAGAGATATCATTGCCAAGAAGAAATGATTGTGACTTTTTCGATTGTTTCGGCTTAATATAAATGGTACTCGTTTAAAGGAGCATATGATTGATGAATTGTGTGACCAGTTTGACATAGTATGCCTTCAAGAACACCTCCTGACTTCTACCAGTATTAACGTGTTAAAAAGAAGTAATCAATCCGTTTTTACAAGTAATGTTCAGGTCACTTTTGCTAGACCTTCTGAAGGCTTCGCGTTCATTGTTAAGAATAACCTGAGTTTTCTCTCTCCAGTGTGTTATCACTGTGTCAAATTCATCTTTGCGGTTTGGTTCGCTAATACTGTGCTGATAAATGTGTATCTCCTATGTAACAAAAAAACTATTTCCTCTTTAAACGTGTATATGAAAGCCTTGGCAAATCTTAAGGCTATTCTTGCGTCTGTTGTATCGACTGGTTATGATTTCATTTTGGTTGGTGACTTCAACACAGATATTAAAATTCAGACGGTTCAATCTGTTATAGTCATTGAGGTTGTTTCTGCTCATAAAGCAGTTGAGAAAAGTGTTGGTTATTCATATATTCACCAATCTGGATGTTTTTATAAAATTGATCATGTGTTTACATGGCCAAATATTAATGTATCAATTGTTCTTGTTCATGAAGACTATCGTGATATTGACCACCTCCCAATTTTGTTCTTTGCTTCACTAGTTGCTTCCCGTTCTAATAGACCTTTGCACAAAGTTCTAAGTGGTTTTACAGGAATAACTGGAGTAGAGCTAATTTTGCACTTTATATTACTACGTTTGTCCGCGTTATTGGGTTCTATAAAAGTTCCTTACCATTTGCTTCAAGCTACTGACCGTTTCTCAAATGATAAGCAGTCTCTAAATGAATATTATGATAAAATAATTTGGTGCTTAAAACAAGCAGAGGTGACTGCTGGTCCTCTAGCAAAAATTAAAGTTAAAACTACAAAACCAGAATGGGTTTCGGATCCAGAATTAAAAGTTGTAAAGAATAAAGCTAAGCTTTGGCTACGAATATGGGTGTCTTGCGGTCGGCCAAATTGAGGAATTGTCTTCGATCTGAAGTATAGTACCAAGCATACTTATAAAAAACGTTTACGGCAGTCTAGGGTATCTGGTTTTGATTTTCCTGTGTCGAGAAAGGAGTGGTCTCATGTTATGAATTCGGATAAGCTTAGTAGTGATTTTTCTGAAAGTCCTATTGCAGTTCATACTTGGGTGTCGTATTATAATGATATTTTCGGCAAGGTGAACCGGGATGTTGAAAAGCTTTTTAGTAATCTTCTTGAGTTATGCTTGCCTGATCATATTTCTCAGAGTAATGTATCAACAGTTTCTACAGTTGATGTTTCTCAAGCTATTAAGGAAATGCAGTCTGTATCTGTTGATCAAGACAGACTTGTGTCTTATCATATCAAAGTAATTTGCCCAACTTTGACAGATCATCTTCAGCTACTGCTTCAGATGTGTTTATCTACTTCTATGGTTCCCGACAGTTTTCTCTGTGGCACAGTCACCTCGGTTTTGAAGCGTGGAAAAACTTCGTCAGAGTGTAGTTCTTATCAACCAATTATTGTGTTGTGCACTCTTAGCAAAGTTTTTGAATATATTCTTCTCCCTTTCACTTCGGAAAATGTTATTTTTGGTGAAAACCAATTTGGCTTTCAAAAAAGGCTGGGATGTCAGCACGCCCATCGTGTTCTAGCTTCCCTCCTGTTGCAATCTGTTAATGATAAATCTCCCCTTCATATCTGTGCTCTTAATCTTTCGAAAGATTTCAATAGTATAGTCCACTCAAAAGCACTCTATTCCTTTTTTTCGATCAATATTAACCTTTCTATTGTCGTATTGTTACAGTACTGGTATTTGAACTCTTTTATTCCGGTGAATTGTAATGGATTAGTTTCTGATTAAAAGGTGTTTCTTCAGCGTGGTGTCTGTCAAGGTGATGTGGTTTCTCCAACTATTTTTAAGTTATGTATTGCTCCTATTCTTTCATCCTTGCCTTCGACTTTCATTTCTAATGGAATTGATGTCTCGTATCTTGCTTATGCGGACGATGTTCTCCTTGTCATTCGTTCTAGGGCTGCACTCTCACATTCTGTCAGCTGGATCTCAGACCAGTTCAGACGGATTGGGTTTATGTTGAACGTTGATAAGTGCGAATATATTTCATTTAATTTGAGTGCGAGTCTCCCCCTTAATTGTGTTTTTTTCTCTATTCCCTGTGTCTCTTCTTTTCGGTGGCTTGGTCTTCACATTACTAATAATCTCAAAACACTTCGGGCTCTGACAATTTCTAATGCAAAAAAAAAAAAAGTTCAGATAGGATATTCAAAAATTGTTGCAAATAGAGGGAGGTACAATAGAAAAGCACTTGGCAAATAATATTCTTCATTTTGCGATCATTCTATTCTTTTTTTATCTGGTTTTCTTCAAATTCTGAAGTCTAAAGATCTGAAATCTATCTGGACTTATTATTTTAAATTTTTTCGGTACCTTCTGTGCCTCCCTCCGTGGTTCCGGAACCGCCATCTAAAATCGCGATTTGGCCTCCCTTATCTACGGGAAAAAGTGACTGTGCTTGCGGGAAAGCTGTCGTTGTCTGCAGGTCTTACTGCGCACCATAATTTACGTCGTTTTATGTAAATAATTGTTAAGTGGGCGAGTTTGCTTTATTTATTTTTTTTTTTTGTTCTTGATGTACTCCGCTTCTTTTTTATAGTGGGTAATAAATAAATTATTATTATTATTATATCAAAAGGCTTGAATTTTGACATGAGCGTAACAATGAAAATAAATAATTACTTATCTTTGAGTTGGCCAATAAATCCAGTAATTTGCAAATAATTTCAAGTAATTGCAAGTAGTTCAAGTATTTCAATGCACGATTCAGATAATTTTAGTGCTGAATACTAATCCAAAGCCACAATCCATAAATAATCCTTAAGCCGTAATCACATACAAGTCACTTGTGTAATCAGATTTTAGCTTAATAAATTTCTGTTTACGCAAAATCAATTGGGCTCCGTGCCTCGGTTTATCCACAAGTAAAAAGGTAATCCATGAAATGTACTTTTTGTTTTAAGATGTGAACTGGTCAGAGACTGAATGAGTACTGACTGAACCTTATATGCCCCCAGGTCTTGCACTGAGGGCTGTGAGGGGATTATCATCCTAAAAGACCTAACTTCATGAACTTTTGACTACGTTGAACAAAATGGATATCTCAAAATTTTAATTGGATGTGTTTGGGGTAATGGTGGGCATGAGAGGGGGTTTAGTTGCCCTTCAATCATTTTCGACTATTAAAAGGGCACCATCCCTTTCAACTTCCAATTGAATGGCCCTTTTTGATGTTTTTACAACATCGCTTTCTATAAAAACCCTACATGCCCCCAGGGCATAACTTCCAACCCTTGCCCTGAGGGTTGTGGGGGGAGGGGTTGTCATCCTTAAAGACCTAATTTCCAAAACTTTCAACTACATTGAATAAAATGGCAGTCTAAAAACTTTGATTGGATGTGATTGGGGAAAAGGTGGGCGTGAGATGGGGGTTAGTTGCCCTCAAATCACCTTCGACTACTAAAAAGGGCACTAGCCCTTTGAATTTCCAATCGAATGAGCCCTTTTTCTAGTTTCTATTTCAAAGATTTCAATAAAGACTTTGTATGCGCCCAGAGCATAAATTATAACCCTTGCCCTGAAGGCTGTGGGGGGAGTATCCTGCTCAAAGGTATAACTTCCTGAACTTTAAACTGCGTGAAACAAAATGGGCATCTCAAAATGTTGATTGGATGTGTTTGGGGAAAAGGTGGGCGTGAGAGGGGGGCTAGTTGCCCTCAAATCACTTTCAACCATTTAAAAAGGCATTAGCGCTTGGAATTTCGAATCGAATGGGCCTCTTTTCCAGCTTCCACGACAAAAATTTCAATAAAAACCTAGTATGCCCTCAGGGCATAACTTATTACCCTTGCCCTGAAGACTGTGGGGGAAGGGTCCTGCTCAAAGTTATAATTTCCTGAACTTTAAACTGCGTGGAACAAAATAGCTATTTCAAAATTTTGATTTGATGTGTTTGGGGAAATGGTGGGTGTGGAGGGGGTGTTAGTTGTCTTCCAATCACTTTCGACTATTAAAAAGGTCGTTAGCCATTTCAATTTTCATTGCAACGACGCTCTTTTGAAATTTCTACGACCGAGCTTTCTATAAAAACCATATTTACCCCCAGAGCGTGATTGACAATCCTTGCCCTGAGGGCTGTGAGGAAGCTCTATTCTCAAAAAAAGAATGTCCATCTAAAAATCAATAATGTTGAACAAAAGGGTTGTCTAAAAAATTTTACTTGAAGTTTGTGGGTAAAAGGAAGTCGTGAGAGGGGGGTTAGTTGCCCTTCAATCACTTTCGACTATTGAAAAGGGCGCTAGCCTTTTGAGTTTATAATCTAATGAGACATTTTTAAAGTTTTTGAGAGAACACTTTATACAAAAATCGTATATTCCCCCAGAGCATAAATTAAAACCCTTGCCCTGAGGGCTGTGGGGGAGTGTCTTCCTCAAAAACATGATTTCTATCTGGAAATCAATTACGCTGAGCAAAATAGCTATCTAAAAATTTTGATTGGATGTGTTTGGGGAAAAGGTGGGCGCGAGATGGGGGTTAGTTGCCCTCAAATCACTTTCGACTATTAAAACGGGCACTAGACCTTTGAATTTACAATCGAATGAGCCCTTTTTGAAGTTTCTACGACAACGCGTTCTATAAAAACCTTATATGTCCCCAGGGCATAACATACAACCCTTGACCTGAAGGCTGTGGGGGAGTGTCCTCCTCAAAAACATAATTTCTATCTGGAAATCAACTACGCTTAACAAAATGGCTATCTCTAAATTTTGATTGGATGTGTTTGGGGAAATGGTGGGCGTGAGAGGGGTTTTAGTTGCCCTCCAATTACTTCCAACGATTAAAAAGAGCACTAGCACTTTTAATTTCTAATCAAATGAACCCATTTTGAAGTTTCTACGACAACACGTTCTATAAAAAACCTTATATGCCCCCAGGGCATAACTTACAACCCTTGTCCTGAGGGCTGGAGGGGTGTGGGTTTTCATCCTCAAAGACCTAATTTCCAGAACTTAAAACTACGTTGAATAAAATGGCTGTCTCAAAATGTTGATTGTATGTGATTGGGAAAATGGTGGGCGTGAGAGGGGGGTTATTTACCGTCCAATTCCTTCCGACTATTAGTAAAGGCACTAGCTCTTTGAATTTTTAATCGAATGAGCCTTTTTTGAAGTTTCTACGATAACGCCTTCTATAAAAACCTTATATGCCCCCAGGGCATAACTTACAACCCTTGCCATGAGGGCTCTGGGGGAGTGTCTTCCTCAAAAATATAATTTCTATCTGGAAATCAACTACGCTGAACAAAATGTCTATCTAAAAATTTTGATTGGATATGTTTGGGGAAATTGTGGGCGTGGAAGGGGTGTTAGTCGCATTGCAATCACTTTCGCTTATTAAAAAGGGCACAAGCCACTCCAATTTCTAATTGAATGAGCCCTTTTCGAAGTTTTTACGACAACTTCTTCGATACGAAGTGCCCTGTTCTAAAGGAAAAAAAAAAAAAATCATACATTGCCATCATAATAATTAAATAATGAATCATTGCCATCATACAAGTTCCTTTTTTTAAATTTACTCTTTTGAAAATTTGTGTCCCTTTTTCATGGTTGCAGTAGTGCTATAATAAAGTTTATAGTAAATAACGGATTCTAGCCCATAGTATTTTCCTCTATGAAAACTATTTTCATAGTATTTTCGTTCTTCTTCTTCTTGTTGCTTCTCTGGGTTGTGTTGTCATATGTCAAATATTTTTTAACAAGCTTGAAAAGGGCCTGGGTTATCAGAAGCCTTTAGTACTCAGTTGTATTTATTTTGTAGTAATTCCGGTAAGGAACATACCACTCTTTCAATGCTACAACCCTTTCCCCTGGACTCTGGAGGGTTGTGTCCACCCTGAAGGCATTGTCATGTGCTCTTTGGACTGTTGTGAACAGCATGGCTATCTCGCTTTTTTGATCGGATGCGTTTAGAGAGAAAAGGGTGTCAAGAGGGGGGGGGGAGAGAGCTAGTTGCCCTCAATCAGTAATGACTCTTATAAGAAAATTAAAACTTTAAATTTCTAATTAAATGATCCTCCTCTAAAGTTCACACAACCACTCCTGCCATAAAAAGCTTATATGTTCCCGGGGTATAACTTACCACCCTTGTCGCCAGACTCTGGGGGGTTGTTTCACCTCCAAAGCCCTTGTTATGTCATGTTTGGACTGTTTTAGAACAAATAGCAATCTCCAAATTTCCGTCAAATGCATGTGGAGAAAATAGACCGTAAGGGGGGGGGGGGTATTTGCCCACCGATTATTTTCCCATTTATCATTTTGATTCTTAAAAATGGCACTAGAACTTCTGATTTTCAATCCAATGAACCCCCTCCGAAGTTTATACGACCACCCTTTTCATTTAAATTTTGTATGCCCCGGGGCATAACTTACAATCCTTGTTCTGAGGCATGTGGGGGGCTGTTATCTTCAAATATATAATTACTGGAGCTTTCAACTACGATGAACAAAATGGCTATCTCAAAATTGTCATTGGGAAATGGTGGACGTAGGGGGAAGGAACTGGTTGCTCTCCAATCACTTTCGACTATTAAAAAGGGAACTAGGGGTTGCAGTTTCTAATCAAATGAGCCTCTTTCGATGTTTCTACGACAACTCTTCTGTACGAAGTGCCCTGGTCTAAAATAAAAAAAAAAAGGGGAAGGGGGGGGGAGTAGCTGCCCTCCAATCACTTTGATTCTTAAAAAGGGCATTGGAAATTCTGACTACCAGTCCTATGATCCCCCTCTGAAAATTATATACGACGACCCTTTCTATAAAACCTCATATGCCCTCAGGGCATAACTTACAACCCTTGTACTGACGGCTCGGAGGGTTGCCATCCTCACAGACATAATTTCTGGACATTTAATCTACGCTGAACAAAATTGGTATCTAATGCTTGTGTGTCAAACTTATGGAAAATAACGACCGATATCCGTGACAAAATCAGGAGAGCATGCCTCTACATTATCAATGTGATTCTGCCTTGCTACTGCTCTTGCTAGATAATTCACCACTTGACATTTCGCCTGGTTTATAAGCATACAATTGGAATTGTACCCATTAACTAATGCATTTAAGTCTCCCAGTAAAAGAGCCACATCAACTAGGAATGAGATATCGCTATAAAGCTTCACATCATCCTCAAACAAGCTAATTGTACTACGTCGAGAGACCCGGTTAAATGTGGGACTCTGCTTAAAAACTATACTCCACTGCACTAAAAACAAAACAGAAAGGAAATCTAGCGGATATCTAAACATAATTAAGATGCTTTATTAGTTTTATATTTTTATTTGACGTAGAATAATGAATAATAAAAAAATTAATAAGTCCAGATGTAATAAATTTTGCTTCTTCTTTTTAAACGGAAATACTGTAAATTTCAATGAACTTGACAAAGATCAAGGCATAGAATTTCCAAAAAAAATTTCGAGATGTTGATTCAACTTTGAACTAGAAATTTAAAGCGGTCTATTTCCTCCAGTATCATTCTATTTCCTTTTTCAAGTTCTTCAATTCTATTTCTCAGACTTTGGACATAGCTCTTTTTTCTCTCTCTGTAATTTTTGGCGATCTGCCCACCTCTAGTAGTGCTATTGCTGCATATTCTGTGACGTCTTCTGGTGTGCGGTTCTTTTTGTTCAGTGTCGTCTGGTTTTGTTTTGTGGTTATACCTTGACTCAGTGCTGCTCTTCCTTTCTTCAGTTTGTAATATTTTTTGGCCGACGCTATTCATCTTTAACATTCTTCGTTTTCCCAATACAATTTGACTGGCTTTCCTGGCTCTTAGTTCATGTTCCGAAATTTCTTCAGGCATTTTCCACTCATCATCTGATTCAATGTCAGAAAACTCATAGCCGCATCTTCTTAAAGCATCATCTTTAGTTTCACAAGCTTCATCTATGTCAAAGTCATATTCAAATTTTAAATTTAACAGCCTATTTGATGCTCGTGTATTATAACGTTTTGTAGAATTCTTAACAAGCTCAAACGCACTAGCCATTTCACTGTTCAATGCTTCACAAAATTAAGATTACGAGTAGCTCTTAACAATAAAGTTACTTTATAAATGAGATGTAATGAAGTAATAGCGAATGAGTTTGTTATATAGATTCTTGAGGCACAGCTGACTTTTGGATGTTAGCCAATCACAGCGAGAGTACAAGATGACGTCATTTCACATAACTTACCAGCTTCTTTGACAAGGCCAAATTTTGTTGGTGACTGTTGAATAATGACTTTTTATTGATTTTTTTTAATGATTGGTAAAAATTATTATTATGTAATTATTGAAACTATTAAATAATTTGAATGCAAAGAGTACTTGCGTGTAAAATTAAACCAATATCATAGGGGTTTGGTCGTTCCAGAATTTAAATGTTTTTCATATTAATGAAACTTTACATGCGTAAGACTGATTCTACTAATCAGTCTTAAATGCAACAGCTTTGAAATCTTATAGAGTTGATTTTCATTTTAACCTTTCTCGTTTCAATGGTATGCTCTGGGATTTTAAGAAAAAAACAAGCTAGGAATTCTTATTTTAGAATTTTGATGCTATTAAATCAATATGCTGTCTTAGAATTATCAATCCTAATCTATTAAAGTTGGTTTTATTGGGGGGAAGTTTAGCTCCACAAAATGGCAGAATATACCACTTTTGCATAGCACATTTGGTGGGCCAGGACAATGGTATGATGTCACTTTTAGGTAATTAAACGTAATAGATACCAAAAATGCAGTTTTTCTGAAAACTTGTATCTTTTTCCAACCTAATTATTTTTGGTCACCGAAAAAGGGTATTAGAACTTTGGATTTCCCTTTGAATGGGCCCTCTCCTGATCTTCGAGGACCATTGGTTCGTTAGGATCTCTACTGGGAAAAAACAACATAAAAAAACTTTATCTTTCTTCTGAAAAAAAACAACAACAAAAGTCCACATTTTATAAATAAGTGCTTGAAACCTCTATAGTATGGTAGTTTCACATGCTGAAACTGATGGGGTGATATTTATTTACATTACCTTTAGGTGATCTTTTCAATGCAAATCTACATAAAATACGCTTAAATGATCACCAGTTTTGGAATGTGACTGTGAACATCTCTCTTTAATGTTGCGTAGGTGCTAAATCCAGTGTTGGCAATACAGGAGGAGGAGTGCGCCAGTGTCCCCTAGGTTCTTGTCCCAGCCTATATTTGGAAAATGCTATTTTTATCTTTTTTATTGGAAAAGCCCTTATTTAGTATTTTTGACGAGAAAACTGGAAAGAAACTCGAAGTTAATTTTTTGGGCTTCACTTGGCACTTCGATGGTGTCATCAAGTTGAATTTATAAAAGGGATTAAATGTGAAAATTAGTTTTTAAATGAGCCCTTAAAAAGCTCTGTATTTTGGTCCAGTTCCCGGCTAGCGGCGTAGAAAAAGAAAGGAGAAAAATTAGGACTTATCAGGGCTATCCATAAAAAAAATGATTGTCCTTTTTATTATAGTGAAGGGGGATTGTAAGTTTCCTTTAGTTTAAGTTTCGACAAAGGCGATTACAAAGGTGTACGGAACTCGCTTTTTATTTTTATTTTTCAAGGAGCTTTTATGATTGGTTTAAACTAGTACTGTGTAATTGTTTTGATAGTTAAAAACAACAATTGCTAAGTACTTGCGTACAAAATTGCGACAAAATTGCCGCTCTTTAAAGTAATTTATTTGTCTATTGTTTGATTTATCAACTGTTTGATAATTACGTCAAGCATGATAAAACATCATTAATAAACATTTACCACAGTAAAATGGCTGTGGATTCAACTCCGATGAGGGAGGATCGAAGTTCGAGTCACTCTGTAGTAACATTGAGATCGTTGTTTGACTCTTACCAATGTATACTTCAGACCTTATAAGAATCCGTCAAGTTCTGTTTTATTTTGGTTTTGTAGCATATGACCATCGAACAGTGAAGGACTGCTACTGCACATCAACTTAACGTCTTTGCAGTAGAAGTAATCATCGGTGAATAATTTAATAACAAAAATCTTTTACTATTAAGGAATAATTAAAACCCAAAATGAAGAGAAATTAAACAAACAATTATAGCAAGAAAATATACAACAGGTATTAATATAAATGAATAAATAAATCTTAGAACGAGTAAAACTTCAATTGAATATGCAAATCAAGCTTAAAAAGAACAAATATCTTATAGTATTAAAGGAAAATTAAAACCCAAAACGAACAGAAATCAAACAGACAATCATAGCAAGCAAATATACAAACATGTACTTATATAAATAAATAAATGAATCTTAAATCAGTAAAAGTTAAATTAAATATGCGAATCAAGGTTAAAGCGAACAAAATCACTACAAATAGGGTTTAGCTACTGGCCCCTTCCCTAACTGTAAAAGTATAAAGTCTACTGCGTCATTGGCGCTTAACTGAAAGCGAATTATATAGGGGCTGATAACCCCTATGCTCTCTCCAGACCAGAACACAATTTGCGCTTTACTGAAAACAAAATACGTTTGAAATGTTCTTTCATATATGATAAATTATCAAAACACTAACGAAGAAATGTCAGTATATGTAAATTCAACTGACAATACACAGTCAATTTTTTTTCTTTTTTTTCAGTAAAGTGCCATTTGTGTTCTGTTCTTGAGATGGTATAGGGGTTATCAGCCCTACTCATTTTAATCTTTGCTCGTTTTGATTTTGACTCGGCTATTTATTGTAATTCCTGTTCGTTTTGAGTTTCATTTATTTATTTGTTGTAGTTTTATGCTTGGAAGATTATTTGACTTTATTCTGCTCATTTTTGGTTTAATGGAGCTCTTTACTTTTCTTTGAAAATTGGTCTTGTGGAAAACGTTTTTTAAATTAATTTATGTTCGTTTTTTATTGACACAGTTTTTTTCATGGAAAAACAACATTGTAGATCTTTTCAGTTTTCTTTAATAAGAATCCATAGTATGGGTTGCTATTTGTATGTTGGAGAAATTTTTCAACTATTTTTAATACTGACATAAGCAGTATTTTTTATTTAATTTTATAGCTTCTGAAAATGACCTGGAAAATAAAACTTAATATCATTCCCGAAAAATTCTATCCATGCTCTTTGACAACCTGGATACACTTAAACTCTTTTTATTTATTTAAATTGTAAGAGCAGAAGTAGTTATAGTAGTATCCCCGAAAGGTTAGACTGAATACCTCCAGTCGTTCTCCAAATAATTCGGTTGTTTCTTATTGGCAATGATTTAAAAAAATGCCTTTTGATTTATTTTAAAGCAAAATTTAGTTATAAAGCATAATGAGAAAATTGCATAATTGTGGGGGGCTGACATACCAAACATACGTAAAGACATAATTTCCGAACCGTTCTACAATGCTCAACAAAATCGTTGTCCCAAAATTTTGATCGAATACGTTTGGAAAATGCATGAGCTTGCTTGGGTTATCCACCCTCCGATCACTCTGAATCTTAAAAAGGACCCCCTTTTTAAGATTCATCACGAATCCAATTAATCCCATCCAAATTTACACGATCACTCTTTCTATATATAACTCAAATGACCCCAGGGCGTAGTTTATAACCCTTGCCCTGAGGGCTGTAGGGGATTTGCCATCCTTAAAGATATAATTACTAGCCCTATCAATTTCTAATCGAATTAGCTCTTTTCGAAGTTTCTGCAACAGCAAATGGCCATCTTAAATTTGTTGTTATACGCATGTCTGCAAAATGCGAAGTGTGGGGGGGGGTATCCAACTTCCGATACCTCTGAATCTTAAAACGGGCACGAGAATGTCTGACTAGCAAACCAATGAGCTCCCTCAGAATTTCATATGATTACCATCTCTATATCTACCTTATATGTCCTCAGAATATAACTTACAACTGTTGCTCTGAAGGGTATAGGGGGGAGGGGTTATCCTCAAAGACATAATTTTGGTTGGAGGGTTAGTTTCCCTCGAATCACTTTGGACTATTAAAAGGGGCACTAGCCCTTTCAATTCCCAATCGAATGAGCCTTTTTCGAAGTTTCTATGACAACAAATAGCCATATCAAAATTTCTATCAGATGCATTTCGGGAACCCTTGCCCTGAGGTCTCTTGGGGGAGGAGACATCCTCAAAGACATAATTTTCGGCCCACTCATTTACGTTGAACAAAATGGCTATCTCAAAAATTTGATTGGTTTTGCCTGGGAAAATGGTGGGTATGAGAGGGGAGTTAGTTGCCCTCCAACCACATTCGACTATTTAAAATAGCCCTTTCAATTTCCAATCTAATGAGTCTTTTTTGAAGTATCTACGACAACAAATGGATATCTCAAAGTTTCTATCAGATGTATTTAAAAAATACGAGGTGTCGGGGAAGAAGGAAGGAGTATCCACCCTCTGATTGCTCTGAATCTTAAAACGGACACTAGGACTTCTGATTACCAATCCAATGAGCCCCCTCCGAAGTTTATACGATCACCCTTTCTATATACACCTTATATGCCCCCAGGGAATAACTTATAACCCTTGCTATGAGGGCTCTGGGGGGGTCATCCTCAAAGACATAATTTTCGGACCTTTCATTTACGTTAAACAGAATGGCTATCTCAATATTTTGATTGGATGGTTTGGGGAAACGGTGAGCGTTGGAGGGGGGTTAGTTGCTTTCGAATCACTTTAGACTATTAAAAATAGCACTTGTTTGTTTATTCTTTTATATTAGTACCTGTTGTATGTTTTGTTATGATTGTTTATTTAATTTCTGTTCGTTTTGGGTTTCATTTGTTCTTTAATTGTAATTTATGGTCGTATCAAGTTTGAATTATTGTAGGTTACTATTTCTACTGATTTAAAGTTTAATATGGACTTTACTTTTCTTTGAAAAACTTCTTTTTTCGAAAGTTCCTTTTTTTAAATTTACTCTTTTGAAAATTTGTTTACCTTGTTCATGGTTGCAGTAGTGCTATAATAAAGTTTATAGTAAATAACGGATTCTAGCCCATAGTATTTTCCTCTATGAAAACTATTTTCATAGTATTTGCGTTCTTCTTCTTCTTGTTGCTTCTCTGGGGTGTGTTGTCATATGCCAAATATTATCTAATAAGCTTGAAGAGGGCCTGGGCTATCAGACCCCTTTAGTACCCAGTTGTATTTATTTTGTAGTAATTCTGGTAAGGAACATACCACTCTGTCAATACTGCAACCCTTGCCCCTGGATTCTGAAGGGTTGTTTCTACCCTGAAGGCATTGTCATGTGCTCTTTGGACTGTTGTGAAAAACATAGCTATCTCACTTTTTTGATCGGATACGTTTAGAGAAAAAAAAGTGTTATGGGGGGGGGGGCAGCTAGTTGCCCTCAATCAATGTTGACTCTTATAAGGAAATTAGAAATTTAAATTTCCAATCAAATGATCCTCCTCTAAAGTTCACACTACCACTCCTGCCACAAAAAGCTTATATGTTCCCGGGGTATAATTTACCACCCTTGTCGCCAGACTCTGGGGGGTTGTTTCAACTCTAAACCCCTTGTTATGTAATCTTTGAACTGTTTTTGAACAAATAGCTATCTCAAAATTTCCATCAAATGCATTTGGGGAAAATAGACCTTAAAGGGGGGGGGAGGGTAGTTGCCCACCGATAATTTTCCCATTTATAATTTTGATTCTTTAAAATGGTACTAGAACTTCTGATTTTCAATCCAATGAACCCCCTCCGAAGTTTATACGACCACCCTTTTCATTTAAATTTTATATGCCCCGGGGCATAACTTACAATGGTGGTTCTGAGCCGTGTTGGGGGGGGGGGGCGATGTTGTCTTCAAATACATAATTACTGGAGCTTTCAACTACGCTGAACAAAATGGCTATCTCAAAATTCTCATTGGGAAATGATGGACGTAGGAGGAAGGGTACTAGGGTAAACTGCAACTAGGCGTTGCAGTTTCCAATCAAATGAACCTCTTTCGATGTTTCTACGACAACTCTTCTGTACGAAGTGCCCAAGTCTAAAATAAAATTAAAATTGGGGGAAGGGGGATAGCTGCCCTCTAATCACTTTGATTCTTAAAAAGGGCATTAGAAATTCTGACTTCCAGCCCTATGATCCCCATCTGAAAATTATACGACGAACCTTTCTGTAAAAACCTCATGTGCCTTCAGGCATAACTTACAACCCTTGCCCTGATGGTTCGGAGGGTTGCCATCCTCAACCCTCCGCTGAACAAAATTGGTATATAATGCTTGTGTGTCAAACTTATGGAAAATAACATCGATATCCGTGACAAAATCAGGAGAGCATGCCTCTACATTATCAATGTGATTCTGGCATGCTGCTGCTCTTGCTAGATAATTCACCATGTGACTTATATATCGGAAATTCAAAGGGATAGTGCCTATTTTAATAGTCGAAAGTGATTTGAGGGCAACTAACCCCCGTCTCACGCCCACCTTTTCCCCAAACACATCCAATCAAAATTTTTAGATAGCCATTTTTTATTCAGCGTAGTTGAAAGTTTTGGAAATTACGTCTTTAAGGATGACAACCCCTCCCCCCACAGCCCTCAGGGCAAGGTTGTAAGTTATGCCCTAGGGGCATATAAGGTTTTTATTGAAAGCATTGTCGTACAAGCTTCAAAAGGGCTCATTCAATTGGAAATTGAAAAGGTTATTGCTTTTTTCAACAGTAGAAAGTGATCGGAGAGTGACCAACGCCCCTCTCACACCCACCATTTTCCCTACCAAATCCAATCAAAATTTTGATATATCAATTTTGTTCAAAGTAGTTGAAAGTTCTGGAAATTAGGTTTTTTAGGATGATAAACCCCTCAGAGCCCTCAGTACAAGGGTTGTAAGTTATGCCCAGGGGGCATATAAGGTTTATATAGAAAGTTGTTGTAGAAATTTTTAAAAGGGTTCATTTGATTGGAAATTGAAATTGCCCAT
Organism: Artemia sp. Qi Xiang Cuo; assembly: GCF_049724085.1. Classification (NCBI taxonomy): domain Eukaryota; kingdom Metazoa; phylum Arthropoda; class Branchiopoda; order Anostraca; family Artemiidae; genus Artemia; species Artemia sp. Qi Xiang Cuo. The sequence goes on from NC_142802.1 coordinate 51,536,090, forward strand.
TTTAATAGTCGAAAGTGAGTGGAGATTAATTAACCCCCTCTCACTCCCACCATTTTCCGAAAAACATTCAATCAAAGTTTAGAGATAGCCATTTTGTTCAACACAGTTGAAAGTTCTGGAAATAATGTATTTAAGGATGACAAACCCCCCAGAGCCCCCAGGGCAAAGGTTGTAAGTTATGCCCTGGGGGTCTATAAGGTTTTGATAGATAGAGTTGTCGTAGAAACTTCAAAAGGGGCTCATTCAATTGGAAATTGAGAGGGCTAGTGCCCTTTTTAATAGTCGAATTTTAATAGTAACTGGGGGGTAAGTAACCTCCCTCTCACACCCACCATTTCTCCAAACACATCCAATCAAAATTTTCAGATACCCATTTTGTTCAACGTTCTAGAAAGTTCTGGAAATTAGGTCTTTGAGAATGACACCCCCCCCCCTCCAGCCCTCAGGGCAAGGGTTGTAAGCTATGCCCTGAGGGCATATAAAGTTTATATTGAAAGCGTTGTCGTAGAAATTTCCTAAGGGCTAGTTGGACTTGAAATTGAAAGGACTAGTGCCATTTTTAATAGTTGAAAGTGATTGGAGAGCGACTAACTCCCCCTCCCACGCCCACCATTTCCCCAAACACATCCAATCAACATTTTTTTAGATAGCCATTTTGTTTAACATAGTTGAAAGTTCTGGAAATTAGGTCTTAAAGGACAACAACCACCCTAACAGCCCTTAGGGTAAGTGTTGTAATTTATGCCCTGGGGGCATATGTCATGTTTTTAGAACACGTTGCCGTTCCCAAATGTGTTCCTTTGTGAGGAAATCAGAAAGCCTATGCCCTTTTAAACTGACGACATCGATACGAAGACTTGGAATTTATATTGTAATGATAGCTGTCGGTATAACGTATTATTTTTTTTTTGTTCTTGTTGTTGTTTAGACCAGGGCACTTTGTATCGAAGGAGTTGTCGTGGGAACTTCGAAAAGGGCCCATTCGATTGAAAATAGAAAGGACTGATACCCTTTTAATAGTCAAAAGTGATTGGAAGGCAACTAATCCCCCTTCCACGCCCACCCTCCCATTTGCCTTTTATGTTGAAAAACTAAATGTTGCCTTAAGATTAAATCAAAATGCACTGTGTTAAAGCTAATCCCCAATAGGGCATCTCAGCAGTATCGTAAGAACGACTGAAGGTATTATGTTCATACTTTTGGGGCTACCTCTGCTCTTAAAATTTAACCAAATCAACATAGCGTAAGTGCATCCAAGCTATCAGAGAAACTAAACATATTTGTTTGCGAATGGTATCAAGTTTTCCATTTCAGGTCAACTAGAGGAGGTATGAAACTAAATTAAACACCACTATTTGTGTCCAGATTTTTAAAAGTGTGTATGTTGCTAAAAATTGCTGAAAATTTTTCTCAAGCATACAAATAGCAGGCCAAACTATAAAGTCTTAAAAAAACAAAAACATTTAAAGTATTATTTTTGTTTTCCCTGAAGAGACTATGTCAATATAAAACGAACAGAAATTAATTAAAAAAACTTTTTCCACAAAATAAGTTTTTCAAAGAAAAGTAAAGAACTCCATTAAACAAAAAATGAGCAAAAATAAAATCAAATAATCTACCAAGCGTGAAACTACCACAAATCAGCATCGATAAATAAATGAAACCCAAAACGAACAGAAATTACAATAAATAACCGAGTCAAACTCAAAACGAGCAGAAATTAACGTAAGTTGAGCTCAAAACCCCTATGCCTTCCCAAGGCGAGAACAAAATTTGCACTTTACTGAAAAAAGTACAAATGAATGTGCATTGTCAGTTTAATATACATATACTGATATTTAGTAATCAAAATGTTAATATTATTTGATTTATTAAAGTTATAAAAGTAACAACATTTATATCGATGCCCATCGTCCAAGGTTTTCACATCCAAAAAGCGAAGTATATTATCAAAAACGTCAAAATTTTGAATGGCTCCGACGCATGTAAATGTCTTGGAAATTATTACAAGGGTGGAGTCCGGTATTTTCGGCTCTCACGAGGAATTAAAATCCAGATCTACCACAAGGAGAAGTTGCAAAGAGCATATTGCAGATAATTTGAAAACTGGTGCACATAGCGTTTTTTTTTTTGTTATTTACTCTAGTACCTACAAAAACCTTCGATACAAAACGGCTGGCGAAATTTTTGGGTCCTTTATTGAGCCCCATTCGGGGGGGGGGGAGCAATTTTGTTTTTATTGTTCCTAGTAAATTGGGCGCTCATCAGCCCCAAGATCTAAATATAAAAGTTTCGAGTCAACTAGGAAAAAAACTTTTAGGCCTTTTATTAATCCAGTTATGGAGAAGGGGGGCTTGCTCCAAAAGTTTTTCTGTAAGTGAGGTACCTCTTGGCCCTTGGGCTACAAGTCACGGACTGATCAGGGACAAACAATTTCTTGACCTATATCTGGGACTCCTATCCCTTCCCACAACAAAGTGTGGTTACGAGTCAATCACACACCTGAGATCGAACAAACCTGTCTCTCCCACTATAAAATTTATGTGTAACCAATCGGTCATTTGTATTGGATAAGGTCCTTACTTTAGGGGCTTGATGGGTCATGCCAACCCCCGAGGCGAATTAGTGGACATTTCAACCTTTTGAACAAAATATTTGTCTTAAACCATAACTTAAGACCAAAAAAAAGGTAATGCAGTAGAATTTTATTGACAAATTTTAAATACAAAACTATTTAGATATTAGATACCTATATTCTATCTTCGCGCTTTGGGAACGGTCTTCTTTGGTCCTAAAAAAGAAAACTTCAATTAAAGCACTGGAAACGACTAAACATAAAGATGCAAATGGTTAACAGCTCTACAAACCACTCGGAAGTCAAAGGATGAAAACCCAGAAAATTCATTTTTGGACTTTTTTTGAATATTTGTTCTTTTTTTTGGGGGGGGATTATCGTGGGAAATTTTTTATAGTAATTTTTACAAATATTTACAGGAAACTTGTTTTGATGGGTAGTTATTAGGTCTTCTCTACATTATCCCCACCCAGATTTCTACATTTCCTAAGCACTTCTTGGCCCTCCAAATTTTTATCCAGAGGGCAAGATAGGTTCCACATCCGGGGAGTCAGGGGATATGGGATCCTTCAGGGGAAAGTTGTGTTGGAACACATGGAAAAAATACACCTAAATGTGTTTTCAAGATGTCTGAAAACCTATTTTGGGAAACTATTTTACAATGGAGCCCAATGGAAAAAAAAGTAAAGGTGTCATTTGCCTGCTCTGTGTCTTCAATAGCACATTTTTCTTCAAGCGGTAGTGAGGAAAAGTTACTATGTAGCAAGGGCGCTACTAGGTTAATTTCTAAACCTTATAAATACAATACTAAACAATAGAAACAATCAAAATTAAGTACTGATGCGAGGCTTTTACTAAAATTGCAAGCAATGAGTTGCTGCATACGACACTAGTATAGTGCAAACAAGCTTCCGGATGGGTGATGGTGAGTTTCATATAAGCTCGGCTTTTCTTGCCAGCTTCGCCCCTAATATTGAAGTGCCTATCCCCCTTGCACTTCCCTTGAGTCCCGCGCCAGGTGGAGGAGACTAAAACTCGCAGTCGAACTATGCGCTATTCCAACATCCACGTGTATCACGTCATTCAGTTGCATGCCGTTTGAAAATGGTGTCGTAGCAAACCAAAAGGTATACCCTTTAAATCGCCATTATCGAAACATTATACAGGACTCCTCCTTTAACAAGAAGGAAAATCACTTTTTCTGCATGGCCAGCGCTGATTCGTCCTCTTTTTTTTCTGCTGCTTTCTTTTCTTCGTCACTATTCGGGCACTGGAAAATAATGGAGTTTAAGGGCTCATTTAAAAACTAATTATTATATCTTGTCGTTTTTTTATAAATTTGAGCCAATAAAGCCGTTAAAAGTGCCATATAGTACCTTAAAAGCGCAATTTTATTGACATTTCTGGAACGGAGAGGTTGCGGCGAACACATTGACGTTATGAAGAGCTAATTACGGGCTCATTTATAAACTATTTTTTATATTTAGTCGCTTTCATAAATTCGACTTAATAAGGCAATCATAAAATGCCATAAGGTACTCAAAAGATACACTTTGGTTGTTTTTCCATTTCTTGAATGAAAACAACAAAAAGGGTATTGTCCAATGAGAAACTTGTTCTACAATTTATGTAACAGGTGTATCAACCTCACCTCTTCAATTTTTGAGGGGGGGGAGGTTTTTGCCTTTCTCTCTAACCAATGATTCATCGAATGAAATAAAAATTGTAAAACAGAGTCAAAACTATAGTGTAAATGTTTTGAAAAGAAGGAGTGCCTCATTTCTTTTTAAAAAGGCGCAGAACTTGGTAGTTATATAACCTTACCTTGCGAGAAAAGTCCAGAGGGTCATTTTCCTCAACGCCTCTTTCTAGCCTCTCAAGCTCCTCCAAATTTCTGGCATTGATTTTCTTCATTTCTGCTATTGACATGCTCTTAGAAATTTCTTCTTCCGTGGGAGGGTTAAATCGTCTTTTCCTCAACCAGGCTAATTTGAGAAAGATACAAAAAAATTAGACATAGACTTCTGAAAGGATGATCTACCATTTTTTCAGGACTTTCACCGACTAACAGTAACCTTCAACAGTAATTTAACCGACACTCATAACTTTCATCGACTGACAGTAAATTAGTCAGTTGTATTTCCTTATTTTCCCAGTTGAAACTTGTTACAGAAATTTACAGAAGAAACAGACACGAAAAAGACAATTATCGCAGGTCATTTTCGCTCCAACTGATATGAATTTAATTTTTCAATTCAGCCATATATTCAAATTATTTGTTTTCCCAGCTACTTTTGCTTTAAGCTGTTTCAAAAATGAAGGTTGCTCGTGTTATTCGTGCCAATAAATCTCTTATTCAGACCAATTTTCCAATTAGGGGATTTTTTAAAAGTTAAATTAATCGCAAGATTTCTCCCTTTAAGGGCTTTTAACTCGTCGACTCCCGAGTTAATTATGGGCTTCTAGAAAGGGCAAGAGTTAGTCTACCTAAGGCAACTCAAGAGTTAAGCCGCGAACATATTGCTAAAGATTATTAGGAGCAATCACCATACATTGGCGTAAAACATTTTGAACCTTGGGGGGGGGGGGGGGGGGTCTGAGAATTTTCATGGGGGAAGTCACAACAGAAAAATAGAGAGATCCTTAAGGCCTATGTCCCCTGTAGAGTGTGTTATTTTTCTCCCCTCATACGGTTTTGATATATCAACGAAAGACGAAATTTTTTTTATAACATTCCATGGCTGAGGATCACTTCTATCCATCTGTCGAATTACATTTATATTATTTGGTATGCATGGTTTTTTACATTGAAAATACGCTGAAAATAGTTGAGAAAGGACAATTTCCCTATTTTTTCAAAGCAAGTTTGGATTATTCCCCAAGGAAAAAGTGTAAGTAATATCACAATTCTGTTTCTGTAAATGAATAAATTTGAGACTAAAGAATCCAATGGTATGAGTATCTTATCCTTTTACTACAATTTAGAGCTGCAGAAATGTCGCAAAAGTGCTTGTTTTAGAAGGAACATATACCTTACGAAACTATGTTTTAGTTTTTCCCGGGGGGTTCTTTGAGCCAACCAGGGCTGGGAATTCCTTCCCACTTAAAAGTTATGTTCCATATGTAAGGCAGCCAATTCAGCCCCACTTTTCCCCATTTTTTTTTTTTTTTTTTTTTTTTTTTTTTTTTTTTTTTTTTTTTTTGCTAAACGACGTATAATAGTTCTATAAATAAAGTGAAAGAATATAATCCGTTACCTTCCCATTCTGCAGGAATTTCAACTTCAAAGTTTTCTTTTTCTTTGGGCTCAAACCAACGAGCAGTTGTCGAAAGGGTACCTGTTAAGATGCACAGAATTAGCATTTAAAAATATATAAAAAACAAATGCAACATAAACAACGCATTGACACCATGACGGTACAATGAAATTCCACCTAGATGGTGACGCAGAATAATAAAATTGGTTTTCAATTATTTTTATTACATTGTTGTCTCTTGTTACTCATCGATTGTATATTCTACTTTCTGGAAATTTGCATGAAAAAGATGCTGCACCTATTGGTTAGATTCAGGTGAAATATTCGTTTTTTATTCTTCTTCTTTTCTTCCTACTGGCCATTTTTTGGAAGGGGGGGGTTAAGGATGGCTGGTAGTGAGTGAGTAAGTAGGGTTGAGTAAAGGTAATTTTTACCCATACATGTTTATAAACTTCAGGTTTTTTTGTCGATTTGTTTATCAAATAAAACCTTATTCTTAAAAAAAAAATATTCTTTTCAAAACCTACTTCTCTGATTTTACAATAAAAGAACTGTTTGGTTTGAAAACTACTACTACTAACAACTCACCGCAGCACCAAACCACCTGAGGCCAACACAGCTATGCACGCTCCTCCTCCATCTCAATCTATTCAAAGCCTCCCTTTTTAAACCCTTCCACAAGGTTCCCATTTTCTTTAAATCTTTCTCTATGACGTCCTCCCACCCCAGACGAAGATGACCTGCTTTCCGTTTAGCCCAAGACGGTTGGCCAAAAAGGACAATCTTCAGCAATCTGTCATCTTTCATCCGCACAACGTATCCTAGCCATCTTAACCTTTCTTTCATTATAGCCCTAGAAAGCGGGATTGAACCACATTTTTCGTACATCCTACTCCTTGAAATGCAGTCAGTCAGCAGGGTACCCAGAACAATCCGTAGGCAGTTCCTCTGGAAAACATCTAGAAAATCTTCATCCGCTTTTTGGAGTGCCCATGCTTCAGAGCCATATTTGACCACTGTCAACACTGTAGCTTCTAATATTCCAATCTTGGTTTACAGACTTATCTTCCTATTCTTCCGAACTTTTTTTAACTGTTAAAAAACACCCTGAGCCTTGGATATTTTACTTTTAACATCTTCACTGCTCCTACCGTCTTTACTAATAATACCACCAAGATAAGTGAAGCTGCCCACCTGATCAATCTTTTCGTTACCCAACGTCACCTTTTCATCTTCACTTACTCCTAGGCTTAGTGACAGTCTTCTTAATATTAATTTTCAAACCTATTCTAGCACCCTGAACTCGCAAAATCTCTAAAAGTTCATTCATTTTGCTCACACTTTCATCTAGGATGCTTAAATAAAAAGAAAAGCTTTGATTTTTTTTTCGTGCAAAATATAATGATGGGATAAGTTCTGTATAACGCCAGCCATTAATTTAATTTCTCACAAAATATCTTTTATAAGTTTATATATTTGTACCACCAAAGCTCTGATTCCTTATTTGTTGGTACTTCCACTCAATCCTGATTATTGTTAGTTGTTGGTTGCTGGTTATCTTTTCAGGCTTGGTTTCTTTTTCTCTCTCTCCACTCTTTTCAATTTATTACTCGGATCCATGACTCATCCGCAATAAAAATGCCGCAAAAAGTGTGTTGCAATAGATTCGTAGAGTCAAACATCTTACTTAAATTATGCAACTTTTGCATTAGTTTTCTTTTACTGATGGGACACGGTTGGATTGGTTGATCCTGTATGATTTTTGTCAAATTCTGAAACCCATAAAAGCTGCTGGTTGATGGCAGCGTCCCACTGGCATTTCTAGGGCTCTGATTTCCAATCACTGTCGACTAACTTTTGAGTAACTTAATTGAAGTTGCACTGGTTTTTAAACAATGATTCTTTTTGCAGGAATAGCATCGCAGTTTTACTGAATATCATCTAATTTTGCAAATTTTGTTCATTGTTGGTCTTCCAGGGCGACATTAACGCCTAGTCTATCCCTTCCCTTTCAAACATTCGTGCTTCAACTAGCGCTTAGTTAGTTTTTTTTTAGATGAGGCATGGCATCTTTAAGGCCCTCTGACCATTTATCAGAAGCCACTTAAAGAAGCTTGACGTATTATCATAGTTATTCTGAAAGCTTGACGTATTTCTGAAAAACGTTTTCGGAAATCTAGGTCGTTGATGGACTTTATAGTAAAATAATATGAGCCCCTTAATCAGGTATGCTTTTTTTTTCAAATACTTCATCTTGAACTACCGAAGAATCAGCTGAGAATAAAATTCGACTATAAGAATCTTAATTAGAAAAATATGATTTTACTGACGCGAAAATACATTTGCTGAACGGCGCTCGGAAGGCATTTCAGGTCTAGGCGCAGTAGCATACTACTTGAGGATTTGTCTTTTAACTCCTGCTGCTACTGAAAACTATTCTCAGCACTAGACTGCTTGAGGTCATCACACCTGCGCACGCTCCTCTTCCGCTCCAATTTGTTCCAAGTCTCACTCTCTCCTCCCCCCGCTAGAGTCTTTTTAGTTTTAATCCTTTCTTCTGACCCCTCCTGCCTTCGATTAAGTCATGATTTTGTTTGTTCCCAGCTACATTGTCAGAAGGCGCGATTTTTAGTAGCCTATTGTCTGAAAAATGTAACCTGACCCAAATATTTCCTTCTTTTTAGCCATAGAAAGTGAATTGAACCACTTTGCTTGTACAGCTTATCAGGAATTCAAACGAACACCCAAAACTACTCATAGACTATTCTTATGAAAAAGATCTAGCATGCCTTCTTCAAACTATTGAAGCTTTAGGTTTTAGAGATATAATCAATTTCTGCCATTCCTGTCGCTTCTAGTTTTCTAGACTTGATTCTAAGACTGATTTTCCTATTCTTCAAAATTAATCCTAGCTGTACAAAAACTCAGTATGCCTTGGCTATTCTACTTTTTACATCTTCACTGCGTTTACCATTATTAGTAACACCTAGTTAAGATATTCACTCCGTCAATTTCATTGATGTAAAATATCACTTCTTCTTAATCATTTATACTTACTTTAATTCGGAGATTTCAAATCTATTATTGCGCCCTGAACCCTCAATCTTTCAAGAAGTTCATTCATTTTGCTTAATTTTTATCTAAGAAACTTAGATCTTCTTCTTAATCTAAGACTAGGAAAGTTTCACCTTCTCATTTTATACCGTCACTAAACTCGCTTTCTACCTAATAATATTATAATACATACTTATCTGATATACATAACACGGATAAAACTTTTACATTAGTCGTTTCTTTCAGCTGATTCAAAATACGTGTTAACAATCAATAACACTCAGTACTAAAGGGGTCTATAAAATCGGTGTTACATAATATACCATTTGTATTGCAGAACAGTTTATATTATCAAAGCTTTCCTACATAAGGTCTTACGAGTTCCATACTTTTTTAAAAACAAACCTTACATAATTACATAAATTACCTGTTTTTGGTGCTTTGACGACTTTGTCAAAACAAATTTGAATAATTTGACCTAAAATGTATTCCTGCGTAGGATGAGGTTAAAATGCAATGAGTCAATATCTCAATAGCAATGCTTTGGCCAAAAATGATTAATTCAGTTACCAAAACAGAAAAAGAATTGTTGATAAAAAAAAGAAGAAAATATAGTCATACTACAGAGGAAAGCAAATTTTACCAGAATATAAAAAGACTGGGGTTTGAATCTTGCCCCAGGGCTTAAAGACTCACTGAGGGTGAGGTTGCGGCGACCTAGTTCAAAAAAAGTTCTTAAAAAAGCAACCTAGCGAAAAATACTTCTTGGTTGCCATTAATTGTTCGATATATCTTTTTTTTCAGATTCAACCTTGTTGTAACTTATACGCCAAAAATCTTTTTCTAATTCTTGAAAAGAGCCTAAATCCACCCAAAAACAAGTCAAATTGAAATAAGAAGTGGGTCATTGAAATCGCGATTATCGAAAGCGTTGGACTAGAAGTTTAAAGTCCCCATCTTGAAGACCAGGAAAATCACATTTCAAGTTCCATGGTTAGCAGTGACATGCCTCCTCTTTCCCCCATACTTTTAACTATAAAGTGTCCCAAAAAGCTCTCAGTGAGCTTTTAAATGCTTTCATTTTGAGCCATGCAAGTTAACGAATTGAAGGGAGCTTTTGATGACGTAAATCTGACTAAGTTTAACACGTACATATTCCTTTTTTTGGCCAATAAAGTTCGTCTTCCTCCGATTTTGATACTAAATGGCTTCAAGGTTTAAATTATTATAATTTCTAATAGAAGTATTAACACCCCCCCCTCCCCCCGAAATTTTCTTTTTTTAACCTCTTTTTTTGCATGGTTTCCTAATATTCTATGATCCAATGTTCTGTATGTGATTACTAAGATTTCATTGACCTGTCACACTTTTCAGTGAAGCTTCTATATATTGGTATTCTTAACGCTCTAGCCCACACGTCAAGGAGTAAAAAAAGAAGAAATTAGGGTCATCATTTGTTCAACTTCCAAGTATAAGTCCTCAAAAAAAGAATGATTTACCAGGATACTTTTCTTGTTCTTTTCGCCTATACGGCTAGAAACCCTAGGCTTTTTTATGACAATTCATTCACGTAAAAAAGAATTATTGCATTTGTAGGTTATTATAAAAAATTAAAACTGGACTAGGTGAATTAGTATGACAGACTTACCCAATAATGAGCAATAGAAATAAATTGTTCTTCATATTTCATAGCAAAAAAAGAGAAAAATCCAGAATAAATACTGAGATAATCTGATAAAGAGATTTAAAGAAAAATGAACCGTCTCAAGGAGTTTACACTTTGAACTAAAGATAGATGAACGTCCTCGTGTGAGCAGTCAGAGATGACGCGAGACTAGAAATAGCTTAATGGTCTGAAAGCCTTTTCCTAAACAAAATTCAAGAATGGAACCATTAGCTATTATTCCCACAAAGTAACTTAAAGCTAGTAGAATTCATGATATGGAATTGAAGCAACAATATTGTTTTCTTTTTGAATAAATCCCTTTCAAGTACTAAGGCCACCAAAATAAAAACGGATTTTCCCCCCTGGACCCACCTAAGATCTATTCATACTTAAAAACTGCAATTTTCTAGGATTTTCCTTTGGTAAAATTATGAAGTTTTTAGGGCAGCGTTACAATTTTGTCAGTGAACGTTGAATACAGTTATTATTTTTGAAAACTGAGTTAGAAAGTGCAAAGGGTTCCTCTGATCGACGCTTAGGCAGCAGTAGCACTTAAAGATGGTTGTTTAATCTTTAGAAGGCAAGCCATGATTAGGACAAAAGTACCTCTAGTCACCTGTAGCCCAGAAACATGTGTGTGCCGGATGGGGTAAGCATCAACTCCATGCCCCTTCATTATCTAAAAATCTTAATCAGTATTGTAGTTTTCCCTTATATACAGTATGTGCTGCTTTGGTACCATAATGACTTCATGCTCTAATCACCAGCGCCATCTCAATTACACATAAGTTTAACTAAAAAAAAGCTGAAGAAACTACCTTTTTTAGTGCTTCCTGAGTCTTCATAGTATGCTGTTCCATAAATATCTTTACCAGCTAATCTTTTAGTTTCTGGAAAAATTCCGAATAATTGTTGTGTGTATCGAAGTACCCTTTGTAAGATTGCACTTGACATTTTCTTGAATGTCGTAACACTTAGCCTAGGTAGCGCTGAGGTTACAAACTTTATTTGTCATTTAGGTATCAGTTTAGACTGAAGTTTTGATCCTGGACAGCGGAGCAAAAGGAGTCGTTAAAGAGATAAAACTCTCAACCTACTTGACAAGCCAGATTTTAAAAAAGTCTGTAAAGAACTAAATTGTGATGTGATGCCGATTGACAATGAGACCAGCCAGTCGGTAAGATTAGTTGCTCCCTCAATCCCTTTCCACCACTACCGCTCAGGTGGGCGGGGAGAGGGTGTAGTTTATTCCACATCTCATAAATGTTTTTGGGATTGTTTGTTTATCAATAAATAGTATTCAGGAACTAGAATTGAATTTTATAAGCATTCTAACGCCCCTTTGTTTATTCATTTTTTGTTACTTGTATCTGTAATTCTGTCATATTACCTGAGACTTTTTTTCCGAGTGAATCTTAACGGATATTTTTTTTAGGCAGGAAACCGTAGTTGACAATGCTATAAAGCTTTTTTTGCAAATCGCAATTTTGCGCATTATTCACAACCAGTTCAAGGATCCCAGAGAAGACTTCTTGACTAATAATTCAAATTCCAAATTATTCGAAACATAATGAGTTGCCCAAATTATTAATTTATACTACCCATATTTGTTCATGATCCAAAAAGGCTTTGACATTCTATAAGCAGGAGGCGTCTAAAAATACAAAGCAAACTATAATTATATAAAAAAAAAAATCATAATTCGGCAAAAAAAAAGAAATATCATATATTTCAATGGACGTAGAGCTCAAGTTGCACGATCTGTTCTGTATTTTTTGCTATTTATCACAATGAAATAATATTAATTCTTAAACTTTCCTTCTTAAAGAATTTTTTGATTTTTTTTATCAAACAGTTCGTGGAAACAAACTGAAAGTAAAGAGCTACTATTTCTAACAGTAACTAAGACTCTAAGGGATGAAGTTTTGATAAATTTAAAGCTATACGGCAAAAGTTTTGAGCCTGAGAAAAATTGGTTTGCTTTTGAAAGAGGGGTCAAAACTCCCATAAAAGTACGAGCGACCTCGATGAATATTATATGGCCGAATTCAGCATAGAACCAATGTTGAGAGCCAGTGGGTCCAATTTTAATTCCCAGTACTTCAAGGAATTGTATTTTCTTTTGAATCTGCTGAGGTAGCTCATCATGTTTGTTTTTAGCGTTCTTTCGCGGAAACATTGGCTAAAATCTTGTTCACAGCCAGCTATTCGATCTACAAATTGACGAAAGTTGCTATCACTATCATCACTTACGCCACGAACGAGCTATCTGCTGTCTTCCAAGCATTTTTTAAAATATCCATTACCACCTTAATCCTTCGTCAGTTTTCAATTAGTTTCTTTTTCAGATTAGTTGTGCAAGAGTATAAACTTAATATCTTGTTACCAAATAGGAATTGAAATAGCTGAAAACATAAGCTTTGCATTAATATGATTGCTGTTAAAATTGTCTTAGATTGAGCACTTCAACTATTAGTTAATTGACTTACTTACAAGGATACCTTTTTAGAAAAAAAAAAACAATTGCACTATTTTAGTATATTTATCCATTTAGTGTTTCATCTATATTCACATATCCATATAATTCTTATTTTTCTGCTGATTCCGAAAACATAGTTTTTTTATCTTAACTTTCCTTATTATTTCCTTATTAACTTTCTAAAGTTATTAAATTCATTTTTTTTTCTCAGATGCCAACATATAAATCTCCCAGACATCTGCATTTCTTGGGTCATAATTGCACTTATCTAAAGATATGTGCAAAACTTTTGGGTATTAACTTGGTTTGGCCCCACCTCTTGATAATATAACAAGAAATTAAGCCCATCCAATATCGTATAAACAGTAAATTACTTGTGATTAAAAGACTGGCAACTAACTGACTCTCTATGTTTGATTTCTTACGAACGAAAAGACGGGGTCAGGGGGGGGGGAGAATGTTGCCGTTTCGATGTCCTTGTGCTTTAAATAGACCAAATTCTTGCGTAGGGCTTGCTCTCATTGAATATTGTCAAGGTGACTTAGAAAGCGGGTGTCTAATTTTCTTTATCTATTGACTGTATCATACAGCCGTCTCCATTTACCAAGATATGCTAGACATGGAACAGTTAAAAAAGTGTAGCCAGTCGTCACCATTTATTGTTTCGGAGTCTGGTTGAAAATGCAAGCCGTAGATGCACTTTCATCAAAATAATATCACATGTTCTCGCTGGTTCGCTAGCTAAAGACACTGCAGAACTACAGGAAATGGGTTAGGACTATAGGAGCCTGGATAACCGGATTTCATTTGAGTTATAGTCCGAGACCTCCAAATTCCAGAGATCTTGAAGTTCAAAAGCAAATTATTCAGGATTATTTTACACACATTTGGTGCGGTGTGGCCGCGTGGCTAAATCAAATTTATAGTGCACTCATTTACACCACCCGTAGTCTAAAAATTCCGTCGTAGAAGCTCTTGAAGGTGGATCTTGGCAATAAACTTTTACTTTTAACTTTTGCACCAATCCCAGTGAAATTGTGTAGGTTATACTGACAGCATAACCACTTGGAGATAGATTGTGAACAATTTATGCGTATATGTACAAGTATATGTAGATATACAAAACTTATACAAAGATATACAAAACTTATACATATACAAAACTTTATCTCATAAAAACAAAACCATCACTACTTTTCAATATAGTCTCCCCTAACTTCAACGCACTTAGACCACCGATGCTCAAGTGCCGCAATTCCAGCATGGAAGAAGTCTTGTGACTGGGAATTGAACCACTGATCCACAGTGGATATCAGCTCCTCATCGTCACCAAAACGCTTTCCACAAAGGTCGGACTTCATGGCACGAAACAAGTGGAAGTCGCTTGGGGCCAGATCCGGACTGTAGAGTGGGTGAGCCAACTGTTCGAAGCCCATCTGATTGATTGTGGCTTGTGGCACGCAGCTCCTGTGCACCGGCGCATTGTCATGAAGAATGAGAACACCACGAGTCAGCATTCCTCGCCTCTTCGTCTTGATTGCCTAGCGCAACTTAACGATCAGATCCGAGTAATAGGCACCAGTGATGGTAGACCTTGGGCAAGCAGTCGATTAGTAGGAGACCTTTCGAATCCCAGACTGAATGCCCGACAGACCGAAGAAGACTGATGCCATCACCTTGCCTGCAGAGGACTGGGTCCGAAACATCCTTGGAGGATATTTTTCGTAAAAGAACTTGCTTTTTCTTACTTTTCTCTTGAAGTTCTTTATAGTTTTCAATGAGGTGTCAAGTTTTATTAGGTAGAATGAAAGCTTGGCTTATCCTAGATATACTATGTTTGACTGCAAGTTCTGCATTTCTCGGCTATGAGGTCCCTAAGAATTAACAGGTAAGCCTATACTTACATGTGGGGTAAATAAACATAATTTTTCTTACATCTTACTTTAAATACTTTATATTTTTCGATGGGTGTCAACTTCAGATAGAATGGAAACTTGGATTTTTATAAGACAGCCTCTGAAACTAGAAAAATCAATGTATAAGTCTTTCAGCAATTTTAAATTGATATGCTATCTCAGAAATTTCAATGCTTTTTTGGCACCTTTTACGCCAAAATGGTCATCCTGAACCCCGAAATGGAAGAAAACACCACTTAGCTGTGGCAAAATCCTTTTAGCCACTTAAAAAGGGCACCAAAACTTTTAATTTCCATTTGAGCGAAGCTTCTTCTAATTTTCTGGAACCATTGGTTCCAGACAAACAAACTTACAAAGAACAAACTTACAAACTAACAAACAAATAAAAATCCATTTATAATCTTCCTTCTCAAAAAAAATTTCATAGTTTTGTTGACAGAGGCTTGAAACCTCTATTCTGTTGTTCTCCAATATGCTGAATTTGATGGTCAGAGCACTTGCCCTTTTACGGGTGCTTCCACTTTTATAGAAAATCAGACAAAGATTCTTAAGCTGGTTACTTTTGACGAGTAACTTTAAACTAAATAAACTTCAATTACATGGCATCACCGTAAAAAGTCGATTCTTTTGATGTTTATACTGTTATCCTGTTTTAGAATTTCGATTACTTTTAGCACAAGTCACTCCTTAGTTACAGAACGAACTGTATAATTTACAATTCTTACTTCAAGGCCATTCGATACCTGAAAACCCTCTCTGTGAGCCTCGCGCTGGTTGACAGTCAAATGGCCCATAAGCAAAATTTCCCAGCATTACAGGGAACTCCCAAAGCTACCAAATTACTCAGCTGATATTTCCTTAAAATTTTGGTAAAAATTGACATGGGATATTAAATATGTTAACAATTCGAAAGACTAATAAGAGGCTGGTTTAACATAAAGAAAAATATAATCTTTTACTAATTGTTAACCAAAGTGCCGACGGTATAAATAATACTTACCCTGTGCCGACAAGGTTTTCAATCAAAGCGGGTAACACCACAGGAAACTCTCCCAAATTGCTTAAATGATATTTTCTTTTGATCTGATTTTTAACGTTTCGCCTGTAGGTGCACTTGAGAATTTCTAGGGAATACCTTTTTCTGAAAATAAAAAGAAAAAAAAATTCAAACTTTCTAATGATGCAAGTTTCATGATGTCTGAATATCTTTATCTCCTGCACAAAACGGGCGAAGTCCAATGGTATTTAACTTATAGTTTTCTATTGTTTAATCGAATCTCTTATTCAAGCTCTACATGTTGTGGCAAGACTGCCCAATCAATTCTAAAAGTTTGGCCACACAAACTAAAAAAGTTTATAACAGACGAGATAGGGCGATTGTTTAAGGTACCAAATCCCCTGAATTAGCTTCACAACAACATTTTTTTTTATCTACTAATTTCCTTTCTTTCTTTTCAGTAAATAAATTGGTTCTTTTTTAACGGGGATTAAACAGTGTTTTTTTCTGTTTCTCATTGTTTTATCACTTCTATTGATTTTTTTTTTCAAATTCAAAAGAACACTTCGACCTTGTATTATCAACTATCATGTTTCATAACGAAGGTTATGTTTAGAAGTGATACTGATATTTTATTCTCAGAATTACTAATAACAATACAGTAGCTACTAAATAGTCTTGTATTTTAGTAGCTACTAAATTTACGTTTTTTTTTCACAGCCAAAGTTCGAGCCAGTATTGGTTAAAATTCAGCCTAATTGCCATGGCTGATAAAAGGCTAAGCCAGACCTCAAGAATACTCCTTGGTAATAGAAGAGATAGTGTTTTCTACTATTAGCAAAATTCCACGTTTGTGTTTATGGAATATTAATTAACATATTTTACAAGTCCAGAGTACAACTTCGCAACCTTCTAAGTCTTAGTCCAGGGCTTCACCTTTTCTGAGATTATTGTCTACGTAAAAGTATGATCTCAGTAAGAAATAATACAGGAGCATGAATCAGAAGAAAATAAGTATTTTAGAGTCATAGATGTCAGTATAGGATAATTTGTAGCTGTTACTGTAAAAAAAGAAAAAAGAAGAAGGAGGGACTCATGGAAGGAAGACCGCACAATAGAAACGAGGAAGAAAAACAAGAAGCCTAAAGCAGTAACTACTCATAGCATTTCATAATGTTTCGAAAATTTCCTTCAGGCACGTTATCCTTTTAATTCAGTTGATACGAAAATACCGTTTAATTGCTATGTGAACTGCTAGTGCATTAGTCCTGGACTTATTTCCAGGATATCTTTTATCTCCTTCAGTATAATAAATCATCTAGTAGATAATTGTTCTCGGATGTCGTGGGTAACTGATTCCACAGAAACATTCACAAGCTTACAGATTAATTTTTGATACTGCGCACCCGCATATTCTCCCTTGAATGAAGAATCGAATTGGAACCATTCGGTTATTAGTAAAAGGTGATTTACCCTGTAGAACGGAAATGTTTTTGCTTTGTTGAGTAGTTGCTCTTCAGTTTTGGTAAGGAGACGTTTGTTCACAGTTTCATTTGTCAGTTGCTTCAGTTTGTTTATTTGAATTCTCGCCAAATCTGTTATAACAGCTTCCTTTGAGCGAAAGATAGATTTATACCTTATAGTCCTAATACGTGCACGCTTAGTCGGTCAATACAATTCTTTTTCCAGTGTCTTATTCAGTTTTGGAGGCATTTAGAACTTTCTTTTTTTTTCAAAATGTTTTCATTTAGGCTTTTTTTGTCTATTAAAAAACTTACCACTTCAAAAACGTGAGGGGATAATTTTACAGTTCAGCTCTTCTACACTATCTACTTTTTTGCTACTTAAGCCCTTTGGAACTGTAGTAGCCAAGCTCAGTTTCCCATGTGTTTTAAGAGCAAATACACTCAAAGAGTTCAGAATACAAAATAGATAGTAATCACAAGTTTTCAGAATTAGAAACTTAAGATTTTCAAGAATTTTCTATTAAGTATGATCTTCGAACTTTTAAACACCAAATTAAATTGAATTCTCTTAAGTATGGTGCAGAATAGAATGCAGAGCCACTGTTGATGTTTTTTTTTATAATATCTAAGACTGTACTATGAGCAGGATTGACTGTAAGGACACTGGTGACATTTTTTATTTTGTTCATGGTATTTTTAAGCACTGAACAGGATTGACTATGAAACCACAGATAACATATTTTTATAATATATAACTGATGCGAAGGATATGGATATTATCATTCTATAAATGGCCAGGTTCACACTTTTGAACAGTGAGAAAGTAAGAAAAATCTTGCTCGAAAATGGGTCGCCCAAAAACAAAATTATCCTAGAGAAAAATGAAGATGTAGTGTTTTGGACGGCTCGTCATGATCGCTGCTTGTTTACATAAATATATGCATTTGGAGCTTATTAATTAGTTATATGACTACTCCTTCCATACGAAATGGCCTGATCAAAAGAAAAAAAAGATACATCGAAGCCACAGCACTCTTTACTTTGCAGCTCTTCTTCTGCCTATGATAAAAAGATAGAGCTTCAAGAAGGGGCCATTTTTTCTTTGTTAATTTAGCTTTTAGCTTGCTAACTTATGTTTTTTTTTCTGAAGAAATATGATTAACACCAAGTATCAAAGTACTTCTGATGCTGTTTTTGGAAATGAAGACATGGAAAGCAGAAAATCTCTCAAACCAACAAGACTAATGTACAACTTGGCATTATTTAGTGCCCTTGGTGGCTTTTTCTTTGGGTATGATACCGGAGCTGCTTCCAGTGCTATTGCTATAGTAAGGTAAGAAATAGACCCTGTACTAGGTACACAATTATTGTATCAAACAGTTCGTGGTAACGAACTGTAAGTAAGGAGCGACCCGGCTCAATAGTAACCGAAACTCTAAAAAACAGAATTTTAATACCAATAAATGCATAAAAGGAATCAGATTTTTATTCCGATTTTAAATATATAAGTTTCATCAAGTTTAGTCTGACCAATAAAAGGCTATGCGCCTGACAAAGTTTGCCTTATTTTCGAAAAAAGAGGGAAACATCCCCTAAAAGTCACATAACACGAATTAAAATCACATCATCAGATTCAGCGTCACACAGAACCGTATTCTGGAGGTTTCAAGCTTCTATCTGCAAAAATGTGGAATTTTGTATTTTTTTTTTGCCAGAAGAAAGATCACGGATATGTTTTTATTTGTGTGTTTGTTTGTTTTTTTTTGTTTTTTTTCTTCCCAGGGGTGATCGTATCGACCCGTTAGTCCTAGAATATCGTGAGAGGGCTCATTCGAACGGAAATTAAAAGTTCTAGTGCCCTTTTTAAGTGACAAAAAATGGAGGGCAACTTGGCCCCCTCCCACGCTCATTGTTTCCCGAAGTCACCCAAAAAAAATTTTGAGATGGCCATTTTGTTCAGCATAGTCGAAAATCTAGTTAATATGTCTTTGAGGATGACTTAATCCCCCACTGTTCCCGGGGGAAGGGCTGCAAATTATAAACTTTGCCCATTGTTTACATATAGTATTGGTTATTGGGAAGTATACAGGCGTTTTCAGGAGGAATTTTTTTTTCTAGTGGTGGCTCGGGGTCAGTGTAGGGGTTACGGGGGAGGATCTTTCCATGCAGGATATTTCCTTGGGGGAAGGGACATTTCTATGAAGGGGTGCCAGATTTCCCAGCATTATTTAAACGATCAGAAATTAAATAAAAAAAAAGTTTTTTTTTAACTGAAAGTAAGAAGCCACATTCAAACTTAAAACGAACAGAAATTATTACGTATATGAGGGGGGTCGCCCCCTATTCAATACATCTCTCTTTACGCTAAAGTTTTTCTTATTACTTTCAAAAGAGCTATCTATTATAATTAAAAGGCATTTGTGATTCAGGGGTTTGTGATTCGAACGAAATTCGAACTTTAGCGTAAAGAGTGAGGTATGACTAGGGGGCGAACTCCCTAATATACGTAATAAAAAAATACGAATATAGAAATTCGTTACGTAAGTTAATTCGTAAGTTTCGTCAGAACAAAATTTCGAGAAAGCCAATTAGCCAAAAAAGGAAAATTAATATGCGCATTTCGTTATAATTATTCATGTACGGTGAGCCAAAATCAAAGCTGCATTAATTAAAAAACGTTCAGAAATTAACTACGGTAACAAAGTACTGAAAGTTACCTGAAAATAAGGAGCGACATTAAAACTTAAAATGAAGAGAAATTATTCCGTATATGAAAGGGACTGTCCCCTCCTCAACGCCTCGCTCTTTACGCTAAAGTTTGACTCTGTCTCACAACTTTATTTTTTAAAATAATAAAAAAAAATTAAAAATTATTCCGTATATGAAAGGGGCTGTCCCCTCCTCAACGCCTCGCTCTTTACGCTAAAGTTTGACTCTGTCTCACAACTTTATTTTTTAAAATAATAAAAAAAAATAATAATTTCTGTTCGTTTTAGTTTTTTTGTTTCTGTATAATAATTTCTGTTTTTTTATTTCTGTATAATAATTTCTGTTCGCTAAAGTTTTTTATTATTTTAAAAAATAAAGTTGTGAGACAGAGTCAAACTTTAGCGTAAAGAGCGAGACGTTGAGGAGGGGACAGCCCCATTCAAATACGGAATAATTTCTATTCGTTTTAATTTTTAATGTCGCTCCTTACTTTCAATTAAAAAAACTTGTTTTTTTAGTTAATTTCTGAACGTTTTTTAATTAATGCAGCTTTGATTTTGGCTCACCGTGCATGAATAATTAAAACGAAATGCGCATATTAATTTTCCTTTTTTGGCTAATTGGCTTTCTCGAAATTTTGTTCTGACGTAACTTACGAATTAACTTACGTAACGGATTTCTGTATTCGTATTTTTTTATTACGTATATTAGGGAGTTCGCTCCCTAGTCAATACCTCGCTCTTTACACTACATTTCGAATTTTGTTCGAATCAAAAACCCCTGAATCACAAAGTCTGTTTAATTAGAATAGATAGCTTTTTTGAAAGTACTAAAAAAAACTTTAGCGTAAAGAGTGGGGTATTAAAATAGGGGCAAACTCCTTCATATACGTAATAATTTCTGTTCGTTTTAAGTTTTAATATTGCTTCTTACTTTCAGTTAAAAAAAACTTGTTTTTTTATTTAATTTCTTTTTATTTAATTTCACACCATCGGATTCAGCGTGTCAGATAACCCTACTGCAGAAGTTTCAAGCGCCTATCTGAAAAAAATGCGGAATTTTGTATTTTCTGCCAGAAGAAAGATCACGGATGCGTGTTTATTTGTTGTTTTTTTTTCAGGGGTAATCGGATCGAGCAAGTGGTCCTAGCTATCGTGAAAGGACTCATTCGAACAGAAATTAAAAGTTCTTTTTAAGTGACCCAAAAATTGGAGGGCAACTAGGCCCCGTCCCACGCGAATCGTCTAATCAAAATTTTGAGATAGCCATTTTGTTCAGCATAGTTGAAAGGTTGAATAACTATGCCTTTGGGAAAATCACGACCCTACCACAGCCCCTAAGAAAATGTCTTTAAGTTACAAAATTTTCCCTATTGTTTACGTATATTATTTGTTATTGGGAAGTATGCATACATTTTTTTTGGGGGGGGGGGAATTTTGTGCTGGCTGGATTTTCCCGGGGATATTTTCCATGGGGAGGGAAGTTTCTAGGGGGTGAATTTTTCAGGGGAAATTTCACACGGGGGGATTTGCCAGAATTCCAATACAAAGTTCTTCTTATTTCTTGCGTTCTCATTACCGACTCAATCGTAAGCGTGGAGTGTTAAGGGTAATTGTCAGGGGTAAATTTTCACCAGGATTGAATTGTCTAGAGAATAAACCCCTGGGGAGGAAGAATTTTTCTGTTAAGAAGTAGCCAGATTTCCTGGCACTTTTTAAAAAACGATCAAAAATTAAATAAAAAAACTAGTTTTTTTTAACTGAAAGTAAGGAGCAACCTTAAAATTTAAAACGAACAGAAATTATTACGTATATGAGGGGGGTTACTCCTCCACAACATCTCGCTCTTTACGGTAAAATTTGGATTATGTCCCCATTCTTTAAGAACGACTCCTGAAACACTATGTTCGTTTAATTAGAACAATAAGAAGCTTTTTTTTTTCAAGTAGTAAAAAACTTTAGCGTAAAGAGCGAGGTGTTTTGGAGGAGTAACCTCCCTTATATACGTAACAATTTCTGTTAGTTTTAATTTTCAATGTTGCTCCTTCCTTTCAGTTGAAAAAACTTGTTTTTTTTTTTAATTTAATGTTATTCAAGGAGCGTTCAAAGTAAACAAGACTAATTAAGTTTCAGTCAATGAGAAAAAAAGAGATATGTGGAAATATACCCCTTCACAGATAAGTCCTTTAGATACAACAATGTAAAGACAAGTTTAAAGGTGATCGTGATTGCCAAAGCTTCTCTCAAATTTGAAATTTCAATGCATTTCACCTGTTTTCGCAGAAAAACCTTGAACTAGACACATAAGGCCCCAATAGTTTTTTTTTAATTTTTGCAGTCTCAGGCTTTATTGCTGAGGCAAGATTTGTTACTCTGATGAATTGGTCATTTAGCGTTAACCTCAATACATTTGGTATTATATATCTGGTAACAGAGAATACTTAAAATGGGAGGCTGACATTGGTTTGGGGGCTTTGGGCTTCAGGTAATCAAAACCACATTCTCAAATAGAATTCAATACCACACTTGAATGAAATTTGAATTCTACGAGTCCCAGCCCAAGAACAAGAAGGGAACAAATCAGTCTCTCTAAACCTACTTTCCTCACGTTGGCTCCAAAATCAAACAGTTCGTGGTAACGAACTGTTAGTAAGGAGCGACCCGGCTCAATGGTAACCGAAACTCTAGAAAACGGTATTTTGATGCAAGTAGATACATCAAAAGAATCAGATTTTAATGCTGATTTCAAATATATAAGTTTAATCAAGTTTAGTCCTACCCATCAAGTTTCGCGCCTGAGAAAATTTGGCTGATTTTCGAAAAAAGGGGGAAAGACCCACTAAAAATTATAGAACCTTAATGAAAATCACACCATCATATTCAGCGTATTACAGAACCCTACTATAGAGGTTTCACGCTCCTGTCTAAAAAAATGTTGAATTTTGCATTTTTTCCCAGAAGAAAGATCACGGATGCGTGTTTATTTTTTTTTATTTTTTTTTTTCCCAGGGGTATTTGTATAAACCCATTTACCCTACAAAGTAGCGAGAGGGTTAATTGGTATGGAAATGAAAAGTTCTATTGCCCTTTATAAGTGACAAAAAAATGGAGGGCAACTAGGCCCCCTCCCATGCTCATTTTTTTCCCAAAGTCACCCGATCAAAATTTTGAGATAGCCATTTTGTTCAGCCTGTTCGAAAATATTATAAGTATGTCTTTTAGGATGACTTAATCCTCCGAAGGTCCCGGAGGGAGGGCTGAAAGTTATGAACTTTACCCAATGTTAACATATAGTATTGGTTATTGGGAAGTATACAGATGTTTTCAGGGGAGAATTTTCCTGGTAGTGGGGGAGGGTGGGGGGGTCGGGGGTTATGTGGGAGGATCTTTCCATGAAGGAAGTTTTCATGGGGGAAGGGACATTGCTATGAAGGGGACGCCGGGCTTCCAAGCATTATTTAAAAAAAGATCAGAAATTAAATATAAAAATAAACAAGTTTTTCAGCTGCAACATCAAAACTTTAAACGAACAGAAAATATTACATATATGATTGGGTTCACGCCCTAGTCAATACCTTGCTCTTTAAGCCAAAGATTTTTTAGTACTTTCATAAGAGCTATTTATTCTAATTAACGGCCTTTGTGATTAAATGGTCATTTTTAAAGAATTGGAACAAAATTCGAACTTTAGCTTAAAGAGCAAGGTATTGACTAGGGGGCGAATCCTCTAATATACGTATTAAAAATATATGAATATAGAAGTTCGTTACGTAACTTAATTCGTAAGTTACGTATATTTATTACTAATAAAAACGTTCCTAAATAAAATTAAACAAGTTTCGAGAAAATTAATATGCAAATTTTGTTTTAATTATTCATGTACGGTGAGCCAAGATCAAAGCTGCATTAATTCAAAAATGTTCAAAAATTAAATAAAAAAACAAGTTTTTTTAACTGAAAATAAGGAACGACGTTAAAACTCAAAACAAACAGAAATTATTCCTTATATGAAAGGGACTGTCCCCTCCTTAACGCCACGCGCTTTACGCTCAAATTTGAATTTCTAAAAACAAAAATTTTTTAAAAAATAAAAAAATTTATAGTAAAGATCTAGGCGTTGAGGAGGGGACAGCCCCTGTCATATAACGAATAATTTCTGTTCTTTTTAAGTTTTAACGTCGTTCCTTACTTTCAGTTTAAAAAACTTTTTTTTTTTTTTTTTAAAGACTATAGTACATACTATAAGTTGTATATATTCATAAAGATGTACATTTTGTTCTTACTTTTGCCAGCGCTTCGAAAGTAATCTTTTAAAAATAATTTGTTTAGTTTTGTTGAATTAAAAGCTAAAAATTGAAAGCTTTAGATTAAAAGCTAAGACAACGCCATGTATACTGGGACCGAAATTTTACATATGTGCCCTAAGGAGTGCACCACTTTCGTAACTGGTACATCTAATGTAATTGACTTGCACATTTTTGTTTTTGAACCACTTTGGTAGCCAGGTCCTAAATTTTTTGGTCTCCTTTAACAAGTTCTTTAATGCTATGTAAAAAAAACAACTAATTTTGAAAATTAAATACTTCCAAGACATCCTACTTATTTTCAAAAAATATTGTTTGGTTCTTTTTTCTCTGTGGGACGTCATTTTGGGGATGTCCTTGGGGGCATGAAGAAAGTTTGAAATGAAGTCAGTCAATTGATAAGATGGACAAGGTTTGCCCAGGAATCAATATCATTGGAGGGCTTCTTATTCTGGAAAATTTCTTTATTTTCTTCTCAACTTTTGGTCTATGTCACTGTTTTATCTTGCCAGTTTGATCTAATTGTTTATTTAAATTCAAAACCTCTTCCTCATAGGGGTAACAGCTAGGCTACCGATTTTGTGAATTGATATACCGACTTTAGCCCAAAATATGATATTTTCCGTGTCCATGTGCTGAAAACCCCTTCAAAAATTAAAGAGCGAAGCTTTATTCTTCGGGCAGTTTATCAAATTTTAGGCTCTCATGCATCCAAGAAGAAGGGAAAGTATGCCAAAAAAATATTTATTTAGTAACTTATACCTTTACTACGGCAAATTAATTGCTGTAATACCCTTAAATGGGATAAGAAACAATCGTCCTTGGTAAGGAGCTTAAGCAAGTTATTTCGATAAACTTTCCCTCGATATTTACCACTTGAATAGATTCTCATTATGCTTAGCAGCTGAACAAATTTTAATTACTACTTGTTTCCCAGGTTATAAAACTCCGATGCGGGATCTAAATGTTTCCATAGCTCCGTGATAACTTCGCTTTGATTTCCTTCCGCTTAGAAATTTCCCAATTTCCTAAGGAGAGGTCCTATCAAATATTTACAGGCTAGAAATAACATAGAAAACGAGTAGGGATTTTTAACTTCATGTAGTATACAAGATCACTGCAAGTGCCCATTTACAGGGCTTTATGTGATTTATCTGAAATTGACTGTAAGTTAAGTATTTAGAATTGGATTGAGATGTTTGAAACTGTTTAACTTAGTGAAAAACTCAGGGTGAAGATTGCTGTACAGTTTTCCTGTTTTTTAGCAGAGACTAGGTGGGAGAAGCCGTATGTTAATTTTGTTACTCATGTGTGGTTGGCAGAGGGACGTTAAAACAAGACTACCAACAAAAAAGTGTCTAAGAGGCACGTCTAATTCTACTAAGAAAATTAATGAGTTTGGGAGTCAAATCACTTTTGACTCTTAAAAAGGGAACTAGATCTTCTAATTTCTAATTTCGACTTCGAACTTCTAATTTCGAATTCAATGAGCTCCTTTAAAAGTTGTCAATGATATTGCTAGCTATGATAGATCAGCACTGCCTATGATAATGCTTATATACCGTTTTGAAAGTTTATTCCTTTAATTGAAATTTACCCTAAACTTTCCCTAAAAGTTTCACCTTAATATCCTTAGCGTCATTAGTTACAGTAATCGTAGTAGTATTATTAATAGTATACACATAGTGCCTTCTGGCTAGTCCAAAATTCACCGCAACTTACCCTGAACTTAATAATGTATGCCGTTCTAGAGATATTACTTTGTCACTCTTTTGACAATCAACATGCTCATAGTTCCTTTTGATGTAGTTCATCATATGTCTAAATATTCCTTGAAAGTTTTACCTTAATACCCTTAGCTTAGGTAGTAGCAACTAGGTATGTAGTAGCAATAGTTGTGGCAGTAATAGTAGCATTAGAAGCAGTATGCGTATAGCAACTTTGGCTTTTTTCAACACCCCCTTCAACACACACTGTAAGTTTCAACTTAACACCATCAAACGTTCCTGAAGCATTGCTGATCCGTCCTCTTGGCAACCTGGTGGGCATAGTGTGTTTCGATTTAGTTCAATACAGTTTCAATATTGCGCAGATTTTTCGTCTTAATGCCTTTAGCTTTAATAGCAGTAGTATTAGTACCAGTAGTAATAGTACTACTAGTAGAAGTAGTAGCAATAGTGTGAGTAGAAGCAGCAGTATTATGATACAAACACTGTCATTTGGTTAGTTCAACATCCACTGCAACTGTTTCGACTATAAGTAGTGTAAGTTTCAACTTGATGCACCAAACTGTTCCTAAGATATTGTCTTTTGAAAACCTGCATACAGACGGCATGTTGTTCCTCAAAATTCCCTGAAAACTTAATATTTATACCCTTAGGCATATTTTTAATAGTGGTCACAGTAGCAATATTAGTAGTACTAGTGGTAGTACTAATAGTAATAGCACTAGCACTAGTAGCAGCAGTACTATTAATATATTGCCTTATGATCAGTTGAACATCCCTCTCATCAACTCCTGGAAGTTTTAACTTAATACAATTAACTGTTGCAATGAGGTTGCCGATATGTTCTTTTTATAACCTGTAGATTCATATACTTCTTGAAATTTTCATCTTAGTTCTCCTAGCCTTATAAGTAGTTGTAATTGCAGTAGTAGTTGGAGAACTTTGGTAGTAGTAGTAGTTGTAGCAGTAAAAGCAGCGGTGGTAGTAGTGTCAGTAGTAGCATGCAAATATTACCTTTTGGTCGATTGATCCTCCCCTTTAAGCATCATCTGAAAGCTCCTAATTAGTACACAAATCTACTCTTGAGATACGCCCTTTTGACAATCTGCATGCACATGGAGTGTTTTGACTTAGTTCAAATTTCCTCTCTATATTCTGTCAAACCTTCACCTTCATATGCTTAGCCTTAATAGGAGTAGCATCAGTGTAGAGTGGTAGTAGTAGGAGCAGTAGTAGCAAAAATAGTTTTGTAATAGTAAAAGTAGTAAAAATAATAGCAGAAGTATTAATAACAGTAGTAGCAGGTACATGTTGCCTTTTGTTCAGTTGCACATCCCACTCATGATGCACCACAAGTTTCATCTTGATACGGTAAGCCGTTCCAAAAATATTGCTGATACACCTGTATAAGTAATCTATATCCACATATTATGTTTTTATTTATTGCAACTTTTCCCTCAATATTTCCTCAGATGTACATTTAAATATCCTCAGCCTTGGTAGTGCTCGTTACAGAAGCAGTAGTTTTAGTGGTAGTAGTGATAGTAGTAGTAGTAGTTGTAGCAGTAACCGTAGTAGCGTGGGAATATTTCCTTTTCGGTCAATTGATCATCTCCCTTAGCATTTCTTGAAAGTTCCAAATTAATATACTCAATCATTCCTGAGTTACGCCCTTTTGACAATACGTATGCACATAATGTGTTTAGATTTAGTTCAACATTCCCTCAAAATTCTCTGTGAAGCTCATCTGAATGCCCTTCGTCTTTTTGGAAAGTAAAGGTAAAACATGCCTATCCTTTTCAATAATATATACTATATGTAAACAGTGGACAAATTGCCTAACTCACAGTCCTTGCCCTAAGGGCTTTGGGAGGGTTGGCATCCCAAAAGGCATAATTACTGAACTTTTCAACAAAGCTCAACAAAATGGATGTATCAAAGTTGTGATTGGATGTATTTTGGGAAATGATAGACATGGAGGGGGGGGTAGTTGCCCTCCAATCACTTTGACTCTTGAAAGGACACTAGAGCTTCCAATTTCAAATCCAATGAGCCCCATCCAAAGTTTATACGACCATCCATTCCATGAAAACCTTATTTGCCCGCTGGGCATAACTTACAGCCCTTGCCTTTGGGCTCTGAATGGTTGTGTCAAACCTGGAGGCATTGTTATATGTTCTTTGGACTATTTTGAGCAAAATAGATATCTCAGAATTTCCATAAGATTCGTTTGGGGAAAAAGGGGTCTGGAGGGACGCTATTTGCCCTACATCACTTTTGACTCTTAAAGGGGAAAAACCTTTAAACTAGAACTTTCAATTTCCAATCAAATGAGCTTCCTCAAAAGTTTGTATGACCACCCCTTCCAGTAGAGACTTATATGCCCCCAGAGCATAACCTATACTGCTTGTCCCCAGACCCTGGTGAGTTGTTTCCACCTCGAAGGCCTTGTTATACAGACTAAAAATACAAGATTCTAATCAAGTCCCTGCAATTGGGCGTAGTTACCAAAGAACGATGTGACCTCTCTGTATTTTCTTTTTTTTCTTGTTTTCTTCCGACCTCTTCGCATAGAATCTCCAACTGAATGAACCTTCTCTTAAGATTTTACCTCCAAGATTCTTTTTTTCTTCTTCTTTTCTTCTTCTTTTTCTTCGGACAGCTTCGCATAGATGGACTTGTCGTGGAAACTAAAAGTAAGGCCTATTCTTTTGGAGATTCTTTAGAAGTTCTAGTGCCCTTTTAAGAGTCAAAAGTGATTGGATTAGAGTAAGATGCTTTTCTGCCCAAAATTATACGGCTTAACAGAGGCAAAACTGAAATAGGTCTATAATTCGAAACACTGGTCCTCTCACCTATCTTAAATAATGAGATCACATCTGCTATCTTAAAACAATCAGGGAAAATTCTTGCTTTAAAGCCGTGATTCCCAACGTGGGGCGCAGGCCCCACCGATGGGCCCTGGCAATATTTTGTGGGTCATGGGTAGAACGTGCACCCTTTGACTAAGTGTACTTTAGATTAGATCCTTAATTTTGAAAAAAAGGTTTTTCATGTTAATGACGTCACATTCATATACATTTAAAGAAAAAACCTATATATGATAGTATTGGGAAAACATCGTGCATAGCATAAAAAGTCTTTTATACAGGCAATATTTTTCATTAGTATAAAATATGCCCAGAGGACGACCCGAAAAAAATACCAAGTTAATGGCCTTTTAAGCTTCTTCAGGTGAATACGTGTAAAATTTTGAAAAACAAAATTAAAATATCAAGAGGAGGGGGGCATCGGAATTTTAGAAATGCATAGGTGATTCATGGCCAGAAATTGGTTGGGAAGCAATGCTTTAAAGCAAGAGCTAAAATCAAACAAAACCTTCTACAATTGGTGGCAGAATATATTTTATTACTTTTAAATTCAATTCTTCACCTCCAGCTGAACTTGACTTCATATAATGGGCAATATTATCCACCTCCGCACAAGTCATGGGCATTAAATGAAGCGACACATCAATACCTGCAGGGAAAAATTATAAAAATTTATGTCTTCTGGTGGCTGAACAATCGATAGATCTTGCCCTGTTTTTGAAAAATGTTCAAAAAACACCAGAAATCTTTACAGGGTTACACGGTAAAAAAAAAGCAGGAAAAAAAATTTTATTGGTATAATAATCTAGTTATAACAAATACGGTGTTTGGTTATAAAATGAACCATAAGTTAACATGGTATTCAAGTGATAGTAAGACAGCAAACCTTATTGATTATCTGAAGCAGAAATCTACCTTGCACAATCCTCATTTTGATCTTATTATTTATTTCGTCTTATTATTTATTTCGTACTTCAACAAGGCTAGACGTGCGACGGGTTTTTGACCACGGTAATGATTTCAGATTTAACATATTCATCTTTATTGTTGAAAAATAGAAAAGAAACAGTCTCCCATTGACCCAATAAGGACTTAGGAGGCATGTGCTGCATTTTTTAAAACACAATTTATCATAAAAATCACTATCAACAAATAAACGAAACCTAAAACGACAGAAATTACAATAAATAATCAACTCAAAGTGAAAACGAGCAGAAACTACTACAAACAGGAGCTTGGCCAGCGTCCTTGAGTCGTTGTCGTTGAGTCGTCTGGTATTTTTACTACCATCGACAAGGCTTCTGGTCATCTTAAAGGAGGCGCAAAACATGTCATTATTTCGGCACCTTCTGCTGATGCCCCAATGTTTGTAATTGGTGTCAATCATGAAAAGTACGATCCTTCAATGAATATTGCTTCAGCTGTACCTAAACGTAACCAAATGTACCTAAAGTCATGGTAGCCGCTTGCTAACTCCGATACTCTTATGAAACAAACTGATAGAAAATAGATGGCACCATAATGTACACCCTATTTTTAAGGTAAAGCAGTCATCAATACTTTCTAGTAAAAATAAATGTTTGACTCTTATGACTCTACATGTGGCTCCCAGTTCGGGGGAGGAGGTGGAGGTAATACTGGGCTGGTAATACTGTCCTGGGCTGAAAACCAAAAAAATGCTAATAAAAGCAGTTTAACCCTGTTGATTATAGAGTTTGAAACGATGAATTATATTTGAAGTGGTTTATTTAGTGAATTTTCCCAAGAATCGATAGTTTTAACTCTGTGCAAAATATTGACTCCTTATGATTGTAAAAACTTTTGAGGATCTTAACCGTTATATATGTCTCCTGGTTGAACTTCAAGTATTATTTTTTATTAATTCTATGATATGAAACGGATTTTTAAAGCATAAATCCCAATCACCCAATGATTCTCTAATAACTGTTTAAGTACCACTTTTAGCTATTTTATTATCGTTTTATTAATTTTCACAAACAGGGTTCAGAAGATGATTACTTTCTGCAATTTTTATACCATGGGGGCACCAACGGGGTCACCGATTACACTTCTAATAATTTGCTGTCTTCCTAGGAGATTCTTCATTTTCTTTAAACTTTGAATGATAATAGTTTTGTTTCGCAGCTCTTAAAGCACGATTGTAAACATTTCTATATTTTTTTTATAAACTAAAATAGATTCTTTACTTGTTTCATTACGCATATGCTTGAAAAATTTAATGACGAATACAAAATACAAAATTCTTGTTTATCCAAGGTTTTTTAGGAGCATCTTTACGACTAAATGATGTTAATTTGGCAGAACAACACTCTTCGATAAGTATTTTTGACTGAAGACACCAACAACTCATTTTTTGATTAGGGTCTTCAGTACTATTATTAAGAGTAGACCAATTTAACGCCCAGGTTGGTAGAAATAAGGATAGATGGTATCCCAGCTTAGGTAAATTTGGTGTAGGAAAAGAAAACAGTAATGGATACAGACTTTTGCAATTTTGTAGGTATAACAATCTAGTTATAACCAATACGGTGTTTGGTCATAAAATGGCTCATAAGCTAACATGGCATTCACGTGATGGTAAGACAGCAAGCCTTATTGATTATGCTATAGAAAACCGAAGACTGGCAGGATCAATACAAGATACTAGGGTATATAGGAGTGCTGTTATTGATGTTAAAAGTAAAAATCATCATCTAGTAGTGCCAAGGGTTAATTTAAAGCTGAAATGTCGGAAGGGTAATTACCTCCCTGGAAGTTATGATGTTAGTAGACTCCAGGATGAGAATTTGAGAGCAACTTTCCAGGAACAGTTGAATACTAAACTTAAGAGTTTAAAATTTTATAATGTGGATGATGGTTGGAATAATTTTAGAAAAATAATTTGTGAAGTTGCTGAAGGTGTATTAGGGAAGAAAGCTAGAACTGCAACTAAGAATATTAGTTAAAAAGCTTTATGTTTAATAGAAAGGAGAAAGGACTTGTACAAGAATTATCTGAGTGATAGATCGCATGAAAACAAAAGAAATGTAAAGAAAGTGGAGAAAGCATTGAAATATGAGCTAAGGAGGTGTGAAGTGGAGGCCATGGATAAAGTTGCCGAAGATTTAGAAGATGCAGCTAGACGGCATAATAGTAAAATATTGTACTGGCACGTTATCAAATTGAGAGGTAGTAGTCAATCCGGACTTGTCCCAGTTAAAGATAGGAATGGGGTGGCAATTAGCGATAAGGAAAAAGCTAAGGCGAGATGGGCCGAACATTTTGAGAATTTGCTTAACCGTGATAGAGTTGCAGGAAAAAATATAGAGGAAAATGAAAGTTTGTGATACCTTGGATGTGAAGGAAGATTTGTTTTGTGAGGAGGAATTAGCACCATTACTAAAAGGATTAAAGAATAATAAGGCTCCAGGTGCTGATAGGGTAGTAAATGAGTTTCTTAAATATGGTGGCTCTGAGGTTAGAAATAAGTTATTGAAGATTATGAATATGATTTTTGAAAAAGGGGAAGTACCTAACGATTTTAGGAAAACCTTAATTAAGCCGCTTTATAAGAAAGGTGATATAAGTGAGTGTGGTAATTATCGTGGCATTAGTCTGGTCTCTGTAGGTAGCAAATTGCTTAGTAATATGATACTTTATAGACTGAGAGATGCCGTAGACAAAGTTTTAAGAGAAGAGCAGTGCGGTTTTAGAAAAGGTAGAGGATGTGTTGACCAAATTTTCACTCTTAGGTTAATAATTAAGAAGTGCCTAAGTTTTCAAACACCTTTGGTCCTCAGTTTTATAGATTATGAGCAAGCGTTCGATTCTGTTGATAGAGGAGCTTTAGCAAAGGTTTTATCCTTGTATGGTATACCAGACAAATACATTAAAGTGATTAGTGCTATGTACGAGAATAACACTGCTGCGGTTAAGGTAGGAAATGAGGTTAGCAGCTGGTTTTGTATTAAATCAGGAGTTAAGCAGGATTTTGTTCTATCCCCCTTTATATAGATTACTTTGATTGACTTTGTTTTAAGGAGCACAGGAAAGGCAATGAGAGACCACGGAATCAAATTGGTAGGAAAATGTCTCCTGGACTTGGATTATGCTGATGATTTAAGCATCCTAGATGAAAGTGTGAGCAAAATGAATGAAGTTTTAGAGGTTTTGCGAGTTCAGGGTGCTAGTATTGGTTTGAAAATTAATGTTAGGAAGACTAAGTCACTAAGGCTAGGAATAAGTGAAGATGAAAAGGTGACGTTGGGTAATGACAAGATTGATCATGTGGGCAGCTTCACTTACCTTGGTAGTATTATTGGTAAAGATGGTTTGAGCAGTGAAGATGTCAAAAATAGAATAGCCAAGGCTCAGGGTGTTTTTTCACAGTTAAAAAAAGTCTGGAAGAATAGGAAGATAATTCTACAAACCAAGATTAGAATATTAGAAGCTACAGTGATGACAGTGGTCAAATATAGCTCTGAAGCATAGGCGCTGCAAAAAGCGGATGAAGATTTGATAAATGTTTTCCAGTGAAATTGCTTAAGGATTGTTCTGGGTACGCGGCTGACTGACCATACTTCAAACAATTGGTTATACGAAAAATGTGGTTCAATACCACTCTCTAGGTCTATAATGAAAGAAAGGTTGAGGTGGTTAGGGCATGTTGTGCGGATGAAGGATGACAGATTGCCGAAGATTGTTCTTGTCGGCCAACCATCTAGGGCTAAACGGAAAGCAGGTCGTCCCCGTCTGGGGTGGGAGGACGCCATAAAGAAAGATTTAAAGGAAAGGGGAACTTCGTTGGCGGGTTTGAAAAGGGAGGCTGTGAATAGATTGGGGTGGAGGAGAAGTGTGCGTAGCTATGTTGGCCTCAGGTGGCTTGGTGCTGCAGTGAGTTGTTATTAGTAGTAGTAGTAATTAAACTGGGAATTTCGCGACTACAAACTACAAAGCGTTTCTGCATTTACAGTAACTGAGGGCTCATGTAATTTTCCTGCAATCAGTTGGTGTGTTTTCGCCACTCTCAGCAAACATGATAAAAAAAAAAAAAACAAAAAAAAAACACTATAATTATCAGACCATCGACTATTCATAAAATTTACTTGTGGATCGCCAATCTCAAACCCCATTAAATGAATAATGAAATATCCAGTAAGGAAACATAGATTTGTACGGTACTTGTCTAGAATCCGGTAAGTATACGCGCCAATTGTATTGAAGATCAGATAGGCATTTTACCGGGCAATGCCTAGATGCTGTATAAACAAAGGGTTTCTCACTCCGGGAACTATATTTAAACTTTAGCTTTTTGGGGTTTAGGGGGAATAAAAGTTACCTAGGTTGGGTTAGGTTACGTTACGTATTTAATATATGCTATGGTTTACCCCTCCCCCCTAATGTGCAAATATATAGAACCAATTTTGATCATAAACTACTATATTTTCATCCTTTTTTTTTCATTAGCATTAACGAAAATTCACTTATCGCCCACTTACCGGATTCTAGACAAGTACCATTTTTACTAATTGGAAGTTAGTCTAACAGGGACAATAATTCGTTTATGAAATTCTCTAAATATTGAAGACAGTGGCTTATACCATATTCCCACAATATATCAGAATTTCCAATAACTGATTCAAAGCAAAACTTTTAAAAATAATTTCCTTATAAATACGAAGGTCATCCCTAATTTGAAATGATATATTTTTATTCACACATGCTCCTAACTGACAGGGGGTGGGGGAAGTAACTGTATGGTGAGCTATTACTTGGGAGGAGACGGTAAATTTAAACTAGATGACACTATGACACTATGCTACCAGGTTATCAAATACGTTTTATTGAATTTTCTAGGGACAGCTTGGGGGCCGGAAGTTATCATTTTTAAGTTGCATAGTAGAAGGAGAGGCGGGGGGGGGGCTTAAATTTTTTGACGCAGGTGCGTCACAAAATTTGGGGCAGGTACGGATGTTGTGTCTCTAATTCACCTACACATTTTGCGCTTCAGGCCCCAATGAGAATTAGCATTTATTCATGTCCAAGTATTGAGGTAAACTACAAAAGTACAAAAAATTAAAAGTATTTCTGACAATGACCGGCAATAAAACTATGTAATTGAAAATTAACAAAAATTAATTTAAAGAAGCACTTTTGAAAAAAAAGAAGTTTTCAAAGAAAACTAAAGAACCATATCAAAACTAAAGTTAAACCGAACATATCTTACTATGAATGAATAAACCAAATCCATTAAGAACAGAAATTAAAATCAATAGTTACATCTAACATAAAGATAACAAATAGTGCTACAGATGAATAAATTTACTTTAAAACAAACACAATTGTCACAAACAGGGGTTAGGGTTACAACCACTTAAACCTTCTATAAGGGAAAGTGTCATTTGCGCTTTACTGAAAACATAATGTATTTTATTGTTGTATAACTGAAACTTTGAAAAAACAAATTACCGAGTTTCTAGGAATTAATATTGTTTAATATTGAACGGTTAGTCTACTTTCATTGGTTTTTTCTAGTCATCATGATTATTGTAGTGAGTTGTTGTTATTGTTTTTGTTGTTGACGTTTTTATAAACTGAAACAACACGATCTAAAATACATGATTTTTTTCAATAAAATATAAACGACACTTAAGTCTCTTAGAGGATTTGGGAGGAATGGAAGGAGTACCATTCTTGTTTGTGAATCTTGATTAGCCCTTTGATATAATTTGTTGTTGTGTTGCTCCTGATATTATGATAAATAAAAACACATTGCTCGAAACACAAATTGTTTTCAGTAATTTGCAATTTACGCTATAGTAGTTTCTGTTTGTTTAAAGTTTGATTATTCATTTTAATTTTTGTGTATTTTCGGACTTATTAATTTTTATCTAAAGCAGAATCTGTTACCTTTATCTCTGATGTGATTGTTTGTTTTTAATTTCTGTTTGTTGGAAGTTTGAATTATTACTGAACTTTATTTCAGCTTTTCTTAAGTTTTACTATGGCTCTGCTTGTCTTTGAAAACATTCTTTCTTTTTTAAAATTAATCTTATAAAAGGCAGTTTTTTTCTAGTAGTAACTTTTGCAGCTTTCTGAAAAGGAGATTTAAATCGATAAATAAAACCATCAATTTGGAAAATCAGGGACATTTTGGGTCGTCTTCCAAAAGCGTGTCAAGAAATATCTCTGAGTTTATTTTTGCTGATACCTTGAAACAGTTTTGTTAGTACAAGTTGTCAGCTACAAATTTTTTTTACTCTGAATAATACCTATTATATACTTTTGAAATAAAATGATGCTGTTTTAAAGAGATAGATTAGT
Source organism: Artemia sp. Qi Xiang Cuo (assembly GCF_049724085.1). NCBI lineage: Eukaryota > Metazoa > Arthropoda > Branchiopoda > Anostraca > Artemiidae > Artemia > Artemia sp. Qi Xiang Cuo. The sequence continues at coordinate 51,572,432 of NC_142802.1, forward strand.
GTTTAGGTAGATTCCAAATTGATCCAGTGTTCGCAAAAATCAAAGTTGCATATTATTTTCTTTGTTTTCATATAGGGAAGAGTTCCATTTTGAAGATGTATGGCATCAGGGCCTGATCGCGGCAGCAATGGCTGCATCTTGGCTTGTCTGTATACCTGGTGGAATTAGCGCAGGTAGGCGTTTTTTAATGTCACTCAGAATACGATATTTTGTATCAGACCCTGAACTTCATCTTGTTCTCGGCCCAGCAGTAACTTTTTTTGTTTTATTTAGATCTCCATTAGGGAATATCTTCAATTTGTTTTGGCCCTCAGATGTTTAAATTTTCTGTCAGGCTGCTTAACCAGCGAAAAAAACCCTGCCGTCTGCATCGTCAGTTAACAATTTAAACTAAGAAATCGATGTAGAAAGTGAATGTGTTTTGCCTGAATGAAAAATAAGAAAAAAATGATAGTCTAATCTTTCACGAGAAAAGGAACTTATTCTATGACTTATTCTCTTACAAAATTGTTGTCTTTACCAAAACTAACTACTTACCAAAATGTAGTGTTTGATTTTTTGTTCTTGGTGGATTGAAAGTCCAGCAGGAACCAACGAACTAAAGGATAAATCTAGATAGTGACCCATTTTGATATTCAATGTGTGTTAAAGTTCCTACTAAGGAGTCAAAAGAATGCTATAAAACTATAGAAAAGCAGTTAAAACTATCACAAATTTAATTACGATATTTAATTGTTTATCCATTCCTTTGTTGACTCTTTAGATTCAAACTGGTTTAACTCTTGATGCGAAGAAAAAGCAAGAAACTACAATAACTAAAAAACTAGACGTTTCTTGTGACCGGAGAAAAAAAAGAAGAAGTGAGAATAACTGCAAAACGGACAAGTTACGCACACACACACAAGTAGATTTTGACAAAGAACTGTCGGTTACAGATATCGAAAGCGGCCGTTTTGAACCCACTTCTCTTATTTTTCAACGAGTATAAAAAAGAAGGAAAATCAGAACCCTGATTGAAAAACAATATGACAGTACGTTACTGAGGTTTCGTTCAATATGTCCCTCAAATCATGCTGATGTCCCAATTTAAAAACATAATTACTACGAAGCTGTTTTTGTAATGTGTAAATAAAACGAACGAGTTTTTTTTAACTAGAAGTGAGGGCCCCCCTTCTAGAAGAACGAGGGAAGGCCCTCGTCCTGTACGCTAAAGTTTGACGTTTTGTCATAATTCTTTCGGAACAACTCCTGAAGCACAAGGACCATTGAATTTTGATGAGAAGTTTTATTACAGATTTTTAAGACTTTATCCTAAGGATAGATAGTTGAGGAAAGGGCAGCCCCCCTCATATACGGAACAATTTCTGTTTGTTTAAGTTTTTATGTTGGTCCTAGCAAGATCAGAAAACTTGCTTGCGTATATAATTTCTTATTGTTTTTCAAATCGTACCAGAAAACCCTTCCCTCCCCCAGGCGTAAAATTTCTCCCGAAAAACCCCCACCAGAAGCTTTCCACCCATTGAAAATTCTCTCCGTGGAACACCCCCCCCCCACCCCACAAAAACTCTTTGCCAATTTTTTTTCGTATATCTTTTAATAACAAATAATGTATATGAGCGATGGGCAAATTGTGTAACTCAAAGCCCTTTTCCCAGGCACGAAGGTGAGTCATGTCCTCCTCAAAGGCATAATTTTGGGACCTTTTTACTATGCTGAATCAAATGGCAATCTCGAAATTTTGATGCCTTTGCAGGAAAACGGGACATGGGAGGCTACTTTTTGTCCAGCAATCTCTTTGGTCATTTGAAAAGGACACTAGAGCTTTTAATTTCAGTTTGGAAGATCCCTCTCCCGATAGTCTCGGACTATTCTTTTGATACGGTCAACCTATGGAAAAATACAGCAAACGAATAAACACGCATCTGTGATCTTTCTTTTGGCAAGAAATGCAAAATTCAAGATTCTTATAGATACTGGAAACGTATACAACTCTCTGATATGCTGAATCTGACAGTGTGCTTTTCATTAAGACTGCTTGACTTTTTGGGAACCTTTTCCCCCATTTTTGAAAATCAGGCAAATTTCTCAGGCTCGTAGCTTTTGGAGAGTAACATTAAACTTGGCGAATCTTGTATATTTGGAGTCAGCATAAAAAGCTAATTTATTTGATGTATTTGATAAATTCTGTATCAATAGAGCTTCAGTTACTATTTGGCCGATTCGCTCCTTACCTTACAGTTTGTTCCCATGAACTGTTTGATCACCTATTAAATTCTCTGCGCCTGCTAAAACTCGTTTCAGATTAGTTCATAAAACAGAAGAAGAAAGAAAAATAAAAAATAAAAACCGTTTTTTATTTATTATCGGGAAAGGGGGGAATGTTTGATCCTAGATGGGCTCATAAAGACTAAGGCTCTCAAAGTGAAACTTCAGGGAATGTGGAGAGAGATGTTGAAATAAATCAAAAGACACTGTCTGCGTCCAGGCTTAGGGGGTATCTGCAATATCTCAGGAACAGTAAAGGGATTTATTTTGAAACTTTCAGGCCATGTTGAGGAGGATGTTGAAAAGTGATAGAAGCGCAACCAGCCCTCCCCCTTGCAGTTTTAAGATGCTACCTTCCTTCAACATTAAATTTCGAAATTGTTATTTTATTCAGAATAGTCAAAAGATCCTATAACTATGCTTCCAGGGATGAAATGACCCACACAACTCCCATGGTAATGGTCCTAACTTATGCAATTTTTTTCATTTTTCACATATAGGATTTATTATTAGTAAGTTGAAGAATTTTTGATCCTGGGTGGGTCTGAAAAGCGAATGTGGGTCTGAAAAGGGAAACTTCGGGGAATGTTTAACTAAATCAACTACGTGAATCCAGTTTATCAAAAGGGTGTATCTGGAATATCTTAGGAACGGCTAAGGGTATTAACTTGAACTTTTCAGGCCTACCATTGCTACTGTGACTGCAACTACGAATTTAACTGCGGTTTTGTTCTTTACTTGATTACCAGTAAGGAGACAACTATCACAACTGCTACTGTTACCATTTCATCCCGGCTCCGTCTTCATAATGCCTGAATATAGGCTTAAACTATGTGTAAAACTTCGTTTATTTTTTTGTTTTCTATTTTTTTTGTACATATTTCTCATAAGAAAATAATACCAATAAAAAAAGAAACAAAATCAACAGCATTTTATATATAGCCTAGGGCTATATATACTGCACGGTAGCAACTATGATATTTGGAAAGAACGTTAGATGGGAAATCGAATGGTATGTTTATCTTTCAATTAGCAAATTAATTGAGACTTCGGTATACTTACCATCAAACGTCCTTAAACTGAAAAATAGAATACTGAATAAATGAAGTTATGAATAAATGAATTTTTCCTTCGTTCAATGTGAAGGAAAATATTGTGTCTGCCCGTTTGCACCTAAGTACAAAAATTATACAATGAAATTTGTTGGCACAAGAGCATATCAAGAGCTATAGTAGCTAAAGAAAGACAAAATATGTTGTAAACGTGTAAAATGTTCTATGTTATTCATATGCAAAATATTTCTTTTTAGGACAAATTTGATATTTGACACCAAATGTAAACTATAAAATTGTTGCTTTCAATGTTTTTAGTTGTCAACATAACGTTTTTTAAATGTAAGTTATATACATATTTACAAGTCCTATAAATCCTGTAATTTAAATCCTTTTACAAAATTGTGTGCCCACAAAAACCTTACAAAACTTATCTAATTAAAGTAAAATTATTAAGACTTCATAGCTGACCGTGGGGCTAGAGCATTGCAATGTATAAAGTAGAAACTGTAAGCAAAGCGAAAAGTAAACTTTCAGCTTCTGATCAGCCTTAGTTAAAGCTTACCCGAAGGTTAGCCATAAGTTTCTAAAAATCTGTGCCTAGACGTGTTTTACGAAGAAATAGTTGTGTGGGGTTTAGTTGAGCGGAGTTGATTTGAATGAGTGTTGAGTTACACAAGGGGTCGAGATGAATGGAGGCGAGTAAAAAGGGAAATTGATTTGCATGGGGCTGAATTGAATTTGGGATGAATTGAAAGGGGCTGAAGCGTATGTCGTCAAGTTAAAAAGGATTCACTTGCATTTGATTGAATTGCAGGGGGGTTGAGTTGCATGGCCGTTAAATTAAATTGGGTTGAGTTCAACTGGGGTTGTATTGCACGGGAGTTTAGTTGAATGAGTTTAGTTGAATACCGTTAAGGTGTATAGAATTGAGTTGAATAGGGGTAAAATTAAATGGGGATTAAGTTGAATAGGAGTTGAGTTGAACAAGGGTTGCTAACAACAGGTTTGGGTTGAGTTAAATAGGAACTGAGTTAAGCGGGGTTCGAGCTGAATGGGAGTGAATTGACTGGGGGTTGAGTTGAACGGGAGTTGACTTTAGCGAGGGTCGATTTAAAGGGGTTGATTTGTATATAGTTGAGATATATGGGAGTTGATTAACAATCACATCTAAAATAATATGTATGTCATGATTCTAGACTTTTTTGGCCGTCGTCCAGTGATATTAGCCGCAAGTACAGCATATGTTACCGGGGCAGCAGTTTCAGGATTTGCTGAAAGTCCACACTCACTTCTAGTTGGCCGAGTAATTCTTGGAGTTGGAATAGGTAAGTACTTTGAAAGTAAAAATGTTTTCATTTATAATTTTTTAATGAAAACACGCCGAAAAGCAAGACGTTCGGACAATGCCATTACACAACTCGTTTAAAAAGTCAAAGACTGAAACCCTTCCTTACAACAGTAGCAAAAACAAGCTACCAAGTAACTTAACTGACAATATTCGTGATACCAGGAATAAGCCGTGTGAGTTATTTGTGCCTCATTATGTCTTCTGCATCAAAGGGAAGTTGATCTTTACTTATTCATCTGTGTCTTGTCACTCAGCTTAGTCACTTGTCACTTCTGCCATCGTATGAGTTACTTGTTCTCAACAAGAATCATTTTAGTGATTTCTTGCTTACCCTGCTTTATAATTTTACTGTGATCCGTCATCTCTTAGCTCTGGCCGACGACCGACTTTGAATGCGATTGAAACGAGTTGCCGCATGCCTACCTTTTTACTAAAAAATATACAAGGGGTGAGAGAAAGCCGAGGGGAGGGGGATTTATAAAAAGGCTTTCTGTTAAGTTTGGCCCTTTTTTTAGACGGATTAAAGTTTCTTGCATGATTTGGCTTAAAGAAGGTACAATATGCACAACTTTCCATGGAGAAATTGATGCTGGAATGGCCAGGTGGGATTTTGAAGCGCCACTTGCACAAATTCTGCCTTTAATACCATGGATTGAAATTGTTTTATTACTCTTATTCTGCTTCAAGCAAAAATATGTAAGGAAGGAAGGGGGGCTTATTTTAGGGGGTGTGTTTATTTTAGGGGCAACAAGGGCCTATCTTATGTCTCCAGATAATTGATGCAGGGAATAACAAGTTGCCTCATTTTTTTTTATGTACAGCCCAGCAATGAAACAATGGTGTCAATTCATGAACATTTAGGGCGGGGGGGCAGAATGTATTTTTCAAAATATGATCGATGGGGCATATTTGTCGTTTTTGAATTTTTTTTTTGATGAGAAAACAAAAAAAAACGTATTTTTCAATGAAAATACGACTACAAAAGATATTTTTCAAAACAAAGGTGGGGTGGGAGTAAAAAGGTGGGGAGGGAAAATGCCCCCTGATCCCTCTCCTACCTAACGTCGCTTTAGCTCAGATTGTAGTTTGTAAGTGTGTGACTTTAAAAAGGCTAATTACCTGTTTTGGCGGAAAATTGTCGTAATTCACGTTACGACAATTTTTCTGTTTTTATAGCACTTCAGTTCTCCTTTTAGACTTTTGAGAAAAGTCTATACTTTCCAGTTGATTATATCGTGAAACCCGCCTTTCCTGTTCGCCAATTGTCGACAAATTGGAGTGACATTTTGCCGGTAATTGAGGCGGTAAAGAAAGACAATATTTTCGGAAACCTTAGAGAGATACAAGGTCCAGTTCACTGGGTCGAGTTCACGGGAAATTACCCGACACTAAACGACAGAACACAAGCGCTTCCTAAGAGGAGGACTAAAGTAGACCCTCTTAAAGAGTTTAACTCTAAAACGGAACAGGTATTTCATTCAAATATAACAGAGGTCGTAGGTGAGGCAGAGAACCCGGCAGAGGGGATCAGTTGTCCTTACAAGAAGGGAGAACAACAGAGTGTGAAGCTTTTGCCCGAGGTTATTTCTGAAACAGGAGATAGTAAGGCAAGGACAGAGAAAGCGGAAGGAAAGGTAGGGATAGAAGTATTGCCAAAAGTTTTAGGTCTTCAAGTATTCAAGTCTTACGTAATAAGAATCTGATTACAATGGACGCAGCGCAGTTTAACCAGCTTATAACATCGCACATGCAGCTTTTGACGGCAATAAACCCCCTAACAACAAGTTTGGCGGGTCAACCTGCGGCAAATCAGCAGCAGTCTACAGCAGCACAAGCCACAATTAGGCTCAAGCTAATGAAGCTGACAGATAATGACAACATAGACTCATTTTTAAGCATGTTTGATAGCACTGCGATGGTAAATGGCTGGCCTAGGGAACAGTTTGCTACACAGCTGTATCCAGTTCTATCCGGTCCCGCATTAGAGACGATGTCACGTTTATCGCTGGATACATTTGCTGATTATGATGCGGTTAAGACAGCAATATTTGAGAAGTATTCTGACACAAATAAAACGTATCGCATACTCTTCCGAAGAGGAAGAAAATAAGGCAAGGAGTCTTACGGAGAATTCGGAAGGAAGCTGGCAACCAACTTCAATAGATGGCTCAGTCTAACATTGCTGAGAGCGCAAGCAGAGAACCTGGCGGCAACAAGTACCCGGCCAGCCAGAGTGGTTGTGCCACTTAAGGATGTAGAAGATGTTTTTGAGCTTTTACAGGTGGAACAGTTTACGGAAGCAGTATCGTACCACCTGCAGGTAGCCCTTCGTGAGAGGCAGTTTAAAATTCTTACGGAAGCTGTTTCTTTTTCGGAAGCTAGTGCCCTAGCTCGTAAAACAAAAAAAGATGGTTTGAAGACGGGTGGCGAAAACAGAGATCAGTGTCCGGGCAAGGAGGCAAGGAAAAAGAGGATTTTTGACAGCAAGCGTAAAGGAGGGGTGAGCAGTCATCAAGCGAAAGCTGAGTCCAAGGAGGGAAGCTCGCGCGAGAGTCACCGACCGCAGAAAGCAGTAGAGCCTGCTTTGTGTGTGATGACACGTCACACTTTGCAAAGAACTGTCCAAGGAAAAAGCAGCAGCCAGAAAATACGCGACAGGGTTTCCTGGCTGAGAGCCCGGAAAGGCCCGATCACCAGGAGTCGGCAGAGGAAGCGGTAGTGCTTCATGGCAAAGTAGACGGAAGGAATGTTGAAATGCCGGTGGACAGTGGAGCGGACATAACAGTTCTGCACTCGGAGTGGGTACCAAAAGAGTCATGGTGCTGGGAGGAGCCTAGAAGCTTAAGATGTGTACATGGTGACACACACGAATACCCTACAGCATTATTGGACGTACGGGTGAAACGAGCAGATGGTTTTCTTTTTGAACTTCCAGTGAAGGTTGCAGTCTCGGATCGGATCCCAAAGAAGTTCCGGGTAGGGAGAAATGTTCCATAATTCTCGAGGCTGGTAGATTCGGAAGTTGATGTGTTTGTGACAACGGAAGCCAGAGCAAGCAAGCCGGCTGAGTTACAAACGGATATTTCGGAGGCAAGACAGTTTGACTTTGACGACTCAATGTTATCTGGAGGAGGAAAAGCACGGAAGAATCGGGAGCAGAAGCGTAGAGAAAGGAAGGCCGCTTCTCAGAGCAGGTTAGACGGAGAAGAGGCTCCGATGAAACCTCGACAGAAAGGGAAGGTTTTGCTGAGTTACAGAGGATGGATGAGACCTTGCAGGAATTCTGGATGCGGGCTAAGCCGAAACCTACAGAGGCAAAAATTTCATTGTAAGGGATGAGATGCTTTCCCGAGTTGTCAAGGATAATGATTGGGACGAACAGAAGTGGCAATTAGTGGCTCCTCCTGCCTACAGAACAGACGTGCTGAAACTGGCCCATAATTCACCTATGGGAGGGCATATGGGCAGGCAACGAACTACCGACAGGATTTTAGAAAGATTCTTTTGGCAAAATTTTTATCGGGACGTAGCAAAGCATTGCCAACAGTGTCATGATTGCCAGATAATAGCCAGGAAAGGTCAGATAGAAAAGGTACCATTAAAACCACTTTTGATCATTGAAACTCGTTTCCACAAAATAGGAATGAACCTAGTGGGACCTCTAGAGCGCATTAAAACTGGTTTCAAGTGGATCCTAGTGATAAGCGACTATACAACCAGATATCCGGAGGCTATCGCTCGACCCATTCACAGAAGATAGCTGACGAATTGATCAAGTTTTTTTCTCGAGTAGCGATACATTCAGAGATCCTGACCGATAATGGAAGTAACCTCATCTCCAAAGCAATTCAGAAACTATACGTGGCCCTTGGCATTAAACCCCTTCGTACCAGTGTTTACCACCTGGAGACGGATGGATTGGTTGAGAAGTTAAATCGGACCATAGTGCAGGTGCTAAGAAAATTTGTCAGAGACGAGCTGAAGAAGTGGGATCAGTATCTTCCTTATCTTTTTTTGTCAACAGGGAGACTAAACAGGCTTCGACAGGTTTTTCACCATTCGAGGTGATCTATGGGCATCACGTCAGAGGACCACTAGATGTGTTACGAGAGGAGTGGGAGGAGAAAAAGAAAGGTGCGCCTGAATTGGTAGTCAGTTACCTGGTCAATATGCGGGAACGACTTAGCAAATGAACCGAGACTGTACATCAAAACTTATTGGCAAGTCAGGAATGACAAAAGTCAGGAACGACCTGGTATGATCACATCCGGAAACCCAGAGAGTTTGAAGCGGGAGAGGAACTGCTGGTCCTCTTACCGTGTGGAAATAGGAAACTTGAGATACAGTGGCAAGGCCCATACAAGATCTTGAAGAAATCCGGGAGCGTGGATTACCTAGTAGAAATTCCTGAGGGGAAAAAGAAGTCAAAACTTATCCACGTAAACCTTCTTAGAAAGTACCACAGGGCAAATCCGAATGAAATCTCATTTATTCAAGCAGACAGCTTTGCGGAAAAGTCTGGAAGAGATGACAGACTATAAGAGTACAGGATATGACGGAGACTTCGAGGAAGCCCTCCAGACATCCATAAATGGAATTTTGAGTCATGGTCAGAGAAGGGAAGTAGCTAAAATCTTGAGAAGATACAGAACGATTCTTTCGGACAGACCTGGGAAAACTGATCTCGGGATGCATGAGCTCGATGCAGGCAGTAACCCAACGGTGGGGAAAAAATCCTATCGAGTTCCAGCAGCGAAACGGCACCTGGTAGAAACCGAAGTGCCTAATATGCTGCAAGAAGAAATCATTAGACCGTCGGAGAGTGATTGTGCGTCAATGATAGTCCGGGCAAGGAGGGAAGCAAACAGAGGAGTTCTGACGGAAACCGTAAAGGAGGGGAGAACAGCTATCAAGCGAGAGCTGAGTCCAAGGAAGGAAGCTCGTGCGAGAGTCGCCGAGCAGAAATGAGAACCTGCTTTGTGTGTGATGACACGTCACACTTTGCAAAGAACTGTCCAAGGAAAAAGCAGCAGCCAGAAAATACGCGACAGGGTTTCCTGGCTGAGAGCCCGGAAAGGCCCGATCACCAGGAGTCGGCAGAGGAAGCGGTAGTGCTTCATGGCAAAGTAGACGAAAGGAATGTTGAAATGCTGGTGGACAGTGGAGTGGAAATAACAGTTCTGCACTACAGAGATCCACATTCAGAGATCCTGACCGATAATGGAAGTAACCTCATCTCTCAAGCGATTCAGAAATTATACGTGGCCCTTGGCATTAAACCCCTTCGTACCAGGGTTTACCACTTGGGGACGGATGGATTGGTTGAGAGGTTAAATGGGACCATAGTGCAGATGCTAAGAAAATTAGTCAGAGACAACCCGAAGAAGTGGGATCAGTATCTTCCTTATGTTTTGTTTGCCTACAGGGAGACTAAACAGGCTTCGACAGGTTTCTTACAATTCGAGCTGATCTATGGGCATCACTTCAGAGAATCATTAGATGTGCTACGAGAGGAAACAGTGGAGAAAAAGAAAGGTGCGCCTGAATTGGTAGTCAGTTACCTGGTCAATATGCGGGAACGACTTAGCAAATAAACCGAGACTGTACATCAAAACTTATTGGCAAGTCAGGAATGACAAAAGTCAGGAACGACCTGGTATGATCAAACCCGGAAACCCAGAGAGTTTGAAGCGTGAGAGGAAGTGCTGGTCCTCTTACCGTGTGGAAATAGGAAACTTGAGATACAGTGGCAAGGCCCATACAAGATCTTGAAGAAATCTGGGAGTGTGGATTAACTAGTGGAAATTCCTGAGGGGAAAAAGAAGTCAAAACTTATCCACGTAAACCTTCTTAGAAAGTACCACAGTGCAAATCCGAATGAAATCTCATTTATTCAAGCCGACAGCTTTGCGGACAAAAGTCTGAAAGAGATGACAGACTACAAGAGTACAGGAAATGACGGAGACTTCGAGGAAGCCCTCCAGACATCCATAAATGGAATTTTCAGTCATGGTCAGAGAAGGGAAGTGGCTACAATCTTGAGAAGATACAGAACGACCCTTTCGGACAGACCTGGGAAAACTGATCTCGTGATGCATGAGGTCGATGCAGGCAGTAACCCAACGGTGCGTAAAAAATCCTATCAAGTTCCAGCAGCGAAACGGCACCTGGTAGAAACCGAAGTGGCTAAGATGCTGCAAGAAGAAATCATTAGACCGTCCGAGAATGATTATGCGTCACCGATAGTGCTAATACCAAAGACAGATGGGACGGTGCGGTTTTGTGCCGACTATCAGGAACTAAATCAAATTTCCAGGCAGAATTGTTACCCATTACCTTGCCTGGATGAGATCCTTGAGGGAATGGGAACGGCTAAATTTATCAGCAAGCTAGACTTAACCCGAGGATATTGGCATACAAAAATGCACCCTAATAACATGCAAAAGACAGCATTTGTGACACCAAATGGTCTATACGAGTTTGTTGTATGCCAAATGGTCTATGCCATTCGGGATTCAAGGGAAAGCTCATAGATCGTGTTCTTAAAGATTTAAAATCCTGTCGCTGCTACATTGACGATATTATGATCTTCAGTGACACTTTCGAGGACCACCTGTGACATATCGAAATGGTGCTACAGAGATTGCAGTCAGCAGGGCTGACAGTCAATCCAAGCAAGTGCAGGTTCGGGGATACAGAAGCAGTCAAGTGGACTCCCAATGCAGAACTGGCATTTGAATCTCCAAAGGAGGCGTTACTTTCAGCCCCAGTTTTGAGAAATCCAAACTATAACGAGCCCTTCATATTGCAAACGGACGCGAGCGACAAAGGACTGGGGACAGTCTTGACACAGCGGGCTGACGGAGAGGAATATCCTACTGGCTTCATTAGAAGGAAACTGTCACCCACTGAGAGTTGATACTCCACGGTCAAGAAGGAGGCTCTAGCAGTAAAATGGTCAATATCCAAGTTCCACTACTTCCTGGTGGGTCGGCATTTTTTCGTCGAAACTGACCATGATCCGTTACGGTGGCTTCATGTGATTTCGAATCAGAACAAGAAATTAGCTCGGTGGATTCTCGCCCTACAAGCATATGATTTAACTATTAGTAGTTGTCCAGGGATTGCGAACGCTAATGCTGACGCCCTGTCAAAATATCAGGACTAGGCGCCCCTTCCTCGTTTTGTAAATGCTGTACATAAATTTTTCTTTTCAGGATCAAGAACGAATCGTTCTCGCGGAGAATATAGATCTGCCGGAGCACCTGTATGGATTCACCTTCGGTGAGGTAAGCCGGTTGCAAATAGCAGACGGCACACTACAGTATTACATAGAACTGGCGGCGTTTGAAATAATGGATCCAAGTGACGCAAAATACGCATGGGATGAGCAAGGAATCTTAAGAAGGTTCTTCAACGATCAACTTCCCCAAATCGTCGTGCCCTTGAGATTTTTCCGTGAGTGCCTAATCATGGAGTGGCACGTCAGAAAAGATGGTTTTCACAGGTCCGATAAAGAGGTGGCTGATCATATTTTACCGGAACACTTTTGGCCTGGGCTATTTAAAGATATGAAAAGCTACAGAAAGAATTGTAACCATTGTCAGGCAGTCCGGTTGAGACGGGGTCAATCTATGACCACATGTGTGTCGTAGGGTTAAGCCAAAGTGGCGCCTCTCTTGTAAATAGTGCTCAAAGTGGCCCTTCCTCTTTTTTCGTCATAAATGAGGCCTCGAAGGAAGAACTCATGAAAAAATACCTAAAGGGGATGGGATGTGATGGTTTATCTTTTTTCTTTTCTTTTTGTTAATTTCACGTCGTGATATTTATTTTCTCAGATTGTAGTTTGTAAGTGTGTGACTTGAAAAAGGCTAATTACCTGTTTTGGCGGGGAGCCGAGATACGAGCTAGTCTGGTTTTGTATGAAATTCGCAGACCTTTCCTGAACTTTGAAGAATAAACACCTCTGTTTCAAAATCTTTGCACTTTGTGAATTTAGATAGCGATAAGGGTTTTTGATTGAGACCAATTTTATGACTTGGGCTCTAATTATTGGTTGCTGTGGAAAAAGTTGCCACATTAACTGTTGCTTTAAAGCTGGCATATTCCCTGACTGCTTTAAGAAAGCAAATGTGACTCCATTATTTATGGGAGGCGAGAGGACTAGTGTGTCAAATTATAGACCCATTTCAGTTTCGTCTCTATTAAGTAGTATAATTGAAAAGTTAATTAATAATAGACTTTATGCACATCTTGAGGAATTTAATATATTACACCCTAATCAGTTTGGTTTTAGGAAAGAAATAAATACGGAACAGGCAATAGCATATTTAACTAGTTGTATAAATGAAGCTCTCGTCAAAGGTTACCGAGTTGCAACAATTTTTTTAGACATCATTAAAACTTTCGATACAGTGGATCATTCTATACTTGTTAAAAAGTTACGAAGTATGGAGTTTGTGGAAGATTTCTTAATTTGATAATTAGTTTCCTTTCTGATCGTTTACAAAGAATAAGAATATATGGCTCAATTTCTCAACCATTGCTAATTAGATGCGGTGTACCCCAAGGGTCTATTTTAGGCCCTTTATTATTTTTTATTTACGTTAATGATATCTTCTCTTCGGCCACTTGTGAATAAGGTTTCAGACTTTTACGAATAAAAAGACTATTATTTCTCTCCTGATATTTGCTGATGACACAGTTCCAATTGTGTGTGCGGAAACGACTGAATTGTTAGTTACTGCATTTTTTAATACTATTCAAAAGATATCTATCTGGATGAGGTGCAATAAGATTGCTATTAATTATAATAAATGAAATTTTGTAGTTTTTGGAGGGTCTGGTAATTGTTATCCATGGATATCTTCAGTTGAAGCTGGGGGCATTGCAATATGCAAATGTTGGCATAATTCGTAAACTTAAACATTGTTTTCCGTATGAAAATAATCCGTATGTTATATTTTAGTTTAATTCGCCCCTATATTTGGTATTGCAGTTGAATATGGTTGGGAACTTTTTCCTCAATCCTTCGTCCAGCCCCAGTTTTTTAAAATATTGTTATTAGAATACTTGCTAGTTTAAGCCCTTCTGAACCGTGTCGAGACGCTTATGCTAGGTTGAAAATACTCCCAGTGGCTGCTCTCCGTGACTTTTATACTGGTGTTCTTATGTATAATTGCGTCAGAGGTAAGTCCACTTCTTTTCTAAGAGTGTTCACGCAAGTTAATGAAGTTCATTCCCACAGCACAAGGTCAATGAACAAAATTTATATTAATAATTGTGTAACGTCTAGGTCAGGGTTTTCTCTTATCTTTAGAGGGACTAAGCTATGGAATTTGTTAAATGAGAATATTAAAAATAGTAATTTAAGTGAATTTAAAAGGCTGTTGAAGAATGAATTGTTTTCTAAATATGATTTTAATGATGTATGTAATAGGATGCATAGTTGCTGGATTAAATTGGTATTAAAACATTAAAGGAAATGTTTTAGTTTTATTGAGGTGTGCTAAGGAAGCAGTTGAGTGTGGAGGGTTAAGCGAGTGATAGCAGTGTATATGATGTTGTAGTTGTGTTTCGTTTTTACACCTCTTCTGAGGTTTATGTTAAGTTGTTTTTTTTTTCATTTTTTAGTTTTTCTTTTGATTTGTTTGGTAATACCTCCTCCATATCATGTTGTGGCATTTGGAGGGGATGTGTTTATTTTAAGATTTTGTCAATAAAGGTTACTAAATAAATAAATAAAAACATGGATCTTTTGGGTCTCTAAATATTTTTTGTTTATTTTGTTTTTGCTGTTGGAGTAAACCTTTCAATATGAATGCAGAAACATGTTCAGATACTCCTCTCTCGCATAGACTGCAAAATTCACTTCTTTGGCATACACTGCAAAACTGCAAATATGCTGCTCACACTGTAGGCTCTGGCTCAAGGAAAAGCAAAAGCCATACTTTTTGGCCTCAGGCAAGAATTATATGTAACTTTCGAAAACGTGGTATTTTATTAATCAATTAAGCAAGATGTCTATATTTTCCGTAAAACCGCGGAGGTGGTAAACTGATAACTTTCTTGGAATAAACTGAGATTAATGGATTAATAGGAACAAAAGCTCCTGGGGGAAGGGGTACCAAGTCGAAAAACTGCATAAATTTGGGACTTATTTAGAACACTTAAGAATTGACAAGAAGGACCATAATACATTTTAGTTTTTCAGTGGTGGTGGGCGGGGGTTTCGACTTATTCAGCATGCCATAGAAGGCCTGAAATTCCGTGGGGACTGACACAAATATGTGCATTCAAAAGCACCTTTAATGTTTAACACATGCTGTAATAGTGGTAACAAACACAAGTTCTTTATACTTGTGATTGAACGCCTTATACTACTAACAACTCACTGCTCCTGCTCCGCTCCTCAACTCACCGCTCCTCAACGCTCTTCCTCCATCCCAATCTATTCAAAGCCTCCCTTTTTACACCGTCCAACGAAGTTCCCATTTCCTTTAAATCTTTCTTTATGACGTCCTCCCACCCCAGACAAGGACGACCTCCATTCCGTTTAGCCCTAGACGGTTGGCCGGAAAAAACAATCTTCGGCAATCTGTCATCCTTCATCCGCACAACGTGCCCTAGCCACCTAAACCTTTCTTTTATTATAGCCCTAGAGAGCGGTATTGAACCACATTTTTCGTTCAGCCTATTGTTTTAAATACGGTCAGCCAGCCGGGTACCCAAAACAATCCTTAAGCAATTTCTCTGAAAAACATCCAGCAAATCTTCATCCGCTTTTTGGAGCGCCCATGCTTCAGAGCCATATTTGACCACTGTCATCACTGTAGCTTCTAATATTCTAATCTTGGTTTGCAGACTTATCCTCCTATTCTTCCGAACTTTTTTTTAACTGTGAAAAAACACCCTGAGCCTTGACTATTCTACTTTTAACATCTTCACTGCTCCCACCATCTTTACTAATAATACTACTGAGGTAAGTGAAGCTGCCCACCTGAACAATCATTTATTTACCCAACGTCACCTTTTCATCTTCACTTATTCCTAGCCTTAGTGACTTAGTCTTCTGAACATTAATTTTCAAACCTAATCTAACACCCTGAGCTCGCAAAACCTCAAAAATTTCATTCATTTTGCTCACACTTTCATCTAGGATGCTTAAATCATCAGCATAGTCTAAATCCAGGAGACTTTCCTCCTCATCTGATTCCGTGGTCTCCCATTGCCTTTCCTTTGCTCCTTAAGACTAAGCCCATCAAAATAATCCATATAAAGGAGGATAGAACACAACCCTGCTTAACTCCTGATTCAACTCAAAACAAGCTGCTTACCTCATTTCCTACCTTAACCGTAGCAGTGTTATTCTCGTACACACCACTAATCACTTTAATGTATTTGTCTGGTATACCATTGAAGGATAAAACCTTTACTAAAGCTCTTCTATCAACAGAATCGAACGCTTGCTCATAATCTATAAAACTGAAAACCAAAGGTGTTGGACAACTCAGGCACTTCTCAATTATTAACCTAATAGAACCGCACTGTTCTTCTCTTAAACCTTTGTCTACGGCATCTCTCAGTCTAAAAAGTATCATATTATCTAGTAACTTTCTACCTACAGACACCAGACTAATGCCTTGATAATTACCACATTCACTTTTATCACCTTTCTTATAAAGTGGCTTAATTAAGGTTTTCTAAAATCGTTAGGTGCTTCCCCTTTTAAAAAAATCATATTCATAATCTTCAGTAACTTATTTCTAACCTCAGAGCCACCATATTTAAGAAACTCATTTACCACCCTATCAGCACCTGGAGCCTTATTATTTTTCAATCCTTTTAGTACTGTCGCTAATTCTTCCCCAGACAACAAATTTTCCTTCACATCCAAGGTATCACAAACTTTTTCATTTTCCTCTATATCTGTTCCTGCAACTCTATCCTGGTTTAGCAAATTCTTAAAATCTTCTGCCCATCTCTCTTAAATTCTTTCCTTATCGCTAATTGTGGCCCCATTCCTATCTTTAACTGGGCCAAGTCCGGATTGACTACTCCCTCTCAATTTATTAACATGCCAGTACAATATTTTACTATTATGCCGTCTAGCTGCATCTTCCAGATCCTCGATAATTTTAACCATGGCATCCACTTCACACCTCTTTATTTCACATTTTAATGCTTTCTCCACTTTCTTTACGTTCCTTTTGTTTTCATATGATCTATTACTCAGATAATTCTTGTACAAGCCCTTTCTCCTTTCTATTAAACATAAAGCTTTTTCACTAATATTCTTAGCTGCAGTCCTAGCTTTCTTCCATGCCCTTTTTTACCCAAATGCATCCGATAAAAATTTGCGATTGCCATTTTGTTCAAACCGATTCAAAAATTAGATAAAGAAAGCTCTGGGGTCGACACACCCCCCCAGGGCCTGGGGGCAGGCATTGTAAGTGCTCGTATAAACTTCAGAGAGGGCTCATTTGAAAAGAAATTGAAAGTTCCAGTTCAATTTTCAAGAGTCCAAAGAGATATGAGGGCAACTAGCCCCCCCCACGCCCTTTTCCCCCCAAATCTATCTGATAAAAAGTTTGAGATAGTCTTTTTGTTAAAAAACAGCTCAAACATCAAATAACTAAAACTCCGGGTCGACACAAGCCCCCAGAGCCAGGGGGCAAGTGTTTTAAGTTCTGTCCTGGGGGCTTATAAGGTTTTTATGTAAGGGTTGGTCGTATAAAGTTCAGAGGTGGCTCCTTTGATTGGATATTAAAAGCTCTAGTTACCTTTTTATGAGTCAAAAGAGATCGGAGGGCATCTACCCCCCCCCCCACACATACACACAAACCCTCTTTTCCCCAAATGCATCCGATCAAAACTTTGATATTCCCAGTTTGCTTGAAATAGTCTAACGATCAGATAACAAAACTTCTGGGCCAACATACCCCCCCCCTCAGAGCCCAGGGGAAGGGTTGTAACTTATGTCCTTGGGGCATATAAGGTTTTTATGAAAGAAGTGGCCGTATAAACTTCGGAGGGGACTAATGATTAGAAATTGAAAGTTGTAATTCCCTTTTTAAGAGTCAAAAGTGACCCAAAGGCAAATAGCCCACCCAACCTTCTTTTCCCCAAATGCGTTCGATCGAATTTTTGTAAATTATGCACCGGGGATATATAGGTTTTTATGGAAGGGATGGTCGTATAGGCTTCGGAGGGGGCTCATTTGATTGTAAATAAGAATTTCTAGTGCCCTTTTTAAGAGTCAACAGTGACCGAAGCGTATATAGCCTCCCCCAAGGTCTTCTTTTCCCCAAAATACATCTATCGAAAATTGTGAGATATCCGTTTTGTTCAAAATAGTTTAAAGATCAAATATCAAAAACTCAGGGGTCAACACAACTCCCAAGAGCCCGGGGAGAAGTGTTGTAAGTTATATGCCCGGGGGCAGATAATGTTCTTTGTAAGGGGTGGTCGTATAAACATCATAGGTGGCTCATTTGATCGGAAATTGAAAGTTATAGTTACCTTTTTAAGTGTCGTCAAAATTTATCAGCGGGCATATACCCCTTCCCCCCTCACACCCTCTGTTCCCCAAATGCATCCAATCAAATGATTAGAAATTGAAAGATCCCTTTTTAAAAGTCAAAAGTGATCCGATGATTAATGATTAGAAATTGATAGTTCCAATTTTAAAGCCAAAAGTGATCCGATGGCAACTAGCCTCCCCCCACCCAACCTAAGGCCTTAAGGATCCAGTGTTATCTTTTTCCCCAGAGGCATTTCATATGGAAGGTTTGGTCGTATAAACTTTGGAGGGATCTCATTTGATAGGAAATTGGAAGTTATAGTGTTCTTTTTTAAGAGTCAAAAGTGGTCGGAGGGCAAATAGCCCACACGCCCTTTCTTCCCCAATATGACAAAAGTATCCGATAAAAATTTCAAAATAGTTCGAAGATCAGATAATAAAAACTCCAGGGTCGGTACAACCCCCCCTCCCCAGGGCCCAGGGCCAGGATTTGTAAGTTATGCCCTGGGTTATATATGGTTTTTATCAAAGGGCTGCTCATATAAACTTCAGAGGGGGTTCATTTGAATGGATATTGAAAGTTCTAGTTCACTTGTTGAAAGTCAACAGAGATGAGAGGTCAACTAGCCCCCCCCCACCCCCTTTTTTCCCCAAACCATCTAGTAAAAATTTTTAGATAGCCTTTTTATTGAAAATAGTTCAAACACAAGATAACAAAACTCTGGAGCAGACCCAACCCCCCAGATCCCAGTGGCAAGTGTTTCAAGTTATACCCCGGTGGCATATAAAGTTTTTATGTAAGGGATGATCGTATAAACTTCAGAGGTAGCTCTTTTGATTGGAAATCGAAAGTTCCAGTTACCTTTTTAAAATCAAAATTAATCGGAGGGCATCTACCACCCCACACCCTCTTTTCCTTAAATGCATCTGATCAATTTGAGATAGCCATTTTCTTTGAAATAGTCCAACGATCAGATAACAAAAACTTCAGGGTCAACATACCCCCCCCCCCAGAGCCCGGGGAACTAATTGTTGTAACTTGTGCCCCGGAGGCATATACTGTTTTTATGGAAGAGGTGGTCGTACATACTTCGGAGGGGACTGAAACGATTAGAAATTCAAAGTTGTAGTTGCCATTTTAAGTTCCCCAAAAGTGATCCGATGGCAACTAGTCCCCCCCACCAATCCTCTTATCCCCAAACGCATCTGGTCGAATTTTTTTATATAGCCATTTTGTTCAAAATAGATCATACATCATATAACAATAACTCCAGGGGTGACACAGCCTCCCAGAACCTGGGGGCAAGTGTTGTAAATTATGTCTCCGGGTCATATGAGGTTTTCACAGAAGGGATGGTAGTATGAACTTTGGAGGGGACTCATTCGATAGTAAATAAAAATTTCTAGTACCGTTTTTAACAGTCAAAAGTGATCGGAAGGTAACTAGCCCCCCAAGGCCCTTTTTCCCCAAATGCATCCAATCAGAATTTTTAGATAGCTATTTTGTTCAAAATAGCTTAAAGATAAAATAACAAAAACTCCGGGGTTGACACGATCCGCCAGAGCCCAGAGGCAAGTGTTGTAAGTTATGCAACGGGGGGGGGGGGTGTACGGTTTTTATGTAAAGGCTGGTCGTATAAACTTCAGAGGTGGCTCATTTGACTGGAAATTGAAAGTTCTAATTACCTCTTTAAGAGTCAAAAATGAACGAAGGGCATCTACCCCCCCCCCTTACACACACCATCTTTTCCCCAAAAGGGTTCAATCAAATTTTTGGGATAGCCATTTTGTTTGAAATAGTCCAATGATCAGATAACAAAAACTTCGGAGTCAAAACCCCCCTCCCTCCATAGCCTGGAGTAAGGGTTGTAAATGACAAAACAGAAAAATTGCAAAGAAGAGAAAAACGAGGACAATAACAGCCAATGAAAAACAGAAGAAAAGTTTTGCAAATATTTCAGTTGAGACCTCCGCTCAACCGTCCTCAATGCAGAATAATAAATAGAATAAACACCCTTTAGTTTCAATGTATATTTTTAGGTTTACTTTTTATATTGTCCTTTGGACTTTTATATGTATTTTTTATCATTTATTTATTATTATTATTTATTATTTATTATGTATTTTTTATATGTATTTTTATCCTACACTGAGGACGGTTGAGCGGAGGTCTCTACCGAAATATTTTCATACATTTTCTTCTGTTTTTCGCTGCGTATTGTTGTCTTCGTTTCTGTCTTCTTTGAAATTTTTCTGTTCAGTCATGATTAGCCAGTGTGATCTCAGGAATTATTTATGGTTGTAACTTATGCCCGGGGGCATATAAAGTTTTTATGGAAGAGGTAAAATTCGGAAGGGGCTCAAATAACTAGAAATTGAAAGTTCTAGTTCCCCTTTTGTGAGTAAAAAGCAATCTGGTGGTAACTAGCCCTCCCCCTCACCAATCGTCTTTTCCCAAAATAAGTCCAATTGAATTTTTGAGATTTTCTTTTTGTCCAAAATAGACCAAAGATCAAATAATCAAATACCCCGGGGTTTATGTAACCCCCCAGAACTCGGGGGAAAGTTTTGTAAGTTATACCCCGAGGGCATATAAGATTCTTATGGAAGGAATGATCATGTAATATTCGGAGGGGGCTCATTCTATTCGAAATTGAAAGTTCTAGTTCCCTTTTTAAGAGTCAAAAGGAACCAGAGGCCTACTAGCCCCCCTACCCTCTTTACCCCAAATCCATCTGATCAAGTTTTTGAGATAGCCATTTTGTTAAATAAGTCGAAAATTCAGATAAAAAAACAGGGTCAACACACCCCCCCCAGAGCCCGGGGACAAGTGTTTTATGGTATGCCCTGGGGCTTATAAAGTTCTTATGCGAGGGTTTTGAAAATAGTTCAAAGATCAGGTAAGCCCAACCCCCTGCCTAAACAAAAATTTCTACAAACAAGAGTCTGGGCTTTACCTCCTTCTATTACTGTAAAAGTCTAAAACCCACTACATCATTGGCGCTTTACTGAAAGCGAATTATATTACAAATATATCCTTTTGTACTTATTACAACCATGAAAATAAATATAATAATTGCAGTAAAATTAAGTTTTGAACTGATGAGCTTTCAGAAATTAATATACTTATATATCAAATTAATTTAAAAAAAACAAAGTTTTTCCGAGGGAAATAAAGAGCAAAGTTGAAACTTAAAACGAACAAAAATTATTACTTCACAGCCTATCTACAATAGATCAATAAAACCAATGCAAATAAAATCAACTGGTGATATTTCCCTATTTTTGTAACATTACAGAAAACTAGTGCTTCACTGAAAACACAAAACAATATAGGAGTTATGGTACCGTAAAAGTAAACCTTTTAAGGACACTTTTAACAGCATAAAAATAGAGCATTTTTAGATTGTTGCTTTATTTATTTTTTTCCTTTAATTTGGCGTCATTTCTGCACAATTAGCTCAGTTCAATGATTGACTGTTGTTTTGGATATGAAAAGGACATTTCATGATTATTTTGTAGACAAGTTCTAAGTGTCACTACAGACTTGCTTTAGAACTTGTATCATAGTTTAAAATATCCGTTTTATAGAGAGAAATAACTGGATTTCCAGAGTTCATATTACGGTTGATATTTTCGTCATTTCGAGTAGTACTAGGTGAGACCAAGAACTTACCAGATAAATCAATCCATTATTTTATATGCTGTGTAATGAATTTAAACTTATTATTTTTCTGCCTAAATTTTGAAGATAATTTTAATTGTATGCAGAAAGTCATTGATATCACAGCACCTGTAGCACTATGAAAAGCGTTATAGATTAGTTTGCTGTTGTGAGGCTACGTATTTACTTTTGACTCCTAAATCAATATTCTTGTTTTTTATATTTGGCTTTTGTGTTTTCAGTAAAGCGCTAGTTTTCTGTAATGTTACGAAGATAAGTAAACATCACCAGTTGATTTATTTGCATCAGTTTTATTGATTTATTTTAGATAGGCTGTGAAGTAATAATTTTTGTTCGCTTTAACTTTCAACTTCGCTCTTTACTTCCCTTGGAAAAACTTTGTTTTTTTTAAATTAATCTATGCTCATTTTTGATTAAAATTTAACTTAGAAACAACAATGCTATGAACTTTTCTATTTATACAGAATAATTTCTGTTCGTTTTAAGTTTTAATGCTGGTAATTTCTAATCACCTCCAATCTAGGGGAAATAAGACACCACAACCCTTATTAAGGAGCTTAACTAAGAAGCCAAGCTTGAACAAGACTTGAAGGAAAAAATAAGTTCAGAGTGAAAAAACATAGGGTCGTTTCTTTTTGGAAAAAAAAAAAAACAACAGAAGAAATCGATCTTTAATTCTTAGTTTTAAAAACTTAAATTTAGTCACACTTCAGAGAGAAGCTCTAGGCGAGTAGCTTCGACACAAAAGGTTAACTGAGCGAACAGGTTTGTACATCGACATTCTTGCGGAAAATTTTGCTAGCTCAACATAAATGTGCCCTAGGCTTAGGGATTTATTTGACCTGTCCCTGAATAAAAAGCCACTCATTACTCAGAAATTAATGGAAATTTCAAAAAAAGATCATTTTTTGTGTAGGTAAGATAAATGATATTGCAAACTAAGTTTGTTTTTATTTCAAAAAATTTGGGAAGAATTACCCGAATTCCCCTACAGAACTGTTTTCATTTGTCTTTCTTCCTCTTTGGATACACATTCTTACGTATGGAGAGAATATTACAGTGGAATTGTCAAGAAAATAAGTTGAATAAGTAAGTATAAATAAGTAATCGTTCTTTTAATATACAACTTTGAGTGGTTCCAGAATCACATGCCTACACTTCTCCAACTACTTAGTGGCAAGGGGTTGGGACCAGGGGCGTAATTTGCTATGGGGTAGAGGGGGCAAGGTCTCCTCCCAGACCTGAGTTTTCCTCCAGACCCCAGTCCCCCCCCCCTTTCCAGCTGAAATTTAGTTTCTCCGAAAATCTTGTTGAAACTAAGATAAGCCTGCATAATTCAAGCATCCACTGAAACAGGTCAGTTTTCTTCGTACATCTTTACCTTTTTTATTACTACATGGCTAGATTTTCAGTTTTCTCTGTCATTTTCACTTAATTTGGGAGAACTGGCTCCAACTTTGACCCCACACCACAGGATTTTGAAAAAGTTGCGCCATTCGTTGGGATATGGATTTGGAGATCTACTCAGAACGTCATTGCAAACCATGAACGGGATAACCTCTATACTCTTTCGAATCAAAATGCTTGACCAAATACCTTCCAGGAACATGCTTTTTAAAGAATAAGTGCATCGCATTTACAAAAACAGTGAGATTTTCTGAAAATGATCGTATAGAAGGGAGAAAACCATAATTGAAAAAAAAACAAAAAACACCCAAGCTAGAATCGAACGCATGGCATTCTATTTCGAAGTCAAACGCTGTACCAACAAAACCACGCCTCTAATAAGCTGATTTGATATATTAGTATTTGTACCTTAATTGTGTAGCTTATTAAGGGGATTTGGAGGAGGAACATAAGGGAGGTGTTCTTTCAAACCTCCAGTTTAGCGTATTGGACTATAATTATTACAATGATGATATCGTTTTATGCTTCCAAGCTTTTATAATTAAGAAGGGACACCAAAATTGCCGCTTTAAGTGCCATTTTGAACTTGCTGGTAGTTGAATTTATAGGAAAGACGAAGATATGAGCAATATCTTTTATATGAGTTACTAAAAATCAGTCTAGATACTTGCGATACCAATACGCCCAATAACAATATGCCAATACCGATACGCATGATATCGATATGTCTGATACCGATACAGTGCGCAGCCCTTTCCCCAGGGACTAAGGAGGCTCATATCATCACCAAAGCCAAATATTTTTACCTTTCAACTATGTTCAAACGGCTATCTCAAAATTGTGACTGGATGACTTTGGGGGAGTGGGCCTTTAGGGATGGGGATTAGTTGCCCTCCAATCTTTTTGGTCAATTAAAAAGGCTACCAGCCAAATTAATTTCCGTTCGAATGAGCTATATGATGTTCTGGTCACCCCCTAGCCTTGATAGAAAAAAAAACGAAGACAGATCAGTGCTACCCATGCAAAAAAGTCATGTTCGTTGTTGTTGAAGGAGGGGGGTTGTAATTTCCATTAACCAGGTTTTTAACAGTCTGATTCTAATGGTACACTTCATTTTGATCTGACGCCAGTTTTGAAGGGTTTCAGACTTTTTTCGAAATGTACAACAAATTTCTTTTCGCAATAAACTTGTACTTTTAAGACAAACCGAAATAATAGTTACCATTCCTGAAATGTTGTCAGATGGCAATTTTTTTCACTAGGTAGTTTTTCTCTAGACGTGCTTTTTAACTTTTGGTTACTATGGGCTGTGGTTCGCTCTTTACTAAGGTTGCAGCTACCGCTACAACCATGATACCTTCCCGGGACATACTTTAAAAAATGAGCCTAAAAAATGACTGAAAAAAACACCAGATGCTGATACCGATATTCCCGATACGATACATGCGATATCAATGCGCTCAATACCGATACGGGCGATATCGATACGACCGATACCACATACAGCCCTTCCCCAGGGACTATGGAGGGCCATATCATCATCAAAACAAATATTTATTGGACCTTTGAACTATGTTTCTCAAAATTTTTATAGGACTACTTTGGGGGGAGGGAGCCTGTAGGGAGGGGGGCTCTTTGCCTCCTATTTTTTTGGTCACTTAAACAAGGGACTAGAAAATTTAATTTCCTTTCGAATGAATCTTTAAACATCTCTCTATGATGTTCTGGTCATTTGATAGCCCTGGGAAAGAAAAAAAGGAGGACACACATCAGTGCTACCCATGCAAAAAAGTGACTTTCCTTGCTGTTCAAGATGGGAGACTATAATTGTCCTACCAAAAGGTTTTGGACCATGCTGATTCCAACGGGGCACTTTATATTTCGATCTTAAGCCATTTTCAAGGGGTTTCAGGCTCTTTTTTGAAATCACCATAAATTTCTTTTCGCAATAAACTTTACTTTTAAGATTAAACGAAACAATAGTTACAATTCCTGATTCACTGTTAGCTGGAAATTTTTTCTCACTAGGTATTCTTAATGAAAACGCGTTTTTTTTCACTTTTGTTTACTATGGGCTGTTGTTCGCTCTTTACTAGGTTACAGCTGCCGCTACAACCATGATATTCAGTTTAATTTTATTGGTTATTTCCATGACTGTTCATGGCAAATGTAGTTTCACTAGAAACAAGAGTCTGGATACTGCCCCCTTCTTTAACTGCAAAAGTCTAAAGCCTATTGCGTCATTGGCGCTTCACTGAAAACGAATTATATTACAAATATTTTCTTTTCCAGTTATTACAGCATTAAAAATGAAAATAAAATTACAGTGAAATAAAAATTTGAAATGATGATCTTTCACCAGTTAATAGCATTATATATCAAACATTCAATTTGATATCTTTTGTTCTTTCCAAGATTGTTCAACACACATATAGTTTTCAGTAAAGCGCCAATGACAAAGTAGGCTTTATACTTTTACAGCGAGAGAAGGAGGCAAATATAGCTTCACTACAAACAAGAGTCTGGAATACTGCCCCCTTCTTTAACTGCAAAAGTCGAAAGCCTACTGCGTCAGTGGTACTTCACTGAAAACAAATTGTATTACAAATATTTTATTTTCCAGTTATTACAGCATTAAAAATGAAAATAAAATTACAGTGAAATAAAATCTTGGACTGAATGATCTTCCAACAGAAAATAACATTATACATCAAATATTCAATTTGATTTCTTTTGTACTTTCCAAGACTGTCCAAGACGCATATAGTTTTCAGTAAAGCGCCAATGACGCAGCAGGCTTTAGACTTTTACAGTGAGAGATGGAGGCAAAATTCAAACTCTTGTTTGTAGTGATTTTTGTTTGTTTCAAGCTTGATTTGCATATTCAATTTAAGTTTCACTCGTTTTAAGAATTATTTATTCATTTATATTAGTACCTTTTGTATGTTTGTTTACTATGATTGTTTATTTAATTTCGGTTCGTTTTGGGTTTCATTTATATTTGAATAGCAAAATATTTTTGTTTGTTTTAGGCTTGATTCTGCATATTCAATTTAAGCTCTATTCGTTTTGAGATTAATTTATTGATTTATATTAGTACCTATTGTTGTTTATGCTATGATTGTTTATTTAATTTCTGTTCGTTTTGGGTTTCATTTATTCTTCGATAGTAATTTCTAGTCGTTTTGAGTTTGAGTTATTGTAGTTTTTTACTTCTTCCAATCTTAAGTTTAATATGATCTTTACTTTTCTTCTGAAATCTTCTTTTTTGGCAAGTCTTTGTTTAAACTAATTGTATGCAATGGGTCGATTGCATAACTTACAGCCCTTGCTCTGTGGGCTCTGGGGGGTTGACATCCCGAGAGACGTAGTTACTGGACCTTTCAACAATGATGAAAGGTCCCTCTATCAAAATTTATTTTGTATGTGTCTAGATAGTAAATGGGCTTGGGAGGGGGCCACTTGCTCTTCAATCACTTTTGACACTTAAAAAGGGCGCTAGAACTTTTAATTTCTAATCAAATGAGTTCCTTTAAAAGTGTCTATGATAACAGTGCGCTGCCTGTGATATTGCTTATATGCCTTTTTTAAAACCAGCATGCATATAGCTTTTTCGTTTAACTGAAACTCCCCGTAAAAGTTTCAACTTAAGACCCTTAGCTTTATTAAATACAGCAATCGTATTAGTAGTGTTAATAGTGTACCCACAGTACTTTTTAGTTAGCTAAAAATTCGCCACAACATACCCTGATAGTTCCAACTTGATAATGTAAGCCATTCTTAAGACATTGCTGTTACGCCCTTTTGACAGTTCAGATGCTCAAAGTTTGTTTTGATTTAATTCAGTTTCCATCTAAACACTCATTGAAAGCTTTACCTTAATACCCTTAGCTTCAATAGTAGCAATAGCTATGGTAGTAGTAGTAGTAGTAGCATTAGTAGCAGTATTTACATATTACCCTTGTTTTTTCAACATCCCCCTCATTACCCGCTGAAAGTTTCAACTTAATACCATAAAACATTCCTGAGGGATTGCTGATCCGGGCTCTTGTTAATCTGTATGCGGATATTGTGTTTGTATTTAGTTCAGCCCTGCTTCAATATTTCCAAAATAAGTATGCTTAACTGTATTAGCAGCATTAGTAGTACCAGTAATAATAGTAGTAGCAATAAATTTAGTAGTAGTGGCGTTAGCTTTAGTAGCAGAAGCAGCACTAGTAACAGTAGTAGCAGCGGTAGTAGTAACCGTAGTAGTAGCAGTAGTATCAGAAACAGTAGTAGTAGGATGTAAATATTACCTTTTGGGTAGTTCAACATCCCCCACAACAAGCCCTGTAAGTTTCAGCATCACACACCAAGCTATTCCTAAGATATTGCTGATACGCCCTTCTGACAACCTGCATGCAGACGGCATGTTGTGATTCAATATAACTTCCCCCCTGAATAAGCCATGAAAATTTCACCTTCATACCCTTAGACATAGTTGTAATAGTAGTCACAATAATAGTAGTAATAGTACTAGTAGTAGTTGTTAACAGTAATAGTGCTAGTACTAGTAGCAGCACTTGTATTAACATATTGCCTTTTGGTCAGTTGAACATCCCTGGCCTTGGAAGTTTCAACTTAATACAATTAGTCGTTGCTATGATATTACCGATATGCCCTTTTCATAACCTGTATGTCCATAGTTTGTTTTAATTTAGTTCAACTCCCCCCTCAGCACTTCCTGAAATTTTCATTTTAATACTCTTAGTTTTAGTAGTAACTGCAATAGAAGTAGTTGTATTAGCAGTGGTAGTAGTATTAATAGTAGCATATACATATTGCCTTTTGGTCAATTGGTCTCCCCTTTAAGCATTCCCTGAAAGTTCCAACTTAATATCCTAATTCATTCCCGAATTACGCCCTTTTGACAATCTGCATGCACATAGTTTGTTCTGTTTTAGTTTATATTTCCCCTCAATATTTTCATAAATTTTCACCTTCATACCCATAACCTTAGTAGTACTAGTGTCATAGTAGTAGTGGCAGTAGCAGGAGCAGCAGTAGCAGTAGTAGTGTTTATTAGTAGTAGTAGTAACAACAATGTCAGCAATATTAATAGCACCAGTAGTATGCACATGTTGCCTTTTGTCCAGTTCAACATCCCCCTCATGATGCCCTGGAAGTTTCATCTTGATATGGTAAGCCGTTCCAAAGATATTGCTGATACGCCCTTTTGACAATATGTATGCACATAATATGTTTTGATTTTGGTCAACTTTCCCCTCAATATTTCCTCAAAATTTTCCTTCAATATTCTCAGTCTTGGCAATACTCGCTACAGATACAAAAGTTGTAGAGGTAGTAGTAGTTGTGGTAGTAGTAATAGTGTCCAAATATTGCCTTTTTGGTCAATTGATCCTCCCCCGTATCATTTCTTGAAAGTTCCAAATTAATACACTCAGTTGTTCCTGAGTTACGCCGTCTTGGGGCACTAAAGACCAAACATGCCCACTTTTCTCAATAACAGTACTAAATGTAAACAATGGGTGATTGCATAGCTTACAGTCCTTACCCCCAGGGCTGTAGGGGGTTGACATCCCCAGAGACATAGTTACTAGAACTTTCCACTATGCTGAACAGATTGGCTTTCCCAAAATTTTGATTGGATATGGTTTTGGAATTAATGAGCGTGAGAGGGGGGCTGGTTGTCCTCCAATCACTTATAGAAATTTCAATTTCCAATCGAATGAGCTTCAACGACAACTCCTTCTATATGAAGTGCCTCGGTGAAAAACAAATACATTGTTCCCATATCGTTCTTTACTTAGGCATCGCTATTACTCTGCCTATGATCAGCAGGAATTTCTAGAAATCTGTGTTTATCTTTGTTTGTATAAGCTCAAAAGAAACCAAGCATCATCAAAATTGAATTGCCACTATTGTTGAGAATTCCGTTCGGCCATTGACCATTTGCTGGTGGACCACAACCGGGTAATATACACTAGCAAACGGTGGCCGGCGTTTACCCCCCCCCCCCGGCGAATACCCCCCTGGAAAATATCCCCCCTCCGGAAAATACCCCCGCGGAAAATGAATATAGTGAATGGGGGGGGGGTGTTTAACCCCCCGAAAAATGCCCTCCCCCACGAAAAATACCCCCTGCTTCGGAAAGTAACCCCCGCGGATAATACTCCCTCCTTGGAAAATACCCTCGTGGAAAAAACCCTCCCCTCCCCAGTGGAAAATAAGGTTTCTAAATTTGAAACTTTTTAATTGAGTTTATCTTTTAGTTTTAGTCAGTTTTTTTTATATTTGAAGTCAGAAAATAATTCTTTCTTGGTATATGATCACTAAAAAATTAAAGAAGAATAGCGAGGTATCAAAATCATATGGAAGCCTTTTCAACACTAATGGATTTGTGTTTTTTTTCTAAGTTTTTTAAGACACTTCTGGTGTGTAAATTCCTCTTTTTCCTGTTCCTTAGCACTTTTCAACAAAACTATAAAAAAAAAACTCGAATAAAAGTTTCAAATTTAGAAACCTTATTTTCCACAGGGGGAGAGGGTATTTTCCACGAGGGTATTTTCCAAGGAGGGGGTATTTTCCGCGGAGGTTACTTTCCGAAGGAGGGGGAGGGGTGTTTTTCGTCGGGAGGGTATTTTTTGTGGGGTTAAACACACCCACCCTCCATTCACTATATTCATTTATGTTATTTTACTGTGTTCATGGCCGTATATTTGGCTTTAAAATACACTTATTTGTCTATCTATCTAATATGCAGAATAATTGCACCAAACACATTTTGCATGCAGACCCGTTATGCTTACCCCCCCCCCCTTAATGTGCAAATCTATAGCGCAAATTTATTTCTAAAGTAACGAAGAAACTAACAAAAAAAACGATGTGTTCTCGAATTTTACACAGCGTAAACTCTAGTGAGTGGCGCATAATACACAAGTACCAAAATTCTATCCCCGTACGGAAATTAAAAAAAATAAACTCAAATAAAATTCTCAAATTTGGAAACCCTTATTTTCCACGTTTTTTTTTGGGGGGGGGGGTATTTTCCGCGGGGGGGGTATTTTCCGAGAGGTATTTTCCTCGGGGGGTATTTTCCGGGGGGGGGGTATTTTCCGTGGGGGGGGGGGTATTTGCCGGGGGGGGGGGGTATTCGCCGGGGGGGGGTATTCACCTAGAACCCTAGCAAGCAAACACGATTATATTCGATACACCAACATTTCGACAGCTCGGAGGTTCCGATATTGATTTTTCGTGCCCGCTAGTAGGGGCATTTGGAACTGCTCAAATGTTAATATCCAACATCAAATGGTATAATTATGACAGTGAACTCGATAAAACGAGTGTGTTTAAATGGTCTCCGACAAAACAAAGTAATAAACATAGAACTTAGTGAAACGACTTTCTAGTGTTGACAAGTTAGAATTTATAAGCTTGGATATCTAAGGAGAACATTCTGGGACAATCTAACAAAAAAAAAAAAAAAAAAAAAAAAAAAAAAAAAAAAAAAGTTAAGAATAGTCAAAGGAGATGGCTACTTCAACAAGATGGAGTCGTAACACAAGTGATGGCTTACAAAACTTACATCTTACAACTTACAAAGCTCTTGTTATGTGGCTTGTGGTCCAATGGGTTACGCAACTTACATTGACGCTCTTGTTATGTGGCTTGTGGTCTAATTTTCCTAAAGCAGGGTAATTCTTGTGTTTACTTGATGTCTCTGGAGATTGAGTCTATTTGATCGTATTTGTTCATCCTTTTAACCAGAGATTTTACGGCTTGACTGATTTTTTCAGTTAAATAGGTTAACCTTGAAGGAGCACTTATTAATTTGGCTATTTGTTGTTTCTGTTTGTGTTGCAGCTGTTTTTTTAAGCTCTTTACTTTATTAATTTTTATCTTTAATACTGGTACAGTCATTATAGTTTAAAGATATTCTAATGAGGCTTACAAGGCTTACAAATCGAATCTTTATTATATGACAATTGTAAATGTCCATTAACATAAATGTTAATGGACATAAATGTCCATTGTAAATGTCCAACCTGTGTAAATGTAACAATACGATTTACCTTTTATGGAGAGCGCTAGATATATAGACATGTATTGTAAAATTTGTTTCAGATTAGAGATTTGATTCTTTATTTTTCATTGTATCTTTAATACCATATTTTAACAAAGACAAAGTCACTATCTGATGGAGCCCCATTTAATGACTGGATAAATTCGTGAGTAACATTAAAGCTCACTGACTGATCTACGCTTTCATGGATGTAAGCCTTTCACAATCTTTTGTAATCGTTATCGATTTAGCAGAGGCCTAAATGGATTTCTTTGACATAGAAAACTTCCCCTTGAACACTTCAATCTCTTCTACTCGGAAAGAAATGCTCCGTGTTTCCAAGGAGGTATGGACATTGACAAAGCCTTCTTTTTTATGACCCCAGGAGCTGAAATTATTCGTCCGGTTATACTGTTTCGCACTATAGATGCAAATATTAAGGCACCTTGTAGCATATATTAGCTAATTGCATAAATTACCACAAGCTAAGGATTTTGTTTATAATTCCGGAATAAATTGTCTACAAAATAAAAAGAAAGAACGGGAAAGGAGAGAGGCAATTCATTATCTTGGGAAGTTTATAATGACTGAAAATGTTCCCAGAGTATTTTACAAGCCTTTAATTCTATATGGCACTATATTTCCCAACAAAGAGTTTACGACATGCAGTGAAAGCTTTGGTTTTTTTTTCAGTGGGCTATTCAAATATTTTCCCACCCAAATTAAAGCATCCCGATACGTCCTCTGTTTAATAGGATCTTTTTTCTTAATTTATGTTGATTCGGCTACAAACTTATTAAAATGTTAAGCTCCTTCGGTGAAAACTTTTCTGCCTTCTCACGTGTTCAAAGATTCTGTTTTAGCCACCTTACAGGAAATTTTAGCCTTCTGAGACACTGTCATTCTTGTCTATGGATACTTCGGCAAAGAATTCTTTCTGCAAATGATGTGCCATCTAATTTTGAGTGGCTGAGTGTTGAGTGTGAGATTCCCCTAATACTCTATGCATATCAACCTTAGTTCTGCCCTAGGATGTATGGATGACAGGCGATCTATCAACAAGTAAAATGACATCATTTTTATACAATTCTGAAAAAGGCTTCTACCAGCTTTGCCTTTCACTCAAACTACCTGTCCTGGCTTTTTTTTCAATTAGTCATGGATCTCAACTTTTTATCACAGTCCACCAACTTGATTTTAATTCAAAGTTTTGAATGTTTCTGATTGTTCTTGGTGGCTGTCATGCTATCTTTAATTTTTCTTAGAAAGTTCGGTAAATTTTTTTGTGGTTATTTCAAAACTCAAGGAACTTTAAATTTGGGGATGAATAAAAGCAAAGGTAAGAAAGCTGAAAAAATGAAAAATTTAAGAATAAAAAAAGAATAGTTTTAATGTTTAAATCCTTAAGCTTTGCATAGACACTTTTACCACCACTTAGTTTAATAAGACAGCTGTAGTGGAGCCTCAAAAACTTCCATGTCCATGTTTGTGGACATCTCGGTTCTAATTGAATAATCGACAAAACTAAGATGTTTGGGCTTGGAGTTTTTTTTTTTTTTTTTTTTTTTTTTTTTTTTTAAGAACTACATGATTATGATTGGGAGTTTAATAACTACTGCAACGTCTTAACATTTTTTACAAAAACTTTTTTTTATGAAAAGTTAATCTCAGAAAGGCAGTTTGAAAACAAATTCTGAGGAATTTTGGGAAATAATATTGAATTTCATCACATTCATTAAACTACTCATCACTGTACCTTGCGTTTTCTTCTGCGTGTTCTCTATCTTATCGTCTCTGTCTTACTTTATCTGTTCTATCTTATGTTTTTCGTTACAGTATCTTAATATTATACACATTGGAAATAAAACTGAAGTTTGGGCCTATGAAAATATCCTTTGTTATTATATTTTATCATAAAAGCTATGTTACTATTGATGAAGGTTAGAAAATTGGAGCCTAGTACGAATTAATCTGTATAGGGAAGCTGAACCAGAACAATGTTAATTTCACAAAAATCGAAAGTGGTGTAAAAATCTTAACCCTTCATTGCAAAGTATTAAATATTTAAATCTTTTACATTTTTTGGAACATTTTGCCAGCCGCCTCGAGCCACTTTTTGACTATAAATTTGTCTTTTCTCATGATCAGTCCAGGAAAGTCATGAAACAGGTAATAAAAACAGAAAATAGATATAAAAAAGCTTGAGTTGACTTGAAGTTTTTTGTTGCTCCAGAAATCCCAGACAAAGAAAAAAGAACACAACTAAAATAGACTTCGAAAGTTGCCCCTGATCCTTTTAAACTTCAGGAATATCTGTCTCCTGTTTCCCCAGGGCTCCATTGGCGAAAAAAATGATACCATCCATTCTGAAGCAAAATACCCTCGATTCTGAAGTCCAATCCTGTCGGACTAAGAATGTTATACCTGCCAGCTGCTCAGGACTTATTCATGGCTTCCAAATCTTCCAGGAAGCCATTTTGGGAGAAAATATGTCAGCACATAGCATGTTAGTGGGCACTGTACTTTGTTTGTCTCAGACACTATCAGAAGGTGCTTAGCTGGCGAAAAGAAAGTAAACCTGACCTGAACTATCTTGAAAACCGTTTGGGTTCTACAGTTGATTTAACCAAATATTTAACCTATAGTTTTAACAGAAGCAAAAATAAAAAAAAACGGCAGAAAAACATATGTGATGTCTGTGCTCACATAGAAAGGTAGCATCTACCCAATGGTATCATAACGAAAGGGTTTTAAGAATCAAACTGCGTATCTGTTTCATTATTTTGTGGATGCAGCACTAGCAGATGCGTTCCAAGAGTAGAGGGGTAATGGCTCTGAAGTTTCTGTTAATATATTATAGCCCAGTGTCACTCAGAGCCATGTGGTCAAGAGCATAGCAATGAAAACGTCTCGGATGAACTCAGCCTAGTGTTTTGACCCTGAAAAACGGCCAATCCCTTCACCAGAAGCAAGAAGAATGCTGAACTTACCGGAATTCTGCGACCTGACGGATAACACTCGGTTCCTACGGTCAGGATTCTGTAATAACCCATGATGGATGTGATCGCAGGGCTGAATCATTCCCTGATTAACAAGAGAAAACAACCACTTTAAGATATTTCACTAAGAGATATCTTGTAAGGATATTTCATAAGAGTTCTATTTGAAAAATCTTCTTAATGCACAATGTTGTTTTCTCTATACTTTCGACTCGATAATATGATTACACTGACAGTGTTATAAATGTTCATGTTTTTTTTTTTACTCGCTACAGAGAAATAAAGACAAGGGGAATATTATTTCTATGCTCAGATCCCAGGAGGCTTGTGATATTAAGTTGTACTGTTCCAAGGGTAACACTCTGGCCCTGTTCAATCAGTTCGTTACAAGAAAGTGGTAAAGGCTTACCATCCACAGTCCTTATGGAGGGTGTGGTTTTCATACTTCCCGCGCATGACGCGCACTGGATAAATAAATGAACTTAGACCGCTCAAAATTAGCTGATCCGTTGTCTTGATTTATTGGTAAGACAAAGCTGGAGACAAAAAGCCCGCCTTTTTATTTTATCGGATTTTTCTTGTGCTGCTCATTACAGTACAGGGGCAGATCCAAGATTTTTTTTTCAGGGGGGGGGGGCAAGATAGGTTGATCCGATAAACCTGCGGTAGGAGCAAGTTTAATTAAAGCAAACTTGCTTTAATTGATTAAATTACACAACTTTATACTACATTAAGGGGGCGCCCCCTCGACCCTCCCCTGGATCCGCCACTGTTATAGTATCTTAGCATTGCACGCAAAAGAAGTAAAATTGAAGTTTGGGTCTTTGGAAATATCTTTTGTTATTAGAATTTATCATAAAAGCTATGTTACTATTGATGAGGGTTATAAAATTGGAATGATGCCTATACCAGGGCGTAACTCCCCCCCCCTCTATTCTAACTTTTGACAGAAAGGTAGATATAACTTTCCCTTTTGACCTAGAATCACCCAAGGATTTTCAATTTGAAAGATCAAACAACAGCATTTTAGGTAAGTAGGACATTGGCCCCTCAACCCCCTTAGTCATCCTGCCACAAAATCTTTCAAAGAAAAGTAGGAGGGTTATACCTTCTTTGGAGTCGAGAGGCGTAGCTAGGGATTTCAGCGCCCGGGGACAATGGCAATTCTTACGCCTACTCCCCCCCCCCACCCTCACTACCACTATATACAAAAAAAACTCATCCAAGTTGTTGGAAATCAAGTTTTGTTACTCCTAGGCCTATATGAAAAAGAAAGTTACCAAGCAAAATTTTGATGATGTCTAACCCATTAAACTTGTTCTATTTCCACAAAATTATACTAGTCGTGTAAAACTAGGGAAAAAGGCCAAGCCTTGGCATTTGAGAAACAGAAATATTTTTGACACAAAAATATTCATAAAAAAAACACTCAATAACATATCCGAAGTCGCTAGAAATCACCTGTGCGGAAATACCCTTTTCCAGTGAAAAGAAGGGAACAGATGGAAAACCTCGAATTTGAATTTCTACATTTTTTCTGAATGGAAAGGTCGTTTTCTATTAATTCAAGTTGGTGGAGACCAAAAGTGACACCGATATCGAAAAACTATCATTTAGAAACCAATTTCCACCGTAAGTGAGGTTTGAATACAAATCACAATCTTAATTTGTTTCATATTTGCACACAAATGAACACCAAAATGTTCAGAAATAGGGAATGATAAGAAAAGGGATGATAAGAAAGAACATAGAGACTTTAAAGAGAGTCAGAGCTTAATAATAAGGATTAAAGGCTTCTTAGTTATTACTAATTCGTGGTAGTACTTGTAGTCAAACAGTTCGTGGTAACGAACTGTAAGTAAGGAGCGACCCGGCTCAATAGTTACCGAAACTCTAAAAACCGGAATTTTGATACCCATAGATACATCAATAGAATCAAATTTTATGCTGATTTCAAATATATAAGTTTTATTAAGTTTATCATATTTGCACACAAATGAACACCAAAATGTTCAGAATAGGGAATGATAAGAAAAGGGATGATAAGAAAGAACATAGAGACTTTAAAGAGAGTCAGAGCTTAATAATAAGGATTAAAGGCTTCTTAGTTATTACTAATTCGTGGTAGTACTTGTAGTCAAACAGTTCGTGGCAGTATGGAGCGACCCGGCTCAATAGTAACCGAAACTCTAAAAACCGGAATTTTGATACCCATAGATGCATCAATAGAATCAAATTTTCTATTATTATTATTATTTATTTATAACCCGTCGTTACAAAAACACAAGACAGAGTATAATAAAGATAAAGAAAAAAAAAAGAAAAAAAAAAAGGGACAAATAATACATCAACGGATACAAACGAGAAAAACACTAAACTGACAAGAAATAAGAAACAATTCTACACTTGCCTACTGCTTGAGTAAACTATGCCAGGGGTGGTTACCAATTTTACTGTTAAAACGGGAAATCTGATTTTCAATTATGAGAGTGGGATCTGCCAGTTTATACCTATTAATGAGGTATGTGTTACGTGTCCAGGGGGGGAGTCTTAAAAGGTACTTAGCATATTTAAAAAATATTGCTCGAAGTTTCTGTTTAGTGGTGTATGGAAATGTTCGCCAAAAAGGGCTCAGGTATAAAAAATGGGGCAATGCTAGTGCAGTATACAGCCGAGCAAGGATAAACCGGTTGAAGCTGAACTTCGTTGCAACCAATCTGCTGTATGCAAAACCGGTACGCTTTTCGAGATGCTGAATTAATAGCTGTCGTGTGTGTCTCAGCGTTTTACCAATCAGTAGTCCAAGATAAATGATGTGATCTGCTGGCTTAATACTTGTCTGTCCAAGGTCTATGGTAGGCGGGACTTGGTTTTCGGGCCAATTAAACAGTAATACCTCTGATTTTGCAGCGTTAAATTCTAGGCCTATCGCAGCATATTGCTTTTGAAAAATAGCAAAATTGCATTCGATGCCACCAATATTCCGGCTCATATTTAAAATATCGTCAGCATAACAAAAAAGAGAAAGGTCAACACCATCCAGAACACACGTTATTTGGTAATTTTCCTGTGCTGGAAGAACACTGTTATTAAAAGCCGGGGCAGAAGTAGGAGCACCTTGCCGGGCGCCTTTTTGTACTGGGACGGTTGGGTAAATTTCCCTTATATTCTTCTCGGGCGAAACAACTTTTATTTGTGCCTGGAGGTTTTCATACATGTCCTTTAATAGCATTATGACATCTCGTTGGACGCCTCTCTTTCCCATTTCTAGAATAATTTGGTCGTGGATAAGGGAATCAAACGCACGCTGGACATCATGAATACCGATCGCGACCGACTCGCCTGAGCTTTCAGCGTCAATAAGGACAGAAGCCACGACGCTTAGCGCATGGCCACAACCAAGACCAGGTTGAAAGCCAAATTGGGAGGGTGGTGCATAGCATTTCTCATTTATTTCTTTAATTATAAGTAGCTCAAAAATTTTGCAAAAAGTTGTTGATATAGTAATGGGTCGAAAAGACGTACAATCTTCCAGGGGTTTCCCCTTTTTTGGCACAGGGGTAAGGGACCCTATGCAAAAATTACTGGGAACCACACCTTGCACAAAAATCATCTGAAAAAGCAGGGCAAGGTGCTGACTGAGCATTGAAGATGAGTTTTTTAAATGAAGAGTAGAAATTCCATCAGCACCTCGTGACTTTTTCTTTTTAATGCGACGGAGCACGTTCTGAACCTCGGATACCGACACAGTAACGTCAGAACGGTCGGTGCTTGATAGGAAATTATGCAGCTCTGCCTTGTATTTTGCGCTAAGAGTCGGACAGGGGATTTAAATTCTTGTTCGTAATAAGTTCTCCAAGATTCAAGGGAAATTGAAGATGCAGCAAAATTCGGCTTTCTTTCGGAAAGAGTCTTCCATATAAGGTCAGGATTTCGTAGAGCATCTTCAGAAGACTTAGCAATTACATTAGACCGGTGGAGAGCCAATTGTTTTCCAAACTCTCTTTTTGTAAGGAGTCTAACGGCATTTACAACCCCAATTCTCGGCCGTCCACACTCCTTCCAAACAGAAAGCCAAAATTTTGCCTGGTTGCATGCATTAACTAGGCCAGCATTTTGCGACCAACCTGAAACTTGCGTACCGGTCTTAATTTTCTTTATGGGAACAGCAGCTTCCTCAGCTGAGCGAAGAGCGTGTGTAATTTGGGCAGCATATATATCAAGTTCAAGTCGGGCCTCTTTCGGTTCAATTCGTCGTGACTGGATCCGAAGGTTAAATGGGATTTTAATTTTAGCTAAAATTTCATCCGAAACTTGCATGTAAACAGACGTATTAACATTATTCCAATCCCGTATTTGTGTCCATTTTTTTTGTAGTTTTTGCTGCGTTATTTTGGTGTGGATGCTCAGATTGTGTAGCGGGAGGTGTGATTTGCAGTTCTATTGAAAAATGGTCAGAAGTAAAAGTAGTGTCAGACACCCGTACTGAAGTAGGGAGTAGGTCTTTAGAGCAAATAACATGGTCTAAATTAGAAGTACTTCCTGTGTTATGTATGTATGTAAAATTTTGGTTTTTTTCTAAAACGGTGAATGTATCATCTAGGAGACCATGTACCATACTTTCACGATCACCGGTAAAAAGCGCGTTAGTTTCAGTAAATTCAGCACTCATAGGACAGTTAAAATCACCTAATATTACACAAGGCAATCTTTCTAATCGGATTTTGCTAAGACATTCAGCTAATTTACGTAAACTTTGCGCAAATTCGGAATGAGATGCGTCATCACGATAGTCGGTTG
This sequence comes from Artemia sp. Qi Xiang Cuo, assembly GCF_049724085.1. Taxonomy (NCBI): domain Eukaryota; kingdom Metazoa; phylum Arthropoda; class Branchiopoda; order Anostraca; family Artemiidae; genus Artemia; species Artemia sp. Qi Xiang Cuo. The sequence continues at coordinate 51,611,578 of NC_142802.1, forward strand.
GCATGTATACATTCACAACAACAAAATTACACACTTGAACCGCTAGAATGTTTTGCGTTGAAAAAAACAACTTTGATTCAACATCGTTTCTAATATACGTCACGAGACCCCCGGAGGGGCTTCCTTGGTCCTTTTTTCTGACAGCAGGCACAACATACATGTTATTAGCACGGAAAATTTCCAGTTGACCTACAGAAATAGGAAGAGCAAAGTGCTCTTGGATACACACAATTTGATTGCTTTTTAGCATTTCACAAATTATTGGGTGCCTTTCTGCGAAATTCCCATTCATATTCCAAGATAAAAGGTTCATTGAGTAGCACGGGCAAGCCTATTAGCTTTTGAGTCTGCGTTTGCAGGTTTATTTGCCGAGCAACGGACGCTGTAGCAAGAATGTCCACTAGTGTTGCAGCTTATGCAAAAAAGCGGTTGTTTACAGGGATTGAGACGATCAGATTTATGTTCTACGGATCCACATCTGGAACATTTGGGCTGATTGGTGCACTCGGATGCTAAATGACCGACTGTATGACACGAGTAGCATCGTCTTGGAGTGAACACGAATACTTCGGCGGGTAGTTTTTCGTAGTGCACTTTAATGGAGTTGCGAACGAAGATTTCGAGCTCGTGTCGTGACTCAAAATAAACTTTGAACGCACGAGAGGATCCATATTGCATAACTTTTGTAGCTCGGGGGATAAGTTCGTGCACTGACTGCTCATTCAGGTCTTCAGGGACGCGCTTGAGTACACCAATATAGCTCGGTGAGCGTACGGACGCAGTAACACCACATTTATCACTTTTCAGTGTTGAGGCAATTGTATCAGCAGTTTTCTTAGATTTCACCACTAGTTTCCAGTCACTCTTCAGTTTACGAAGCTCACTTATTTCCTCGCTGTTCGGACAGACCTTGTCAATAAATTCCTTTCGCTCACTAGGTGTATTTAAACTGTCAGGTAAGTTTTTGAGGACAACAGCGTAACTGGGCCGGAGGGGGGGGCTCCTCCGCGGGTTCGCTCGGTTTCCAGGTCAGTGGCCGATTTTGTGCCATTTCGTGTAGTCCATCGACCTTACGCTTGATTTCGTTGAGCCGACAGATAGCTGTCAGTGAGGTGGATTCCCCGACAGTAGGAACAGAGCATGGCGTTAGGATCACAAAGGTAGGAATCAGCTTTTTATCGCGAGTTGCAGCTTGGTTAAACCATCTGCACATATCTATTACGTTCTCATCCTCCTTCTTACTATGCTTAATCAGCCGGGTCTCGACTTTTAGCTCCTCATGCAGTACAGCTTTAGCTTCAATAATTTGCTCAAGAGTGAAAAAACTCAGGGCAGTTGCCGTGATCACTTCTATTTTCAGTCCATCATTCATGACACGTGTTAAAAAGCTCAGTACCGGATTGATAATAAGCTTTTCACCTTTATCTCTTTTCTCCGACATTGCAATCGGATGCCAAAGAATAGTCCAAAAATCAGTCCGTGGGCGTGCTAATAAGCGAGGGAAGCGTAGTTTCTTGCTACCTGATTCCCACAGTTTAAGGGAGTAACACTCCCGGCAGGTACAACGGCCCTTGCGACGAGAAACTCCCCTCTTCTGCTCGCTTATTGGTAAAATTTAATTATAAATGATACTATAGATGGCGCGCCAATTTACTCAAGAAAAAGATGGCGCTGGTAAAAAGGCCTAAAGAAAAAGCCCTATTCCAATAGTTCAAGTTTTTACAAACACTACTTAGCAGATAATCTATCATTAGAGGGTAAACAACAATAGGAAGTAAACTTCAAAATAATTTAGACACTTTTTCCAGATAACAACAAGGAAGCAAACTCATCCATAATAGCATTGAAATACTATAGATGGCATTAAAAGCGATTGCTATGCTGATTTCAAATATGTAAGTTTCATTAAGTTTAGTTTTAACCATCAAAAGTTACGCGCCTAAGAAAATTTGCCTTATTTTCAAAAAAAGGGGGAAACACCCCCAAAAAGTCTTAGAACTTTAATGAAAATCACGCCATCGGATTCAGCGTATCAGGAAAACTTGATGTGGAAGTTTGAAGCTCCTATATGCAAAAATGTGAATTTTTTATTTTTTACCAGAAGAAAGATCACGGATGCATGTTTATTTTTTTGTTTGTTGTTTTTTTTCCCAGGGGTGATCGTATCGATCCAGCAGTCCTAGAATATCGTAAGAGGGCTCATTTGAACGGAAATTAAAAGTCCTTTTTAAGTGACAAAAAAAATTGGACGGCAATTCTTTCTCTTAAAACAATAAAAAACTTTAGCGTAAAGAGCGAGGTATTGAGGAGGGGACAGCCCCTTCATATACGGAATAATTTCTGTTCGTTTTAAGTTTTAATGTTGCTCCTTACTTTCAGTTAAAAAAAACTTGTTTTTTTTTTTATTTAATTAAGGCTAAAGAACGAGATGGGATGATTTTGACTGCTTGAACATCTTTCTCTCTTACCCTGATTATAAATCCCAAAGGACATCGGCCCGAGTACCGATGACTCGATTCTAGGGAGAACCGAAATTTTCTTGCCTAGTTGCCTACATACTTTGCAGTTTATACGTTTCTAGGTTTGGCATCATCAACTGTTACAATGTACATCGGTGAAATGGCACCAACAAATTCTAGAGGAAAGCTAGTCTGCCTCAATGGCCTGCTGCTTAGTCTGGGAAGAGTTGTAGGTGCTCTGGTTGCAGTTATATTTCGAAGTGATGAAGTGTCTGGGTGGAGGTTTGTACACAAAAATTTTTTAAATTAATTTCTGTTCGTTTGCAATTGGTTAACTTCCCTGAACGTTTCTACTTTATACCCTATTCCGGCCCTGAGATATCTGGCCTATACCATTTTGATAACCTGGATTCACTAAAACTATTTTGATCAAGTTCAAAAGTTCGTTTTGATCAAGTTTGATCAAGTTTAGTAGATCAAGAACAGTATTAGAAATAGTAACAAAATTAGTAGAAATATTGTAGCCTTGTAATTGTTAGCTTAATACCCTAAGACGTTGTTGGTATGTTGCTGATATACCCTTTTGATAACCCACATGTACATAATGGGTTTTAGATAAGTTTAATTACTACTGCTTCTAACAACTCACCAGAGCACCAAGCCGCCTGAAGCCAACACAGCTACGCACAATCCTCCTTCATCCTGATCTATTCAAAGCCTTTCTCTTAACACCCTCCCAGGAAGTTACCATTTCCCATAAGTCTTTGTTTACGACATCCTCCCACCCCAAGCGTGGACGACCTGCTTTCCGTTTAGCCCTAGATAGATGGCCGAAAAACCCTACTTAACTCCTGATTTAATACGAAACCAGCTGTTAACCTCCTTTTCTATCTTAACCACAGCAGTGTTAATCTCGTACATAACTACTAATCACTTTAATGTATTTTTCTGGTATACCATACAAGGATAAGACCTTCGCTGAAACTCTCCTCTCTACAGAATCGAACCCTCGCTCATAATCTATAAAACTGAGGACTAAATGTATTTGGCAACTCCGGTACTTCTCAATTATTAACTTAAGAGTGAAAATTTGGTCGACACATCCTCTACCCTTCCTAAAATGAAGAGCAAATACTAGGAATGTTATTTTTATCATACTGTTATTTATACTTCTTATAGGGTATTTATGATGATAATACTCATTGAACAACATAAATTTATATTTAAAAGAAAACTTATTCCTCGATCATGTGACATGGCAGTGTCAATGTTGGGAAAAAAGGGAGCCGGACCATTAGTAATCCCTATGTTATATGAATAAAATAAAGCCAGGGAAAACTATTCAAAATTGTATACAAGCATTAATTAAATTATTATCCGAAATTTAAATGTATTTAATAATTGACTTTAACATTATTAGGTATGGTATATTTTGTATTTATATTTAATCTTCTATGCTACTTCTACTACTAACAACTCACGGCAGAACCGAGCGGCCGGAGGCCAACACAGCTACGGAAGCTCCCCCTTCATCCCAATCTATTCAAAGTGTGTATCTGGAATCTTAGATTTTATAGTTTTATAGCAATAAATTTGTATCCGACTCCTTTACAGGCTATGGAGCCTTTGTGGAATATAGTGTTATATTTGTCATGCGTTTTTTTTTGTTAATTAATTTTGAAGTTCATTAACGCCAAACCTGAAATAAAATTCACAACAAAGTACCTCATTTATTTATATCGATTTGAAAGAGCTGTAAAAACTTTATAAATGTTCATAAAGCCTGGAATCAGAGAGAGGGAGGGAGGGTTAAGACAACAGATCATAACCTATGAAACCCAGCTATGTAAATATGACCCTTTCCTGATAGTGACTTCAACGAGGTTTAAAATTTTACTGCATCTAATAAAATATGCCTTCAATGCCGCCACACAGTACGTTACTTTTGAAGAGACGGACATTTCAAACGTGGGAATAGAAATAATAGGACTAATTTTCTTTCGCCATGACTGTACTTTGGAGCGTTCGTGCTCTGACTGGATTCGGTAGAGGGCTTCCTAGCCAAAAAACGAGCTCAGGGTTGCCACCGTCAGTAGGATTTTACTAGATCTAGTAAAAAATAAATCTAGTATATTTAGAGGATCTAGTAAATTTTCCGAAATCTAGATAAAAGTCATGACTTGTAGTAAACAAAACTTTTGTTATTTTCCATGAATTCAGAGGAAAAAATTAGGGTCCGTTCATTACAAAATCTGATTTCGATTACGTTATATATTATTGCTACTATTGCTCTTATTTTTGCGATTTTGTGTCAACCCTAGCGCTTAAAAATTTCTACTTTTCTCTCGGCTTCTTCTTGATACTCGCTTTGAAAAGCAAACTATTTAAAATCAGGACTGGTATGCCGGCTTAATTTGTTTTCAGAAAATTTTTCCAGACTCTCATAACCGATGCTACGTTTGTTAGTTAGCCTTGTTCCCTTTTAAAGACGCTGCTGGAAACGAACTTTTTCCATACTTGCCCAAGCTCTTTCTAACTCTCTGCAGCTTGCCCCATTCAAGTGCTGGAGCAGAGAGACAGTTCTTTATTTTGTTAGTCATCAAAACTAAAAACCGGAATAGGCTAAAGGTCTTGAGTGTTTCGTCCCTGATGAAAACGAAGCAACTTGTTCTCAGGTCGTCAAGTGGAGTACATGATTGGATGATCCCCAGCGATTTGACTCGGGCTATCAAGACATGGAAACAAATAGATCCCTTCCGTCAGAATTTGACACTGGTTGATACTTTCAATTTGGATGAGACCAAGGACGATTAAAGTCTTTTAAGTGCGACTTTTTTTTAATTGTGATTACATATTTTTCTTCTTACTTTTCAATTTGTATGATTTGCCTGACCTGAAGACTATTGACACAATGTTATTTTTTTTAACTAATTATTGAATGTTATACAACTTTTCTATTTCTTGGCAGCCCTAGTCCAATTTGAGGTGCACTTTTTAATTTATATATTTTTACAACTAAACCGGTAGGCTATTACGTTATTTCCGCTTTGAAGTGACATAGATTGTATTGGTTTTTGATTTCCTTGAATACGAACGAGAGAGAATCCAGAAAAAAATCAGTTAAAAAAAAACCTAAATTAGTTGCTTTAAAATTTGCCAGAAATCTTTGTAGGCAGCTTATCCCTTATTTAAAGACCAGCCCAATTAGTGTTTTTGAACTGGTAAATTTCCACTTAAAAATGTAAAACACGAGGGTTTAGATTTGGAACCTAAAAACGGAAGCTGGGGGGACAAATATTTAAAGCTCCCAGTTTCAAATACACTTCAGATGCTTAGCAGTCCAATGCCCGAATTGCTACGTTAATATGATTTTTAGCTGTTTGTATTTATTAACTGTTTTTTCATTTTTTAATATATCTAAATTTTGTGGCCTGAAGACCATTGATAAATTTAACGCCGGGCTTCACCAGCAGGATTTCCAGAATATAAGATTCCAGACTGTTGTTTGACGTCTTGGATACACCGCATCTGGAATATGAAGCTTATCCAGTAGTAAAAGGATTTTTTAACTTATGGGTTTCCGTAATTTTCAATCATACTATGAAAACGAACGAAAAGAGGAAACGAGAAAAAGAAAAAGAAAAAATAAAAAAAGACTGTGGAAATCCAATTGATTATCCTCTTATAGTAAAAATCGATGCTTGATGGTGCGTGGCGGTAGCCGCACGCGCAAAATTTTTTTTGAGCATTTAGTAAAAACAGATGCAATTTAGTAAATTTTTCCTCTCAGATTCAGTAAACTCTTCAAGGCCAGGGTGGCAACCCTGAACGAGCTGCTGGGCAGTTGTCTCCGAGCACCTGGAAAGTCAGGACAGGCATTATTACATGACGTGTTTTCTATGAGTGGTGCAAACCGAAAATGCAGCGTTCGTTAGAGCAGAGGTACACGATTAAATTATGTGTGAAACTCGGTAAATCTGCAACAGAGACTTTTGATATGATCAAGCAGGCTTACGCAGATGTTGCTTTAGCAATAACTGGAGTATTTCGGTGGCACCAGGCCTTTTTGGAGGGCCGGGAAGAGGTCGCTGATGCAGAACGTGCTGGAAGACCTTCGACTTCGACAAAAACCGACAATGTGACTCGTTTGCTCAAAGTTTTGAACCCAGACCGTGGACTAAGTATTCGTTTAATTTCCCAAATGTTAATTTACCAAAATCTGTCGTTCATGACATTGTGACGGTACATTTGAACATGCGCAAGGTGTGCGCGAAGGTGGTCCCAAAAGTGCTCACTGACGACCAGAAATTGCGGAGAGTGGAAGTGTGCCAAGAAAATTTGAACGTGTGTGAAACAGAACACCAATTTTTGAATAACGCAATCACAAGTGACAAATGCTGGATCTTTGAGTATGATCCCGAGACAAAGAGGCAATCTTCCGAGAGGCACACTTCGGCCTCTCCTCGCCCAAAAAAGGCAAGAATGAGCAAATCCAAAGTGAGAACGATAGTCATTGTCTTTTTTGACGTCAAAGGCATCGTCCACCATGAATTTGTTCCTCCTGGACAAACCGCCAACGCACAGTTTTATGTGGAAGTGCTCAAGAGAATCAACCGAAGGGTCAATCGGGTTCGACAAGACATCGCAGCCAACTTGAAGCTGCACCGCGACAACACCCGGCTCACACCGCATTTCTAGTGAACAGCTACCTGACCAAGGCTGGTATCCCAACGCTTCCGCAGCCGCCGTACAGCCCAAATTTGGCCCCCCGGACTTTCTTTTGTTTCCTCGCCTGAAAAGGCCGTTGAAAGGCAAGTATTTTGAGGCGAAAGACGGGATCCAAGCAGCATCCCCCGCGGCTCTCAAGGCTATTCCGGAGAATGCATACCGTGACGCCTTCAATGCTTGGAAATCCTGCTAGCAGCACTGTATTGACGCAAAAGGAGCCTATTTTGAAACTTTTCAAAGAATTGTAAAGATTGACTCAATAAATATTTTTAAATCGATTCAGTCCTAATACTTTCTGGACAAACCTATATATATATATATATATATATATATATATATATATATATATATATATATATATATATATATATATATATATATATATATATATATATATATATATATATATATATATATATATATATATATATATATATATATATATATATATATATATATATATATATATATATATATATGTATATATATATATATATGATATATGATAGTGATAGTTTATATATATTTATATATATATATATATAACTATATCTTATTTCCAAAGGCAAATCCAAAGAATGAGCTCTTTTTGTCGAAGCATTGCTGTGCAGAAGTTGAACCTTTATTTAAAGATCCTAGTTAAAGGGTTACCAGCCTCGTCATACTGTGTGTAGTTCTGGGTATGCTAGTAGTGTAGCTATAATATAAGGTAGCAGAGTGTCCCCCCATATAGCTACAATGCTTACAATGAGGGTGTCGCCCCATGCAGCTATAATGATAGGTACGGGGCAGGTAGCAAATTACTGTATCAATTAAAGAGAGCAGGCAGGTGTAGCTATAACAGTTTCAAGCGGGCAGTCACCCCATGTAGCTATAACAGTTTCAAGCGGGCAGGTAGCCAATGTAGCTATAAAAGTTTCAGGCGGGCAGGTAGCCTTTTTTTTATGATCAAAATCACCGTACCATAAAAATTCGTGCTGTTCACGAAACCATGGTTTTGGTGTTAATTCTCATGTTTTCTGATTGAGTCATGGCCGTTCGCATATCTAATGTTAAACATTTTTCTTCATTATGATATGATAATAGGCGTTGACAGAAATGAAAATGGTAAACCATCTGAGGGAATGGTAACTCCTATTCAGAGATACATATTTTTTTTATTTGGGCGATTCTCAACTCTGTACGGTATAATACACAACCACCATTTGAACAGTGTTGTAAGGTCCCCTACCCCAACCTCAAGGAACCCTCCCCCCAACTTTTCCCCCTCCCCAACTCCTGTCCCTAACCTCCTCCTCCCCAACCCCCTCCTCCAACCACCCTCTCCCCACCTCCGAACCCCCCTCAACCCCTTCCCCGACCCCCCCCCCCCGCTTTTTTTAACATGATATATTTTTTCAACTTTTTTTTACATCTCTTAGAATGACATGTAACATACATACAACAACAAAAAATCAAATTTAAAATTTTCCAAATTGAAAATGAGAATGATATCGAAATGTTAGTCGTGACTTTTACTATTAGAAAAATACTGTTTGTAGTAGCACTTTTTTGTAACTAAATTTTTTTTGGACTTCAAAATTATTCAACTTTATTTATTTTTATTTTTTGATCAAGTAGAACAGAATATTTTTTGTGCGATAGTTTTGACATGGTAAACCATGACAAAACACTACTGAAATATTCCAGCTCTTATATTTCAACAAAAAAAAGTCCAAAATGAACTTTGAAACATATTAGGAATGTAACAGTGACATGATAAACAACTACGAAACACTACAGAAATATTCCAACTCTTACATTTCAACAAAAAAACATCCAAAATGAACTTTGAAACATCTAGAGAATGTAACAGTGAAAAGGTAAACCACGAAAAAACACTACTGAAATATTCCAACTCTTACATTTCAACAAAAAAAAATCCAAAATGAATTTCGAAACATCTTCAGAATGAAACAGTGACAAAGGTAAACACACGACAAAAACACATACTGACAATATTCACAAACTCTTACATCTCACACACAAAACACAAGTCCAAAATGAATTTCGAAACATCTTCAGAATTCACACACAAAAACAATAAAACATCAACACACACACGATCACAAACAAAAAAACCCACACACACGCACACCCACAAACACAAACACACACACACACACACACACACAAACACACACACACAAACACACACACAAACACACACACACAAACACACACACACACACACACACACACACACACACACACACAAACTAACACACAAACACATACCACACCAACAACAAACACACTCACGAAATAACGCACACACAAGCAAACACACACAAACACACACACACAAACACACACGAGAACCAAAACCCACACACACACACACACACACACAAACACAAACACACACACACAAACACACACACACACACACACACACACACACACACACACACAAACACACACACACACAAACACACACAAACACACACACACACAAACACACACACAAACACACAAACACACACAAACAACAAAACAAACACAAACACACACACACAAACACACACACACACACACACGAAAGAAAAAAAACAACAACACAAAAGAAAGACAAAACACACAACACACAAACACACAAACACACACACACACAAAAATAAACACACAAAAACACAGAAAAACAAAAACAAACACAACAACATACACACAAACACCAAAAAAAACACCAAAACACACAAAATAAAACGCAAACAAAAACACACAAAAAAACACAACAAAAACACAAAACAACCAAAACAAAAAAGCACAAAAACAAACACACACACACACAAACACACACACACAACACACACACACACACAAACACACACACACAAACACACACACACAACACACACACACACACAACACACACACACAAACACACACACACAAACAACAAAAACAAAAAACACACCAAGACACAACACACAAACACACACACACACACACACACACACACACAAACACAAACACACACACACACACACACACACACAAACACACACACACACACACACACAACCACACTCAAACATTCACTAAAACACAAAAACAAAAACACACACCAAAAATACCGCACAACCACCACCTAACAAACACACACACACAAAACACAACAAAAAAACAATCAAAAACACACACACACACACACCCACCCCCACTAACCCACACTCCCACACCCCCACCCACTCACACACCCACAAACACAAACAAAAACACACCCAACCAAACACACACAAACACCCAAAAACTCACTCAAACAACAAAACCATCTCAAAACAACTCAATCACAAACACACACACCCTCACACACACACAAACCCAAGCACTCCCAAACAATCACGCAAAAACACACACAACAACACACTAAAACAAACAAAAAAACACACACAAACAAACACAAACACACACACACACACACACAAACCAAAACACAAACCCACACACAAACACACACACACAACCAAACACAAAAACTCACACACAAACACAAACACACACACAAAATAACACTCACAACCAAACAAACAAGCCCAAAAACAAAAAAACTCAAAAACACAAAAACACACACGCCAAAACACCCAAACAAACCAAACCCAACACACACACCCCCAAGCCCACAAACTCTCCCAAAACCAAACCCACAAACACAAACCAACACCAACACACACAACCACAAACACCCACACAACCACAAACACACCCACCCACACACACACTCACACCCACACCCACTCACACACACACACACACACCCACACCCACTCACCCACACGCTCAAAAAACCACCAAAACTAACAAACACTAACACACCAACACACACACACACACACACACACACACACACACACACACACACACACAAACACACACACACACACAATCAATCAAACACAACCACCCACACACACACACTACCACCCACACACCCAAAAACACACACGGCAACAGACAAACCCACACAAACAAAAACACAAAAAACAAACACAAAACCACCCACAAACAAACACACACAAACACAAACAAACAAAAACAAAAACAAAAACACACACAAAAAAACACATACACAAACACAAAACACACAAACAACACACACACACACACAAACACACACACACAAACACACACACACAAACACACACACACAAACACACACACACACACAAACACACACAACCACCAACAAAGACACACACACACAAACAAACACACACAAACACACACACACACAAACACAAGAAAACAGACACACACACAAACACACACCTCCAAACACACACACACACAAACACACAAACACACAAAAACACACAAACAACCATATACACACACACACACAAATACACAAAAACACAAACACACACACATAAACACACATACACACAGACAAAAACAAAAAAACACACACACAAACTCAAACAACAAAAAAACCGCACACACAAACCCCCACCCACTCAAACACACACTCCCACAAACACTCACCCAAACGCCCCCACACAGACACACACACGCACACACACAAACACACACGTGTGTCTTTGTGTGTGTGTGTTTGTGTGTGTGTTTGTGTTTTTTTTGTGTGTGTGTGTTTGTTTGTGTTGTTGTTTTGTTTTGTGTTGTTTTTTGTTTGTTTGATTGATGGTGTGTTAGAGAGTGTGTTAGATGGTTTTTTTGTGTGTGATTTTTTGATTTTTTGTGTGTTTGTGTGTGTGTGTTTGTGTGTTTGTGTGTGTGTGTGTATGTGTTTGTGTGTGTGTCTGTGTGTGTGTGTGTTTGTGTGTGACATTCTTAAGAAGTTTAAAAATTCATTTTGGACTTTTTTTTTGTTGAAATGTAAGAGTTGGAATATTTCTGTAGTGTTTCGTCGTGGTTTACTTTGTCACTGTTACATTCTGAAGATGTTTCAAAGTTCATTTTGGAAGAATGTAAGAGTTGGAATATTTCAGTAGTGTTTTGTCATGGTTTACCATGTCAAAACTATCGCACAATAAATATTCTGTTATACTTGATCAAAAAAATAAAAAATAAAAAAATAAAATAAAGTTGAATAATTTCGAAGTCCAAAAAAAAATTTAGTTAAAAAAAAGTGCTACTGCAAACAGTATTTTTCTAATAGTAAAAGTCACGACTAACATTTCTATATCATTCTCATTTTGAATTTGGAAAATATTAAATGTGATTTTTTTTTGTTGTATGTTACCTGTCAATCTAAGAGATGTAAAAAAAAGTTGAAAAAATATATTCTGTTAAAAAAAAAGTGGGGGGAGGGGGGTCAAAAGGAGGGGGTCGGAGGGGGGTAGCAGGGGGTTGGGGGGGTTTAAGGACAAGAGTTGGGGGAGGGGAAAAGGTTGGGGGGAGGGGGTCCTTGGGTTGGGGTAGGGGACCTTACAGCACTGTTCAAATGGTAATTGTGCATTATACCGTACACAGTTGAGAATCGCCCAAATAAAAAAAAATATGTATCTCTGAATAGGAGTTAGCATTCCCTCAGATGGTTTACCATTTTCATTTCTGTCAACGCCTATAATCATATCATAATGAAGAATCATGTTTAACATTAGATATGCGAACGGGCATGACTCTATCAGAAAACATGAGATTTAACACCAAAACCATGGTTTCGTGAACAGCACGAATTTTTATGGTACGGTGATTCTGATCATAAAAAAAAGGCTACCTGCCCTCCTGAAACTTTTATAGCTACATTGGCTACCTGCCCGCTTGCAACTGTTATAGCTACATGGGGTGACTGCCCGCTTGAAACTGTTATAGCTATACCTGCCTGCTCTCTTTAATTGATACAGTAATTTGCTACCTGCCCCGTACCTATCATTATAGCTACATGGGGGGACACCCTCGTTGTAAGCATTGTAGCTATATGGGGGGGACACTCTGCTACCTTATATTATAGCTACACTACTTATGCTACTAACAACTAACAGAAATCAAGTTGAAAAAAAAGTTCTTTCAAATGAAATTAAAGGCGATATTAGAATTTTAAACAAAGAGAAATTATCCTCTCAATACCTAGTCTTCGCACTAAAGTTTGATTTTTTGTCCTAATTCTTTGAGAACGACTGCTCAGACACAATGAAAGATGATTTGGAATGAGGAATATATATAAAGCACTATCTATTATTTCTTAAGAATGTAAGAGCTAATTGATTTGCATTTGCTTTAAACATTACTAGTTCCAGTTCAAATTTTTCTAAAGGCAATCGGTTGCAAATTTATTGTACTCGCACATTCTTTCAGTATAGCACTATAAAATTTCCATATGAACTGGGGGAGGCTGAGGTAGGGACAGCCCTCTTAACATGTGAAACAATTTCTGTTCGTTTTGAGTTTTAATGACGGTCTATGCTGTGATAAAAAAAGAAAATTGGTAATTTAAAATTATTCGTTGTCTTTGAATTTTTGTGGAGTTGATGTCCCCTGAATGTTTAGTTTGTTTTATGGTGGCTTTCTTTGCGCTATGACTCCCAGGCCTCAGGTATGATTATCAATATTTATTGGTGAAACTTATATAGTTCACTAAGGAGTAGCATTCATAAAGACAGGTTAAATTTTATTGTTTTCGCACCATTTTATTACAGTCTAATAATTACAGTCTGTTTCGACGACAGGAATTCGCTTATAGTAATATTTTTTTTTTATTTTTTTTTTTTGAGTCTATTTAATATAATTAATTAATTTAGTTTATTTATTCTAATTTTTTCTATAGTTTCTATTTTATTTATATTTCCTTTTCTTCTCCTTCATATGTGAGTAAGTGATCATTTTAAATTTTCTTTTGTTTTTTATCCTTGAGTATGTAATTCATATGTCTTCCCTCTTTGTACAGGCCAATGAGCCTTTGAGGGATTTATAATATCTAATATTGTATGTGTATTTAATAAAGAATAAAACTTATCTTATCTATCTATCTTATCTTTCTTACTCTTCTGGCATTTTCTTTCAAATCTCTTGAACTTTCATGCCTGATATTAACCTCTGCTTGGTAACAAGGAAGCTGGATTTTGATCTCGGCTACAGCAATCCACCACAGGGCCTGGGATTTGGTTATGGTGATGAGAATATGCGAAACCGTCTCCATAATAATCCAAATGAGAAGAAGAAAGATGAGAGATGCAGGAGACATATATACATATATATATATATATATATATATATATATATATATATATATATATATATATATATATATATATATATATATATATATATATATATATATATATATATATATATATATATATATATATATATATATATATATATATGTATATATATATGGATACATATGCATATGAAATTATATGGAATTATATTTTGATTCGGGTATCCATGCACAACTGCTTGTCTCTGCGTTTAAGAGAGGTCTTGACAGATCTATAATTGCTACTTATAGGAACATGTATTTTTAGTTGACGGTTAGAGTAAGGGTACTAAAAACCAGAGCCCGACAGTATGCGATTTCCTCATACGAAAATACGAAAAGGCATTCGCCAAGGGGCTTTATCATCACCGCCTCTTTATAATATTAAATAAAAAAAAACAAATTTTTTAAGCTGAAAGTAATTAGCGACATTAAAACTTAAAACGAACAGAAATTATTCCGCATATGAAAGGGGCTGTCCCCTCCTCAACGCTTTGCCCTTTACGCTAAAGTTTTTTATTGTTTAAAAAATAAAGTTGTGAGACAGAGTCAAACTTTAGCGTAAATAGCGAGGCGTTGAGGAGGGGACAGCCCCTTTCATATACGGAATAATTTCTGTTCGTTTTAAGTTTTAATGTCGCTCCTTACTTTCAGTTTAAAAAACTTTTTTTTTTTAATTTAATTTCTGAAAGTTTCTGACTTAATGCAGGTTTTGATTTTGGCTTACCGTGCATGAATAATTAAAAAAAAAATTTAACATTAATTTTACTTTTATTTGGTTAAATGGCTTTCTCGAAACCTGTTTAATTTTATTTACGAACGTTTTTATTAGTAATAAATATACGTAACTTACGAATTAACTTACGTAACGAACCTCTATATTCTTATATTTTTAATACGTATATTAGAGGGTTCGCCCCCTAGTCAATACCTTGCTCTTTATGCTAATGTTCGAATTTTGTTCCAATTCTTTAAAAATGACCCCTTAATCACAAATGCCGTTAATTAGAATAAATAGCTCTTATGAAAGTACTAAATAATCTTTCGCTTAAAGAGCGAGGTATTGACTAGGGGATGAACCTAAACGTATACGTAATATTTTCTGTCGTTTTCTGTTTTTATGTTGCTCCTTACTTTCAGTTAAAAAACTTGTTTTTTTTATGTATAATTTCTGATCTTTTTAAATAATGGTGGGAAATCCGGCGCCCCCTTCATAGCAATGTCCCTTCTCCCATGAAACCTTCCTTCATGGTAAGATCCTCCCACATAATCCTCGACCACTCCCCCCCACACCCAGAAAAAAAATCCCCTCTGAAAACGGCTGGATACTTGCCAATTGCCAAGAATAACCGCTAACAGTGGTTAAAGCTCATAGCTTGCAGACCTCCCCCCGGAGACGATTGGGGACAAAATTATCGCCAGAGGTGTTTATATTGTATTTTTGAGAGTATTGAATAAAATGGCTATGTAAAAATTTTGATCGGGTGAATTCTTGAAAAAAATGAGCTTGAGAGGGGGCCTAGCTGTCCTCCATTTTTTTTGTCACTTAAAAAGCGCGCTAGAACTTTTAATTTCTGTTCGAATAAGCCCTACCACAATATTCTAGGACCACTGGGTCGATACGATCACCCCTGGGGAAAAAAACAACAAAAAACAAACAAACAAATAAACACGCATCCGTGATCTTTCTTCTGGTAAAAAATGCAAAATTCCACATTTTTGTAGATAGGTGCTTGAAACCTCCGCAGTAGGGTTCTATGAAACGCTTAATATGATGGTGTGATTTTCATTATGGTTCTATAACTTTTAGGGGGTCTTTTCCTCTTTTTTCGAAAATCAGCCAAATTTTCTCAGGCGCGTAACTTTTGATTGGTATGGCTAAACTTGGTGAAACTTATATATTTGAAATCAGCATTAAAATCTGATTCTTTTGATGTATCTATTGGTATCAAAATTCCGTTTTCTACAGTTTCGGTTACCATTGAGCCGGGTCGCTCCTTACTTACAGTTCGTTACCACGAACTGTTTGAAACAGTATCATCGAGGCTCAGAAGAGGGTGAAAACGTGCTTTATTTTTCGTGGAATTGATTTGTCTCTTGTTAATTATGCCAACGACATTTTAAATCTGAGTAGATCCGTCAGTGTCATAGAGAGTAATTTCAGAGTTTTGTCTAATGAATATGCTAACATAGGCCTAGAATTCAACTCCAGAAAAAGCGAGGTGGTTGTTTTTAATTGTCGTAAGAATGAGTTGGCGCCTGTCATATTTGCACTAGGTAGTAATACTGTCACTGCAGCAGCATCAATGACTTACCTTGGTTTGCCAATTGGGTCTAATCTTAAAGCTACCCGATCCTGTCTAATAAATGATCTCAAACAGAAAGTCCGAAAAGCGTATGGGATGATTTTGTCACGCAAACGTCTATATAACCGCTGCATTCTAGCACGGATCTTCAATTCCTTTGCCACCCCTCATATCTTAGCTTTGTCACCTTTCTGGTCTTTGTTTACTTTTGATGATAAAAAACAATCCGTACAGTCTTCTATAAGTTTGCAAAATATCTGCTTAGCCTTCTCCCCTGGCGAAGAAACCGCCAGATTTCAGCACGTTACGGACTCGATGACCCCTTCGTCGTGATCGCGACCAGGAGGGAAAAGTCCCTGGAATCTTTAGACCCAATGCATAGTATGTTTGAAGCTATAGTCAGTAATGTGTAATGGTTTTCTTTTTATGTAAAGAGTCTCTCCATTGTTTGTTTTGTTGTTTTTTTTTAGTTATTGAAGAATTAATTTAAGTTGTTCGTTTTGTTCGATGTGTTTTATTGTTTTCTTTTCATTTTTTTTCTACTCCATTTTTACTTTTTTGTATTGCTAAAGATGGGTAATAAAAATCATTCATTCATTCATTTATATAAACATTTACATATATGTTTATTTATTTTTTTGTTTCATTATAGGTTAGAATGAAGGATAGGTCAAGGTATTTAGATTAGAACATAATGTTTGCAATGTTCCTTCATCTTCTTCCTTAATCATGTAGGTTGTTCTTTTATTAATACATTTTTCAACTTACGATAAAGACTTTCTTTTTCAATTTTAGGTACATGCTTGGCCTTGCAACGATTCCGGGATTGGTTCAATTTGTAGGATTTCTTTTTCTTCCAGAAAGTCCTCGGTGGCTAATTTCGAAAGGAAGGCAAGATTTTTTTTTTTTTTTTTTTTTTTTTTTTTTTTTTATGGAACAAAATTCTGGAGAAAATAGATCTCTCAAAATTTTGATTGGACGTTTGTTTTGGGCAATGATGGGCGTAAGAGGGTCTGGTTGCCCTGTAGTCACTTTTGACTCTTAAAAACGAGCATTATAACTCACAATTTCCAATCAAATAATCCCCATCTGAAGTTTATACGACCACCCATTCCATAAAAACCTTAGCCTATATGCCCCCAGGGCATAACTTGCAACCCTTGCCCAGGACTCTGAGGGGTTGTGTCAGCTCTGGATGCATTGTTATATATTCTTTGGACTTATTTGAACAAAATGGGTACCTCATAAATTTTGATAAATTGTGTTCGAGTAAAATAAGGTGTAGAGGGGGGGCCAGTTACCCTCCATCGCTTATGGCTCTTAAAAGAGAACTTGAACTTTCAATTTCCAATTAATGAACCTCGTTTAAAGTTACGGCTGGGGTTGGTTGCCCTCCAATCACTTTCGATTTTAAAAAGGGCACTAGAACTTTCAATTTCCAATCGAATGAACCTCTTTCAAAGTTTTTACCACAACTTCTTTTATACGAAGTACCCTAGTCAAAAAAATAATAATAATACATTGTGCCCACATCGCTCTTTATTTAGGTAGCGCTATTGCGGTGCCTATAATTTGGCTAGTAATACCATTACGAAAGTTCAGTATCAGTTACAGCTTCGACATTTAGTGTTGATCATACCGAAAATTTGGACTAAAATTTTTTCCCCTTTTGCCGAAAGCTTTCTTTTCTCAACCCGTCGAATATGTTAATGTAATCATATTAGATTATGGACAAAAAGTTGCAGTAATCACAACATTTTGGAGGCCACTTGCCTGAACATCTCCATCGAATGTGCCTGACTAACGATTAAAGCCGTTTATTTTTGTTATTGATAAACCTGGCACGGAAGAAAACAATCAATTATTACTAAAATGCTGTTTTTTTTTATATGTAACAAAAACTATTGTACGGTACATCTTTGAACATATTTTTTTTATCGTCAGCATTATTAAAAATTGAAAAAAAAAATGCTTGCCTTGCCTACATTTTTGTGACAGCGCCAGTGTCACCTGTATGTTTTATAGATAAAAGTGCACAGTTATTTACAAAAATTTAGGGGGGAGGTACACAAAATATTTTTTAATCTCTAAGGGGGAAGATTTGTCGTTTCTCTGTCTTTCAATGATTACACTAAAAACAGCATTTTTCAACGAAAATACTCCAAAAGAAATGGTATTTTACAAAATCTTCCACCGGTGTTCCAGTAATTAAACTAGCTCAAGTAGAGTAAAAAAAGTTCCTAAATAGATAGCAGAAAAACTGGGGTTCTTAATGGACAAGGCAAAAGTTCTGAAAAGAAAAGTAAACAGTTCGGTTTAACCACCACCAGCCAACACTCACAGATCTGGAGGATACACCAAGGGAAATACAATTCAGGAAAATACAGGGGAGAGAGACGAGAATTTTATTGAGGAGGGTATCAAATCCTCCACCACTATTGGAGATCTCTAGCTTCACCAGAGTAATCTGGCGATGTCAGCAGGTGTCAGAGTCAAATCGATGCCACTACTAGCTTAAATTAGAGAAGAGTATTGTAGCTGAGTGGTCCACTGTCTCTCGTGGACTATTCTGCTCTCAATCTTCGTAAGCTGATTGGCCTGCCAGGGTCCTCCCCGGCCCCACTATTATAAATCTCCTGGCACATTGGTGCCACAATCAATTCGAAACACTGCGTGGGTTTCTACGCACTCTGCCCTTTCCGATTTCTGACAACCGGTAGGGATACGCCACTTGTACTTATTGCTATGTATAAGTGCCAAAATAATAGTCCCAAATTGCGACGGGCCTCGAGCTCAACAATCGTTTGAAACTCTTCATGTCCCCTAGGAAAGATATCTCCTATAACAGGGCTCTCCCTGTAAATCAAGCCTCTCTGTAAACTTTAATCTCTACCTAGGTTAATCAAGAAGTCAAAAGTATAAAATAAAACAAAGCCTACTATTCAGATCAATGTCATAACAATTAACAAGAACTGAAAAATAACTTTTTTTGTCACTTAGACTAAAATAAAAGTCACCCGGGGTTTGACGCAGGAGGACCAGCCAATCAAAACCCTCACAGGGTGCGACGCAAAACTACGCGTAATCTAGAATCACAGTTTATATAATTATCCACTATGATCTTTCCCTATCTCACCCATTATAAAAACCCGGACCGCGGTGCGAGTGCTCCAGAGAACGTTTTTGCAGATATAAACATAAGCGGCATTAGATCTTTTCACGGGTAGACAAAGAATAATCACCTACGGAACAAGTACTGACAAAACCACTTGGCCGGCTCAACCAGTAAGTGGACAATAAATGCAGAAATAAGTGGGAGGAGCTTTTTGTTCGCACCGAGAATTAAGAGCCAGAAATCATCCGCGGTAAACTTACTACTACTACTACTACTAACAACTCATCGCAGCACCAAGCCGCCTGAGGCCAACACAGCTACGCACGCTTCTCCTCCACCCCAATCTATTCAAAGCCTCCCTTTTTACACCCGCCCACGAAGTTCCCATTTCCTTTAAATCTTTCTTTATGACGTCCTCCCACCCCAGACGGGGACGACCTGCTTTCCGTTTCGCCCTAGATAGTTGGCCGAAAAGAACTACCTTCGATAATATGTCATCCTTCATCCGTACAACGTGCCCTAACCACCTCAACCTGTTTTCATTATAGACCCAGAAAATGGTATTGAACCACATTTTTTATACAGCCTATTGCTTGATATACAGTCAGTCATCCGGGTGCCCAGAAAAATCCTTAAACAATTCCTCTGTAGAACATGTAAAAAATGTTCATCCGATTTTCAGAGCTTCCATTCTTTAGAGCCATATTTGACCACTGTCATCACTGTAGCTTTTAACATTCTAATCTTGGTTTGCAGACTTATCTTCTTGTTCTTCCAGACTTTTTTTAACTGAGAAAAAAAAACCTGAGCCATGGCTATTCTATTTTTAACGTCTTCACTGCTCCCACCATCTTTACTAATAATACTACCAAGGTAAGTGAAGCTGCCCACCTGATCAATCTTTTCATTACCCAACGTCACCTTTTCATCTTCACTTATTCCTAGCCTTAGTGACTTAGTTCTTCCTAACATTAATTTTCCAACCAATACTAGCACCCTGAACTTGCAAAACCTCTAAAACTTCATTCATTTTGCTCACACTTTCATCTAGGATACTTAAATCATCAGCATAATCCAAGTCCAGGAGACTTTTTCCTCCCCATTTGATTCCGTGATCTCCCATTGCCTTTCCTGTGCTCCTTAAAATAAAGTCCATCAAAATAATCCATATAAAGGAGGATAGAACACAACCCTGCTTAACTCCTGATTTAATACAAAACCAGCTGCTAACCTCATTTCCTACCTTAACCAAAGCAGTGATATTCTCGTACATAGCACTAATCCTCGATAATTATGACTAATGCCTCGATAATTACCACACTCACTTTTATCACCTTTCTTATAAAGTGGCTTAATTAAGGTTTTCCAAAAATCATTAGGTACTTCCGCTTTGCCAAAAATCATATTCATAATCTTCAATAACTTAGTTCTAACCTCAGAGCCACCATATTTAAGAAACTCGTTTACTACCCTATCAGCACCTGGAGCCTTATTATTCTTTAATCCTTTTAGTACTGTTGCTAATTCCTCCTCACAAAACAAATCTTCCTTCATATCCAAGGTATCACAAACTTTTTCATTTTCCTCTATATTTTTTCCTGCAACTCAATCTCGGTTAAGCAAGCTCTCAAAATGTTCGGCCCATCTCGCTTTAGCTTTTTCCTTATTGCTAATTGCCACCCCATTCCTATCTTTAACTGGGACAAGTCCGGATTGACTACTACCTCTCAATTTGTTAACGTGCCAGTACAATATTTTACTATTATGCCGTCTAGCTGTATCTTCTAAATCCTCGGCAATTTTATTCATGGCCTCCACTTCACACCTCCTTAGTTCATATTTCAATGCTTTCTCCACTTTCTTTACATTTCTTTTTTTTTTCATGTGATCTATCACTCATATAATTCTTGTACAAGTCCTATCTCCTTTCTATTAAACATAAAGCTTTGTCACTAATATTCTTAGCTGCAGTTTTAGCTTTCTTCCCTAAGACACCTTCAGCAACTTCAGAAATTATTTTTCCAAAATTATTCCAACCATCTTCCACCTTATCAAATTTGAAACTCTTAAGTTTAGTATTCAACTGTTCCTGGAAAGTTTCTCTTAAATTCTCATCCTGGAGTCTACTAACGTCATAACTTCCCGGGAGGTAATTACCCTTCCGATATTTCAGCTTTAAATTAACCCTTGACACTACTAGATGGTGATCTTTACTTTTAACATCAATAACAGCACTCTTATATACCCGAGTATCTTGTATTGATCCTGCCAGTCTTCGGTTTACTATAACATAATCAATAAGGTTTGCTGTCTTACCATCACGTGAATACCCTGTTAGCTTATGAGCCATTTTATGACCAAACACTGTATTGGTTATAACTAGATTGTTATACCTACAAAATTGCAAAAGTCTGTATCCATTACTGTTTTCTTTTCCTACACCAAATTTACCTAAGTTGGGATACCATCTATCCTTATTTCTACCAACCTGGGCGTTAAAATCTCCCAGTAACAACATCATATTTCTACCTGGGACCTTGTCTATTTGCTCCTGTAACTGTAAGTAAAATTCATCTGAGTCACTAGTATCTCCATCAGTCGGTTCTACAGGGGCGTATACTACTATAACTGATACCCTGAGATTTTTAGTCATAAAATGAGGAATTAATATTCTATTTTTAATAGCTTCCGATCCTAAACAAGACTTAACACCGTCTTTATTCATCATCAGCCCTACTCCCTGTCTTTGTACCCCATCCTTCCTGCCTGAGTAAAACAATTTTCTATCACCTATTTTCAAGCTTCCTACCCCTTGGATATGAGTTTCCGAAGCCCCGCAAAAGTCCAGTTGAAATCATCTGAATTCATCAGTAAAAATTTCGATACAATAGTCATTTTGTAACGTCGTAACATTCCAAGTTCCAATTTTCATGTTCTTTAAATCATTGAAATTTTTTTCGCCTCAGGAAAAGCAATGATCCCGGATACCAGTGCAGGACGGGGATCACATATCTTCTCAAGTCTACACCGAGTAAGCGGTGTAGACTTGTAAGCGGTGTAGACTTACTGGTATATAATATACCTGTAAGCGGTAAACTTACTGGTATATTATATAAACTGTGTCTAGAATGTATGAGTTAATCCTCCCTTTCACCCCAATTCAGTCAAGCTGACGTCCAAAGATGCGTTTTTAACAAAGATTATCATTTAACTGTGTAGTTACCGTCCAGCTAATTTATCTGTCTACGAAACAAAAGTTAAAAACACAATTTCTATTATAGAAAAGAAAACCAAGGACTACGAAGTAAAAGGAAAGGGGGTGGGTGTCACAGGGAACCTCAGAGTGGGCATAATTTAAATTAACTAAAGAAGCAAAGAAAAAAGGACATTTATCTGATGAAAAGGGGCCAAATATCCCAAAAGAGCCTTTTTTCGCTTAGTGAAGAATCAAACACAAAAACAAAGGCATTTTTAAAAATCTAAGGGGTAACTGCATGCCCTCCTCATTGATACTCCTGTGTCAAACATAACCTACTATTGAAAAATTATCCATATTGATAAAAGCCTAAAAAGCGACTAAATCGGTGATTTCAAAATCCAAAAGCATGTTGTCTGGTGAAGCAGCTAAATTACAGTTTTAGTGATTTTTTTTTACTGATTTTTTTCAAGACTCTAGAGATTTTTTTTTACCTGGTGGTAACCTTGAACTTCAATCACAGTAGTTCAAAAAAATGAAATATAATCTTAACACCTAAAATTATTTTAGGTGTTGACACTTGGCATCTAGTTCAGTACTGATAATGGTGAATCCGTGGCTTTCAAACCTTTTCTTATAATAAACGGCGGAGTATAGTATCAAACATGTACGTTTGAATCCATTTTAGGTGGGAGGGGAGGGGGGTAATTCGGGGCACAAATTTGAAAAAGGGGAACAAAAAGACAATTATTTAAAAATCAGAAAAAGGCGAGGATTAAAGTTTCGTGAGTTTGTTAGGTCTCAGGCCAAACTCCTCAACATGTTCACGTTCAGGTCAAGCTTAAATACGTCCAGTTTTTTATTATATAAGATCATACACACACTAAACAGTGCAATTACAATATGAAAGTAAAGTCAATAAAAAAATTATGATTAATCAATTTTGCTAAAGGACGGAGGAAATTAATTCAGCTACAATTTGAGTTGTGCCACCTATAAGATCTGCATTATCAGTAAATCTTATCACCTTACATTTGCTCTATGCCGTTTTTGTTTGCACGATTCGTAGACGCTGTAATCAGTCAAATAAAAAAACACTTTTTTTTAACCCTTTCCAAGCTCGTTTATATTGAACTATTTTCCAGTCATTTTTTGAACAACACAGGCATAAAGCTAATTATTTTCTTTTTCCATACACGTATTGTGCTTGTCGTTTCTACAGTTTTTCCTTATTCTCTTATATGTGACTACACAGTCCACTTTACTTTATTCCTAGCTTATGGACGCATCCACCTTCTTTTTAAAAATGTGTTTTTTTCTTCTCTTTTTAGAGAAGAAAACGTCTTTTTTCATAATAGTTGCAGAAATAGCTACAACTTAGTAGAGAGCGGAATCCAGCCCATAGTGGCCAAAAATTTTAAAAGTGAGTTTTAAAAACAAACTATCAATTGAGGAAAAATAACTTTCTGAAGCTGATTCAGAAACGGTAAATGCTATTTCGGCTAATCTTACAATCAAAAGTTTTTATGCGAAAACAAATTTATGCAAATTTATAAAATAGCCTGAACCCCCCTAGAAGACGCTGCTGGATTACAGTTCCCCATTTTGAATATAAAGGAAAATAACTTCTTCTCATGGGAAGCAGTGATGTGTCTCCCTTTTTTCGTTTTTTTTCCTCAGGCGTGTTGGTACCGAACCAGTGACTGTAGAATGTTGGGAGAGGGCTCATTTGAAAGATGATTATCATATCTAGAGGCTTTTTTCTGTAACAAAAGTTAATATTAAAATAAAATGTAAATTTGAAAAAAACTACGTTCTTGTATACAAGATAAAATAGCATACGTATCTTTTGAAAATTTGCTTTTCCGGGTTTAGGTTCATATTTAAATGCTTCCAGGGGACTAAGCTGCAAAAGAGTGCTCATTGCCAAAAAAAGCCATTTTTTTCTGGATATTACAAGAGCTTTTTAACTTCTTATTTTTTGGCCATCTAGGGGAGAATGATAAACGCCCGCTAACCTTCACCTGAGGGTGTCATTGAACACTGACATTTAACTAATATCCTTTCAGATTAACGTTTTGTTAAAGCCTTCTAGTTCCAAATTCACACAGTTTTAGGATTCTTGAGAGGGAGAATCAGGTTTCTATAAGCACTCTTTTTCTTTGTGTTTAATCTTTATTTACTTCTTGTTTCAGATTGGAAGATGCTAAACAAGTTTTATCTTCATACAGGAATACTGAAATGGCTGCTGAAGAATTCAAGTTCATCGTCAAAAGCCTTAAAGTTAGTTTTGTATTTTCTTTATTTATATTTCTAGAAGGGAATCTCGTACTGAGGCTCGAAGGTGATAACTTCTAAAATTCTTTAAAAACTACTGTTTGGATCAATATTAGGAATTATGTATAACTGATAAAAGCAAATAGTAAATTATATGTCTTCATCTGTCCAAATTACTGTCCAATAGCTCTGACGTCCCCTCCTTCATAAAAACGTATGATACTACTAATACTAGTACTAACAACTCACCGCAGCACCAAGCCGCTTGAGACTAACACAGCTACGCATGCTCTTCCTCCATCCCAATCTGTTCAAAGCCCCCCTCTTTACACCCTCCCAGGAAGTTTCCATCCCCCTTAAGTCTTTCTTTGCGACATCCAATCACTCTAACTGCGGACGTCCTGCTTCCCGTTTAGCCCTAGATGGTTGGCTGAAAAGGACAATTTTTGCCAATCTGTAATTCTTCATCCGCAGAATGTGCCCTAATCATCTCAACATTTCTGTCATTATAGTCCTAGAAAGTGGGATCGTAGAGCCTACTGTTTGAAATACGGTCAGTCACTCGGGTACCCAAAACAACCCGTAGGCAATTCTCTGGAAAACATCTAACAAATCTTCTTCTGTTTCTTTTGGAGTGCCCATGCTTCAGAGCCATATTTGACCACTGCTATCAGTGTAGCTTCTAATATTCTAATCTTGGTTCGCAGACTTATCTTCCTATTCTTCCAAACTGTTTTTTAACTGTGGAAAAACAGCCTGAGCCTTGGCTATTCTACTTTTAATATCTTCAAGTCACCCGCCGTCTTTCACAATAGTGCTACAAAGGTAAGTGTAGCTGTTCACTTGATCGATATTTTCCTTACCCAACATCACCTTTTAATCTTCACTTATTCCAAGCCTTAGCGACTTACTCTTCTTAACATTAATTTTCAAACCTATTAAAGTACCCTGAACTCGCAAAACCTCTAAAAGTTTAATTATTTTGCTCACACTTTCATCTAGGATGCTTAAGTCATTAGCATAATCTAAGCACAGAAAAGTTTCTATTCCCATTTGGTTCCGTGTTTTCCCATTGCCTTTCCTGCGGTCCTTAAAACGAAGTCCTTCAAAATGATCTATACAAGTGGGGATAGAACACAACCCTTCTTAGCTCCTGATTTAATACAAAACCAGCAACTAACCTATTTTCCTACCTTAACCAAAGCAGTGATATTCTCGTACATAGCACTAATCGCTTTAAACATATGATACTTTTTAGAATTTAAGTAATCCTAGGATTGGAAATCTTCTCAATGAATGAAGGGATCCACTTCGAAAAGGTATTTAAAGCGGGTTGTTGGATAGTTCATAACAAATGTATTAAAGTTAGATGGTGCATCAAAATATAAGATCGAAGGCGCGATGTGAAATCTTAAAATCCCCAGACTATTTAATCTAAAATCAGCTAACTTCAATATTTCCGTTCTTCTCTGCTTCCTCAGTCGAACTCAATAATGTCATTACTAATCTAACAATTTGGCCTTACTTAAACGTATTGCCAGCCAGTTTTGATATGTGGGCATTTTCTTTTTTTAACAGTGGTGAAGCATGGAAAATCTTATGTTTTGATTAGATAGATGATTTGTATTGTGTAGTTTGTGGTGGTGGTCTTGAATATGTAGGGAAAGGCTTGGAGAAACTTAATTATTGGGGTTGCAGTAGTAGCTACCGCCTAGAAAATAAGGAAAAAAGGTGCAAAGCAAGTGAAATCTAAGTTTTCAGATTCTATAAAAGTACGGAATGAACAAAAAAAAATTCTGAATGGGGAAAATAATAGTTATCACCTTAAAATGCAGCCTTAAATAATTCTTTTAAGACAAAACAAATATTTTAAGAAAGGATGAACACTCCCTGAGAGAGGCATAAAAACTTCACAATTAGGCAATGTTCAGGTGCCCTTTTCAGCAGGCTTTCAGAACTCGTAGCCAAACCCTATTGAAAGTCATGTTTTGCGAAGGGTACCACATAAATATTCTCTTTTTTAAAATGGGACAGAGTATTAAAGGGATATCTCAAAATACAGAACAACAAAAGATCAATCTGAGCTCCAGGAGTAGGCCCTATTTGTTAAACGTTTTTACCATAAATATGATCGTAGAAAATTCCAGCGTCAATATGAAAGAACCGAATTATTTCAGAAGTGAACAGAACTTAAAAGTTTGAAAGCTCGAAAATTATACTCAGTGTAGAGATAAAGCTATTCCTTTTTTTTACTCTTGGATGATATTAGAAAAGTCAATCTATACGTGTTTCACTAAATTCAGGTTCAACTTGAACTAGTTTTTATCAGAGGTAGCGCAATAGCGCTGCCTAAGTGAAGAACGATGTTGGCACAATGCATTATTTTTTTTTGTTTGGACCAGGGCACTTCGTATCGAAGGAGTTGTCGTAGAAACTTTGAAAAGGGCTAATCTAATTGGAAATTTGAAGGGTTTGTGCCCTTTTTAATAGTCGAAAGTGATTGCAGGGCAACTAACACCCCTCCCACGCCCACCATTTCCCCAAACACATTCATTCAACATTTTGAGAGAGCCATTTTTTTCAACATAGTTGAAAAGTCCAGGAATTATGTCTTTCAGGATGACAACCACCCCAGAGCCCCCAGGGCAAGGGTTGTAAGTTATGCCCTGGGGGAATATAAGGTTTTTGTAGACAGTGTTGTCGTAGAAAATTCAAAAAAGGGTTCATTCGATTGGAAATTTAAAGGGCTAGTACCCTTTTAAATAGTCGAGAATGATTTGAGGGCAACTAACCCCCCTCTCATGCCCACCATTTCCCCAAACACATCTAGTCAAAATTTTGATATAGCCATTTTGTTCAACGTGGTTGAAAGTTCTCGAAATTACGTCTTATAGAATGAGAACCCCCCGCAGCCCTCAGGGCAAGGGTTGTAAGTTATGCTCTGGGGGAATATAAGGTTTTTATAGAAAGTGTTGTCGTAGAAACTTCAAAAGGAACTTGTCGTAGAAACTTCCTTGATACCCTTAGGTTTATAAGTCGTAGTTTTTTGCACCAGTCAATATAGTAATAGCAGTAGGAGTACAGTTCATAGTAGTAGTCTCAGCTTTAGTAGCGGTAGTAGTAGCAGCGGTAATAGTAATAGTAGCAGTAGTTGTAGGAATAGAAGTATTATTATTATGATGCAAATATTGTCTTTTGGTTAGTTCAACATCTCCCACAACAAGCGTTGTAAGTTTTAATTTCGCACACGAAACTGTTCCTAAGATATTGCTGATATGCCCTTTTGACAACCTGCATACAAATGGCAGGTTTTAATCCGTACAACAGAAATATTCTTTGAAAATTTCACCTTCATGCCTTCATAGGCAGTGGATTTTGAGCTAGCCAGAAGCACTATGTGTATTCATTTAATGCTGCTTCTACGGTTACTGTAACTAACGACACTAATGGCAGAATCTTTAAAGTTGAATCTTTTAGGGAACGTTTAGGAGGGGTTTCAATTAAACAAAAAATCTATGTGCATGCAGGTATCAAAAAGCCATATAAGCACTATAGGGCACATAAGGAAATAAGCAGCGCTGCTCCATCATAGCTAGTAGTATCATTGATATTTTAAAAGATCTAATTTGATTGAAAATTAAAAGTTATAGTGCCCTCTTAAGAGTCAAAAAGGGTTCGAGGGCAATCAGTTCTACTCTTTAGCTCATAATTTTCCAGATACTTCCAAACAAAATTTTAAGACAGTCATTTTGTTCAGAATAGTTGAATAGTCTAGCAACTACATGTCTGGGGTTATTGGGTAGCTCAACCCCACCCCCCCCCAGTTATGTGATTTGCCAATTGTGCTTGAAAACTAAATGTTTCTTTAAAATTTAATCCAAAGACGCTGTTTGTATGCTGGTTGCCAATAAGATATCTCAGCGATATACCAGGAACGACTGAGGGTATTAACTTCGAATTTTGGGGGCTTACTCTATTGCTACATGTCGGCTTATAATTTTACTAAATTAAAACAGTTTAATTTTATTCGGGATTTGAAAGAGCAGAGATATAATTTTTTGGGAACCGGATTAAATTTTTTTTATCAGGTCAACTAGAGGGTGTGTATGAATAAGTTAAACACTACTTTTTCCGTTATGATTTTCAAAAGAGTTCATGTTGTTAAAAATTGCTGAAAAAGTTTCTCTAGCATATAAATAGCAGGCCAAACTATAAATTCTTAAAGGAAAACCGGAAAGATTCGAACAATTATTTTCTTTTTCTCTGAAAAAGACTATGTCAATATAAAACGAACAGACATTAATTAAGAAAAACTTTTTCCACAAAATAAGTTTTTCAAAAAAAAGTAAAGAACTCCATTAAACCAAAAATGAACAAAAATAGAATCAAATAATATATCAAGCATACAATTGCCACAAATCAGTACCAATAAATAAATGAAACCCAAAACGAACAGAAATTAAAATAAATAACAGAGTCAAACTCAAAACGAGCAGAAATTAATTGAGTAGGATTCAAAACCCCCTATGCTTTCTAAAAGCCAGAATATAATTTGTGAGGTACTGAAAAAATTCCTTTAAATTTATTCACTTTTATAACTTTAAAAAATCAAGAATTAATTAAGATTTTAAGGAATAAACATCAGCATATGTATATTAAACTGACAATGCACATTCATTTGTGAAACTCATATTTTCCAGTGCCTCCACGAATACAGAGTAATATTTGTGTGTGATCCCCCTTGAAACCTGCCTCCTTTTTACCTCCAATAATGCAGATTAAAAATCATTGAACTTGTTTGATATGAACAAGGTGTATCTTGGTGAAAACAGAATGGTATCCCTGCATTCCTAGCCATAGATTCTTGGGAGGATCTATATATCTATCCATATATCTAACTAAGGCTGGGAGCAGAAAGGTTGGGAGGGGGTGCAAAGGGGCCTACTCTTATCATTTAATTACACGGGTTAATAGCATTTGCATGGTTCTGGCTCAGACAAATTTCAACATACCAACCTTTGTGCTAAAAAGCTGGTAAGCGTATATGGAGCATTAGGAGGGGATCTTACTCTCTTTGACTCTTCAATTATACCGAGTAAAGATTCTTGCATAGGACCTATTCAAGCAAGGTACAGTGTGCTTATCTTCCTGCTAGAGAGTTAGCGAAGGAAAGAGTGGGGAAATATTGGAAGGACCATTGACCTACTTCATGCCTCCGGTAAAGGGTGATTATATTACTTTTATCAAGCATAATACGCATGATTCTACTTCTAAGAAAGTACAACATGGCTGCCCTTATAAAAAAAAAAGATTATTAAGAAGAGCGTTGAAGGGTTCATAGCCACTTTACACCTCCAGTTATACTGATTAAAACTACTTTTGTGATTCTGGTTAAAAATGTATATGCGTATACGCGCATATAAATTTCCAAAAGAAAATGGTGGGTCTGGGAGAGGGTTAAATAGGCAAAGGGCCAACTTTAATCTCCAACAATACATATCCGAACTCCTTGTCAGATTTTTGTTCTAACAAGATACAAATGCCCATTTTCTACAATACTTTATCCGTAACATAAGGGAGTTGAAGCTCTTCGATAAACCCTAGGCCCACAATGGTTCTCTAGTCATACAGATCGAAAATATATGCATTTTTCTGGCTCAGATAATGTGCAGTATATCTTCCTACTGTTGTGCAAAAAAGTTGATAGGGGTGTTAAATTGATTGAGGGGTTTTATAGGACGGATAACATATCTTCTAGAAGGATAGACAAAATATAATACAAATCGCTTTTATGTAATTGTACAAAGGAAAATCTATCAGTCTTCTGGGAAAATCGTCGCAGAGAAATGTGTAAATAGTTAAAAGCTATAAAAAAAAATTACAAAAATAACATAGTTTATTTTTAGGTCTATGAAAAAGAAGATAAGGCATCTCTTGTTAGAAAAATTCTCTACGACCCTAATGTGAGAAAAGCATTAACTATTGGCTGTTTGCTTCAGATTTCTCAGCAGCTCTCTGGAATAAATATTGTCATGTAAGTTTTGCCTTATTCCTTAAAGACTTACTGATAGTATTTTAAGCAGGATGTGATAACTATAAATGTCTAGCAATTGTTTTTTTTTTCTATTTTGCTTTTCTTCATTCTTGTTTTCTTTTCCTGAAAATTTTCTTCTAGTAGTCATACTTTAATCTTTCAAAATGATTATTCTCGAGTACTGCACTTACTCAGCGTTTTCATACAAAATGCAGTCAATATAACTGTTTTACCACCTTGAGATTAAATGCTATACAAATATGATATTTCTTAGGAACTACCTCAAACGGATGGCCCTGAAGAGAATCCCTTACAGGGAAACAGTCTGGGTCAGTCTGCAATCCCTCCAGAATCAAGCCTTATGCCTATTTTCTATCATAGTCTACTGAATGATCTCAAAATGGTAGATATGTTATTCTTGGGCCTGATTACCTCCACAAAATCAACACATATTTTCTCGACTGTGTTTGGATGACATTCCTGGGAATGGTTACGTCAATACACACGTCCACCTATTAATGAATTATTTCTTATCCTAAATTCTTTGATCTATTGATTCTGTTATCGGTCCTAAATATAGCAATCTTTCACTTATAGGCACACAGCGGAACCTCGATAACTCGGGTCTCGATAACTATAATTTTAGGGTGCTAAATGTTTTTTTTTTGCAACCACCTTTGACAATGATATATTTATACATATATAGATATACATAAACATAAATATATATATATATATATATATATATATATATATATATATATATATATATATATATATATATATATATATATATATATATATATATATATATATATATATATATATATATATATATATATATATATATATATATATATATATATATATATATATATATATATATATATATATATATATATATATATATATATATATATATATATATATATATATATATATATATATATATATTTACATAAACAAAAAATATAAATATATATATATATATATATATATATATATATATATATATATATATATATATATATATATATATATATATATATATATATATATATAAAATATATATTTATATAAAATTACCTGACTCATTCATGGTGACCGAATGTCCAAATGGCCTACCATCTAGCCCAAGTGAAGCGAGGGTGATCAAAAGGCCGAAGGAGTGGGCTTTTTGATTGATAAAGAGTCCATTAGTCTGACTCTTTGTTTAGTTTGCCTGTATAATCCAAACCTTTGAATTTAAGAAACTTTAAACACCAAATTTGTGTCAAGTTCTGATCATGTCCTCATAATGTCAAAGTTTTATATTTAAAAAATATGAAAGTTTAGAGTTGAGCTCTACAAAGTCAAACTGACGGATTGAAAACTTCTGTGGGTTTAAATTAACTAATTGCTTAACATCGTTTCTCTCGGAGAATAGAAGTAAAGTTTTATTTGAAGATGTTGAAAGTCTTTTTTGTTTTGCAATTGGCGGTGTATACCATTGTTTAATAACTATTATTTCAGGTTGAGCGTAAATGGATACAAGAAACATATTTTATGAATTAACAAACTTTAATTTTGAAGATTCCTAGCTAACTCAATCTTTTCCTTGTAAGATTAAGTTATCAACCTGAGGTTGCATTCGTTTTTTCTTGCTATTTACGGATCACCAAGACTGCATCAATTCTTTGCTATGTAGTCGTCTTATTTTGTTTGGTATTTCCAGCTTATTATCAAGCGACTGCTTAATAAAGTTAAATTGGTTGTCTCTCGGCTCATAGTTTAAAATAAATTTATATTTTTAGGTACTACAGCAGCAGCATTATGCAGATGAGTGGTTTCATAAATCCTTATGTTGTAACATGGCTTTCAGTTGCCATTACTACCATTAACTTCGTTTTTACTGCTGTAAGTATCGTGACAGTGGATAAAGCTGGCCGTCGGAAACTGGTTCTGGCTTCTCTAGCAGGTAATTCCGGAATCTGAAGACAGTTATTGCGCAAACTAAATGAATTCTAACTTGCGGATTTTAAAAAATATGTCTATTAATAACGTTTAATAAAATATTTCAGCTTGAATAAAAAGCTTTATATTTCAATTCAAGTTTTTTCTCTGCCAAATTTTATGTTTTCAAGTCATTTTCTTCCTAGTTTCTGCTTTGAAGACCCATAATCAAATCCAGCTGATGTGCTAGCCGTGAAATAATGTCAGCTCTTTCTGTTTTTTTTTTTAAAATAATTTTCCCAAATATTTGCATGGGTTTTATGTTCGAACCCATTTTTTTTTTTTTTTGTCTTCGGTCTCGCATCATGCTTAGTTAGCCAAAAAACTTCAAAGTCAAAGAAATGAGGGTTGAAAGTAAAATTATTGCTTCTTTTCAAAATTAGTAATTCAATTTTTAATTATGGTAGTATTTTGAGTAGAAACACATGCCAAAGCCGACATGACCTGAATGACTGTATTTCCCTTTATATCTTTTCCTTTAATCCTTGATATTTTTTATTCTTAAATAGTTGGATTTATTCCGGACGTAGAGTTAGGAGTCCTTTGAGCCTGGTTTAAACAAGTCTGGCACGTTTTGACAAATTTTTTTATGTTTTGTGGAAAATACGATTGAACTAGTTTAACATAACTGGCAGCTGCAAAATACCAGAACAGTAAGTAAGTAGCTTGGGTTATACTGTAATAATTTAAGGTATAATTTTGTAGGGCTTCAGGAAAAACCAACCCAGTCGTAGAATTGGGTCTGAGTGACCTTTTAAATTATTTTTGTTTAAAGCTTAAAAACTTTAAACCGATTTTTGCCAATTGAATATTCCCTACACAGCAGCTAGACCATGCTTACAACTATATAAACAAACACCAAGAAATTGTGGATTTTTTTTCTTTTTTTTTCTTTACAATGACATATTAAGCTAAAAGCAGCAATAAATCGGTTTTATTTTATCCGCAATTCGGTGAATGGAGCTGGCTGCTTGATGGTCAGCGAGAGAGAAACAGGGAGCTTTCTTACAAAAATGTTGGGACACAGAAACTATTCGTTCTTTTTACTTGCTTAAAATTAAAAAAAAAAACATTTTGGTTTTGTGTTCTTTTTACTGGATCGAAAATTGACTTAAAAACAACAGGTAAATGCAGCAATAGGTGAAAAATTGTATGTTTTTTGGCTCCCTTGTCTGGGACACCCTTAAGGAATTACTTAATCCGGTAAAAGCATATGACGAATGTCGTCACAAAAATAAACCAAAGCAATTCAAGCACAATTTTAACAGTGATGTATAGGACACTATTTTTTCTTTTTCTGTTTGGTTCGGCTATTAAGTACAGTTTCTTTTCCATAATATTTTTTTAAAGCCCTTCTTTGAAAAGTTTTTTGTGATGGCTCTCTGGGGATAACTTTTGATGGATGGCCCTGTTGTTTCTGATTGTTGAGGAAATCTTTTCGATCATAATTCCGGACTATAAGTAACTGTGTATTTAAACAAATCTAAGGGGAGCAAAAGATGTTTTTTAAAACCTAGGGTGGCGTGGGGGAGGGATTTTTTTAAACTTATTCAATGAAAGGCATCCGAAGTAAAATAATGAAAAATCAGGGAATCAGGGGAATAAAAAATCTAGGGACAAGGTAAATTTCAACCTTGGGACTGGTCGTCACACCTGGTTTGACCTAGGGGGTGGTCGTCACACCAATGGTCATAGAAAATTGGGACACAGCTTAGTCAGACAGAGAGTTAAATTTTGAGTACCCTTTTTAAGTAGCCGAAAAGATTGGGCCATAAGAAAGTAGTGTTTTCTGCTACTTTAGGGCACCAAACCACGATTTTGCTCACTTCGTGTTGGTCTCAAGGATGAATGTCCTTTTCGTAGCATTGTTTTACAAAATTTTGACTTGAATGTAAAAACGGGAGCAGGAGAGAGTAATATCCCTACTTCACCTTTATGAAAAAACAAGAAACGAGACTGCGGCCAGTAGAGAGAAAAGATGAAAGACTAAAACAACTTTCATTCACATTTAAAAGACCCTTGGTCGTACAGCTTGTTGTTACAAACTTTAAGTAAAGAGCAACATTTGTCAAAAGAAACACGGTTTTAAAAAGTTTCGATCACAGCAGATACAAAAAATCTATTGTTCGTGCTGACTCTGAATATGCAAAATATATTAATCTAAAAGTTAATCGTTGAAAGCTATTGTCACATGAAAATCTAGACAATTTTAGAAACAGGAAATGAACTTTCCCAAAAAGTGATGTCATCTTGATAGAAACTTCGCACCTAATTTCACCTATGAATTAAATTAAATTCTGAATTAAATCCTGATTTAACTTTGCCTAATTTCTTAGGCAGAGTTAAATTTTTCACCTCTTTTGTATGAAATCCCTAAATTAAATAAAAAAATCTTTAAATTAATGAAAATCCCCTAAATAAAATCACCAAGAGCTTCAAAATTCGCCAAATTTGGTGATAAATCACCAACGGTGGCAACCCTGATTGTCGCTTGTTTCATGCCTTTTGCTTTAGGTTTTCGGAGCCATTCGTCATCTTGTATGATTTCACATGCGTTGTAGATGCCAAAAACGATAGTACAAGGGGTGGCCCTGTGAAAAAATAATGGGCTTTTGCTCTTTAGATACATATGAATGCGGCGTCATTTACATGAAAAAACTATTTTTCAAAATTAAGTTTCTAAACACATTTTCTTAAATTCGTGACGCATTTAGATGGTTTTTTCAGGCCGGAAAGTCATAGGGTGCCAATTTAAAAATAATATGGAACACTTTTTGACAAAAAAAATGATACATACATAAATGCACTAGGTACGCAGCAGGCTTGTATATATTTGATTATCTCATCTTGCATTAATATAATCATTGCTTTCTTTTTTAATTTTAAGTTATGAGGTGTCAAGTCAGCAATTTCTATTAAATTAAGAAACTCTGGCGTAAATTAAATCCCACCTTCCTATTTCTCCTTCACAGACTCACTCAAGCTAAACTAACACGCTCCTTCATTCCATTGTAATTTTGCTTTCTCTTTTAATCACAGATTTCGTTGTGCAACGTTTTCCATTGTAATACGATGTGATTTTTGCTGATCCATGTCTTTTTGTTTAAATCTTTAACATCTCTGTGTAAATGCTAAATTTTCATCTAAAGAGTCACATGTTTTTGTTTCGTTTTAAATAAAAAGTGGCTTATTAAAAGTTAAAATGAGTTTTAAAGACTTAATTGAACATATTTTTAAATAATAATGTATGTTTATAGGAGTTACTCTATCACTTGTGCTCCTGAGTTTAAGTTTTGTTGCAATAGATTCACAATCTCCGCCAGTCACCTCCTTCTCTGATAAACTGGATACATGTTCTCAGGCGAGGTAATTACTCTTTCCTTTTACATTATTTTTGTTGCGACACTGTTTCTGTGTTACCTATATTTTAAGTGTACTTCTCCGTTTCAAATAATGGTGAAAAACTTCTTTAAAAAATAGGCAAATTGAAAGAGCTATCGAGCCTTCGATAGTCCATGATCTTCAACGTTTGTTTTCGTATTAAATTGAAAAGTCAAAGCTTCTGCACTTATGGTTTTTTTGTTCTTATTTTAAAGAATGGGCTCGAGAAATGGTAACTTTAATGCAAATTTGTCTGTATTTTATTTCTTTTTTGTTCATTTTGACACTTTTTTGCAGTATCCTAACCACGAATGTATTTAAATGTGTTGCAACTGCGCTTAACAAAAAAGTTTAGCGCTACATCTTGCGAAACAAACCGTCGGCTGGGAGGATGATTGTCGTATCTGACTCGAGACGAGTTTCAAGAAAAACGCGATTGAAGTTTGAAACGCGATATCTTTTATTTAATGACGAAACCGGGATTTTTTTTATTTCGACTGTAGTCGCACTCAAGGGCTACAACCTGGTTGAAATTTCGTTCACCTGGAGCAACTGGATATTGAGATATTGCTTGTTGAAAAACAGATACGACAAAACGCTCGCGGAAATTTCTTTTTACGGAAAACCACTACGACAATTTTGCTCTGAAAACTAGCAGCGTAAATGTCTTATCTCTTAGGAACTCAGTTTTGCAAGCTTTAAATTTTAATCAATTTCGAATATAAAAGCATAAGAAAAACTCAGCACTACTTCGGGTACAAAGAAACATCGTTCCAACGAAACTGGACCTACTTTTTTATGTTTTATCGAAAAATGCTTTGTAGTATGCTTGGTCCTCCAGCGGCATGAACTTTAGGAGGCTTTTCACGTCCTTGATCTTTTCCTCAGGCAAGGAAGAGAGCCTAGGGAGTGGGCCTGGCTCAAGTAACTCCTCAATCACAGTAACTTTGGAGACTCCCCTTCCTTTTTTAACTACTGCAGCCTCGGGTGCAATCTTCACCAGTTCATGTGAGGCAGAGCCAAAATTCTCCTTGTAATACACTCTTTTGTGCTCAGTTGAAACAAATCTCAGTTCCTTGACTTTTGTGAAGGGAACTTTCGAATATCCTTTGTATTCTTTGGAGCAGCTCTGAAAATCTAAGAAGTCAGATCTTTTCATTTGGATCACAATGTACGGTTCCTTTTTCCTAGCTGTAATCATAAGTCGAGTGAGGGTCAGAGGTGAATGAATTTCCAATTTAGCAAAGTAATGTTCGATGGCACTATGGACAGCGTCCACTTCTTGGATCGATGAGTGTCCTGGCTCGCAAAACTTCATTGTAATGGACTGAACATGGGGGAGCTTTTTCAAAGTATCCTGCATTTGGTAGCTCATGATACTGTTCCTATTTTGCGGGACACAGGAGTCAGACCACGTTATAAGCTCTTTGATATTTGGATGCCCTGAAAAGACTTTTGACAATATAGCTGCCACTGCACTTGCAATGTCATTTCCGGTCCGCCCTCCAATCAACTCAGACCAGAGAGCACAATAGATCTCCTTTTTCGTCTGTTTACTTGGATCTGGTTCAGCACTGTCCTTGTAATGCAGCACAGCAGTCAAGTTATAAGTATTGATCTTTCTTTTGTAAAAGAAACAAGATGCGTTCCCTCTTGGCAATGCAAATACATTTTCCAGAACAAAACAGAGGACTGGCTTGGTAAGCAATCTATCCATATCTCTTTCTACTTTGGTTTCTGCTTTTGACCTTTTATGATTTTCAAAAATAGCTCGTTTTTCGTCAGATACCGTAGTTCCATTCCTGCGTGCAACATCAAATTCTTCGCACAAATCACACCGGTCATTTTTTGGTGTGTGGAACGACAAGTTAAATTCCGTATTGAACACTTTCCTGTATACAGTTTCTGAGGCACTCTTGCGGCCCTCATCTTCGCACTTTTCACAATATAAGCTATACATCCGAGCCATGTTCAAGTTAGACTCCAAATATTGTTTGGAAGTCTCAGCCCTTCGATAGTGGGACTCGATCTTTGGAAAGGAGTTAATGTGGTTACGTATGAACTCCATGTCTTCCTCTGATGTTTTGTTTTTGGCGATCTTCTTCCTTGGAGGCGTGGGCGTTCCGCAGGTATTCTTCTGCTCGTGAGCGTAGTGCACTCTCCTCTCGGTTATGTCGAACGTTGTCAGATAAAAAGATCTGCAAACCTGCCTTTCTTTTCCGTTGATGACAACAAAATACTGGTAGGTGTTTTTCCTCCTTGTCACTTGTTTTTTGTTTTTCTTCTTAGGCAGGCACTTTGTGGTTTTCAGATAAAACATTTTCTTAATTTCAGCAGACAATTTCCAGAAATTATCAAAAGCATTCTGTCTTTTTTCGGGTGGGATTTTGTGACATTCGTAGAAGCAATCTTCAGTACACTTTGAAGGCTGCACAGAACGGACTCTGCTATGCGTTTTCTTAGTCTTGGGGTTAACGTAGGCAGTCCCATCATTATTTGCTGTCTTGATCTTAGTTTTTATCCATTCGCTTTCATTCCTCAATCTTTTTCTCGTTGATTTTTTTCCAGGGTCAACGCCTTCTGTGCCATTCCTATTTCCAGCTACAGGCTCTGTAAAAGAATTTGAACCTCTCTCGACATCTTCAAAATAACTAGTTTCATTATTCCGATTAGCTTGTCCATAATCAGTCGAAACATAAACCAAGGACAACGGGGAATCGGAAAGAACTCTTTCACCTGCATCAGCAAAGCTTGACTCGTCTTTGTAAGAAATGATGCTCGGTTCATTTGCTGATGAGCACTCAGCAATACTCGGTGCATATTCCGAATCTTCGTCAGAATTCTCAAGGTCTTCGTCAGAGCTGTAAAAGAAAAAAAAATTATAGTGGTTACTCCAGCGATGGGCTCAGTGAAGAACTGCAGGTCAGGAAAATGAAATTTTCAGTAGACTAAAGATAGGCTTTGTAAGGATAGACTAGTCTAGGCCTAGTAATAGCAAAACATATTTTTAGCTCTAATATTTATTAAAGGGGAGAAATCAGATAAAGAAAAAAAGGAAATATACCATTAGATTTTCTATTTCCTTGTCTATTCCCCCACAAAGCCAGATACACCTTTAGGCTTAACAAAACAGTTTGATTTTTCTTTAAACTAGCTTTATTTGGTAATACACATCAGCTGCTGATGAAGAACTGGGTATATTATCCAAGCACCCCTGGTGTTTGGATAATCACTAACTTTGGACAAGCAACCGAGCATAATTTGATTCAAATAGAGCCTATATTTCCAAGCAAGCTCTTAGTCTTGCATATGTATAGATTTAGATTACCTTGTTGGGATTAGCTCAATTTGATCTCAGAAACTTTTTTATACTGAAAATTAAGCTTAAAGAAAAGTTAGCAAACCCTAGTAGCCTATTTTTTCTTTACAGCACATGTCTGGGATTGAATCTATTTATGTTTGAGTGGTTTTGTATCCTACAAGGCCTATAGGATCATGTGTTTAAGATTGGTCAGTATTTTCTAGAATTAGCCTAGAATTAGGCTATGCTTAAACTAAATTGTGTATTTGTCATTAGACTCTACTATTAACTATCAATGCATTCAAAACATTCAGCAATCCATATGGCTAAAATATTCAGCCTAATCAAATAGCCTAGGCTAGCCTACTTGTTCAAGAAAATTTGATACTTCCTTTGAGTTCTGCAAATTAGCAAATCGCATTATGAGATGGTGCAGTGGTACAATAATGTGCGTAAATAGACAAGACAATTCTGTTATCTAGGAATAGAACCATATTCCTAATTCAATGCTGTTTCCAAATCAAACTATATATGCACCAAAAATCATAACAAATCAGGTAGCCTATTTGATATACTCTTGGGTAAAGGTGCAGTGTAGCTCCCCCTGTACTATAGGATGCAGAGACCCTACTCTATACTATACTATAGGGTGCAGAGGCCTAGAAGAAATCGACACTTTACCTGCCAAATTCATCAAAAATTGCTTCAAAATCCCTCGCCAAGTTTTTCCTTGGACGCGCCATTTTCTTCTTCTCTGAAGTGCGTGACGGCAAAACAGCCAGATACGACAATTTTCCAATACGACAATTTCGCTAGCGGATTATCAGCGATAATGTCCGATACGACAAATGGTTTTTGGTCTTTTACTCAGGAACGGTAGCCAGTAGAGCAAAACAAAAAGCAGATTCAGATTCTACGCAAAATTTTGCACTAGATGGCATTCATAACTCAATTTTGGCCGGAGATGCCTAATACGACAATCATCCTCCCAGCCGACGAAAAGTGTAAAACACTTCTTTTTTAGAGTTTTGCTACCTTGTGGAAAAGGGTCACTCCTTGCGTACTTTTTAAGGTACTATTGGATTAGATTACATATTACGTCTTACGTCATGTGAGAAGGAGTCTGAGCAGCATTTAACTTCTTTTTTTATTGATTGTAAATAGAAGGAGTCTCAGAAGAGAAGGAGTCTGAGCAGCAATTATTTTTTTTTTCATTGATATTAAGTCGTCAGTAATTTACAACGCTTGAAGAAAAATTTAGAATGTTACTACTCAGGCAAAAGGCCTATATCTCAAAGTTGTCAGAAAAACCTTTAAAAACACAAATTGATGTAAATATATACAGAGTATCAATATTCGTCCAACTCTATTTCTTAAAATTTAAAGGAAAGGGATTAAAAGATTTAAAAGGCATTGTAACCTAGTGGGAGGTGGTATAAATTAAAGCTTTTGAATTTACTGAAATTGAGGAAACGCTTGCGCAGGGAGGTCTGTCTGCTGCAGTGAGTTGTTAGTAGTAGCAGCAGCAGTAGAAGTAATGTTACTTATAGTGTCTTCTCTTATAGTGGCTCTGAGCAAATACGTCACAACCTTAGTTCAGTTGCTACCTGGCAAAAACAGGTTTTTCAATGGCATACCGGGATGTGTACATCAGAATCGCGCATATGCGAAGGCGAAGTATGAATCTTGTGTGGTTTTAAATGTATTTTACTTTTTTTAAGGGAGAGTATAGCCTTTGTCGATACTGTACGATTGTTTTTTTTTTCACCCAGGAAACAAGTTAAGAAATCAAGGAAATCGTCAGTCAAGCCTAAAAAGACTTTGCCTCCGTTTTTAAGCTACAGTGATTTGGTTTGCCGTGAAAAATTTCCCGTTTAAAAAATTTCCCTTAAAAAATCTCTTCTTGTTAAAAAAAAATCCCAGCCTGAGTAAATGCGTCGTTCAGGCAAATGAATCAGTTAGATGCAATACTCAAAGTTTTGGCTCACCGACAAATAACTTTGAACAAAAAGAGGTACTAACTTTGGTTCACCGAAGTCAGCTTATATTGTAGCTTGCCAAAGAACCGAATTATCTTTGATTTGGTTGCAAGTAAACAAGACTGTCTGAAATTCATTTAGAAGAATGTAACCTCATTTAAAGCTAAAAGCATTTTCTTGGACGCTATATGTGGCAATAATACATTAAAAGCTATTTTTAAAACTGTGCAAAATCCATATTTTTGTCTTTCACCTCTGCGCCCAAATATTAAAACATTAAAATTTGTTTTTGAAGGAAAAATTCTACGTCTTTGAATTGTCGTTGTGTCTTTAACGTTCAGCAATTGTCAACCCCATAGAACTATAAATATTGTCAAATTTTGTTTATAGGTTCTGTAATGAATGTGTCAACAATGTCTACTGTGGTTTCTGCAAAGTCGGAAATTCTACGTTTTGCTTGAAGGCAGACCCACACTTATCCCTTTATGGCTCAAGTCAATCCTTATGCTCACCGAAGTCGGGGGAAAACAATTGGTCTTTATATTGGTGCCCATCTGACTATGGCTGGATGGCTATTATGGCTCTGGTTACGTATCTAATGTTCTATTCACCAGGTTAGTTCAAAATTTTTGATTGAATTGAAGTTGAGAATTGTATTCTTACCTTCAACTGCCTTTCCCTTGTCTGAGGGCCCCACCAATACACTAAAACAATCCATGTGGGCTACTCAAACACAGAATAATGAGAATAGAAAAGGGGATGCTGGGCAAAAAAAGAAGCAAAAATACAACTTCACTTCATTGTTTACCTCTCGAGATGCAAACAAATACTTTGATGTAAGTAGCAGCAAATCTCTTCAATCTCTTTGGATAGTTATTAGTCGTTTTTTTCCTTTTAATATCGGTAGTGTATTTGGGTCTTGATTCCCCTTTTCTTGTATTATTGCTGGCTGAGAATATTTTTTATGTGTTGTCGGATGTGGAGTCTGCTGTGGCGTGGTGACTAATTAATCTTGCGTCAATTGATTTTCTTGTTTATTTTATTTTTCAAGTCTTTCATTTTGATTTAGTATTGACTATCCATTTATTTCTTTACTTATTTTTTAATTGTGTAAAACAAACTTGTCTCTCTACCTGATATTTATATATTTAGTATGCTACGTAAATTTTTATACCTGGCTCTGAAAAATTATGGCTGCAAGATTCAGGCTGCGTATGCATCTCTGGCTTGCAACGTTTCGTATCTAATTAGAGAACACCGTTCTCAGTTAAATAACAGCCTAACACTTCCTCACCTACTTGCTCTTGCTCGCGTTTGGTCTTTTTTTTAACTGTGGTAAAAGAAAGCAAGTTCACCACCATTTTTTTAAATTTACAAAGTATTTGATGGAACTACCATAATGAACTCTTTTCTGCAGCAAAAGTATCGATTGGTAAACATAGCTGGGGTTAATGAGAAGCGTATTCGTGATTTCTCTACTAAATGCTAAAAGTCCCCCTA
Organism: Artemia sp. Qi Xiang Cuo; assembly: GCF_049724085.1. Classification (NCBI taxonomy): domain Eukaryota; kingdom Metazoa; phylum Arthropoda; class Branchiopoda; order Anostraca; family Artemiidae; genus Artemia; species Artemia sp. Qi Xiang Cuo. Next base: position 51,655,047 of record NC_142802.1, read on the forward strand.
TCTTTGGTCATTTTTGTTTGTCTCGGGATCGTAGTCGTCCAAGTATGTTTTCGTTGTTTCTTTTTGTTTTTCTTGATGTTTACTTCGTCTTTTCTGGGCCTTGCCCATTTTTTTGTGACGGGTTATAAATAGATGATGATGATGATGATGAATCTGAACCTGAGCCTGAAGGGTCGAGAAGAACGCAATAGTCACCCTATAATTACGAACAAAAATCATTATATACGAACAAAATCACTACAAAGTAGACGAACAAAAATCCCTACAGACAAGAGTTTGGCAACTGTCCCCTTCTCCCTCCCCTAACTGTAAAAGTTTAAACTCAACTGCATCAGTTGCGTTTTATTGAAAACTATTTGTGTCTTGAGATTAAACTGAATATTTGACATATAATGATATCAATTGTTGAAAACTAAGCAATCCAAAATTTTATTTCACTGTAATTTTTATTTTCAATGTTGTAAGTACAAAATAAAATATTTGTAAAATAATCCTTTTTAAGTAAAGCGCAAATGAGGCAGCAGGCTTTAGACTTTTAAAATTAGAGGAGGAGGAAGAGGGCCGTTGCAAAACTCTTGTTGGAAATGGTTTCGTTCGTTTTAAGTTTGATTCGAATATTCAGTTTAAGTTCTACTAGTTTTAGTATTTAGTTTTTTCATTTATATTAGTACCTGTTGTATTTTTGAATGTCATGATTGTTTATTTAACTTCTGTTCCTTTTGGGTTTCATTTATTTTTTAATAGTAACTTCTGGTCGTTTTGAAGTTGAATCATTTTGGAATTTATTTCTGCTGGTCTTAAATTTAATATGGCGCTTTACTTTTCTTTGGAAAGTTTCTTTTTCGAAACATTAAAAAAAATTCATGTCTTTTTGATTGCCAAATTTTCATGTTTTTCAACATTCCCCATTTCAAAATCAAAGTTTTTTCAATAACAGTTTCAAAAAAGCATCAAAACATCAAAGTAATGTTTTTTTCAACATTAAGGTTTCAAAGTTCAACATATCCCTCAATATTCCCTGGAAGTGGTCACAAGTACACGTATTAGCAGTTGCAAGCACTCGCAGTCACAGTCGCAAGTTGTTACAGTTGGAAGTAGTTACATTTGGAGTCGGAAACAGCCTCATTTACAGCCGCAATACTAGCAGTAGTAGTATTCTCCTAAAAGGGGCTTTTGGGTATGGTGATACCGCTTTTCATTTCGATCTTAAGGAATTTTGTGGGGTTTCGGGTCACCTTTTGAAATTCCCACAGATTTCTTTTTTGCAACAAACTTTTATCATTAAGACCAATCAAAACAATAGTTACCATTCCAGAATTAGCTTCAAATGACGATTCTTCCTTGCTTGACAGTATTTTTTGAAAGCGGGTTTTAATATTTCTGTTCTTCCTTGCTTGACAGTATTTTTCCAAAACACGTTTTAAAATTTTGGTTACTACGGGATTGAGTTTTTTACTAGGTTACCCTTAAGGGCAAAACCATGATATATGGCTCCTGTCCCTATCTGTTTCTTGGCGTACAAAATTAAGATACATATCGGTTGCAGCGGTAGCTACAATCTCGTAAGGTACAATCTCGTACAATCTCGCAAACCACGACCCATAGTAACCAAAACGGCAAGTGAGAGAAAATCGCCCACTTTAAGGAATTTCAACCATTATCTAAATTAGTTTTAACAGTAAAAACACTGAAAAGTCATATTTAGAATTATTCTTATGAGCTTTTCAAAGATAAGGCTTACTTTTTGTTTAGCCAAGACTAGGTCTCCTTGATTGAAAGGCACATGTTTGAATCATGGAAACGTATTTTCTTCGTATTTTGTTCAATTTCGTCGTAAGACACAGTGCAAAGTCATATTTAGCTCTTATTGTAAGCTTTTCATAGAGAAGGCCCATTTTTAGCCAGGAATTAATTTTTACATCAGTTAAAAAGCAGAATTTCTACACAAAGAATTGGAGACAAGAAAATCCTTCGGAACCTCGTAAGGCGGAAACTCTTTTTATTGAGAAATTTGCACGCAAGATCAACCTCCAAAAACTCAAATTTGTCAAAAATTTAGAGCGAGAAACTTTTCTGGTTCGGAATCAGCACGCATTTTTAGTCGTTTGATTAAAGAAGCATTTGTATAGCAATTTATTCAAAGTCAAACCACATTTTTGCTAGACTAATATTGAGATCAAATTGTTAAGTTTTCAGAAAAATCCAAGTGACACCGATTTTTCGAAAAAAATAGCCTCTGGTAAATATGTTCGTAACAATTTAGACTTTTTTGTTCATAATAATATTATTTGTTCCAGGTTTGATTTCTTTATATTTCATACTTCGGCTTTGTATACTTTGTTCTTATGTTAGAATTTCTGTTTTTAAAAGGATTAATATCACTCTTTACTTTTCGCTGTTAGAGTGTGTTACTCTGTTCTTTCTAAGCTTAATTGGTTAAAGTATTATGAAGTTGATAATGCCTTAATGCATTTTTTCTTTACTTTAAAAAATTTACTTTCCAGTTGGTATTACATTTCTATAAAATATTTTGTCCTAGGCATTGGTCCCATACCCTGGACGATCAACTCAGAAATTTACCCAACTTGGGCAAGAAGCACATGCAACAGCATTGCAACATCTTTTAACTGGTTTTTCAATCTACTGACGTCATTTACTTTCTTGTCATCTGTTTCTGTTATTGATAAACAAGGTAAATCTTTTAATAGAATTTATTGCACTTTAGATTGCTTCTCTGATGGTTATTTGCTCGTTGAAAAATTGAATCTGAAGGTCAGGGACGTGTGCAGAATTTCTTTTGGGGGGAGGGGGGAATAATAAAAAAAAATATTTGGTAATTGGAATGAGAAGTGCCCTGGAATTTAGAAAATTTCGTATTTGGGAAGCCCTAGGCTCTGCCCCCCCCCCCCCCCATTGCGTTTGTCCCTGCTGCAGATGATGCAACTTTTCACCCAATAGATCTGGTAGCTCTTGGGGCAAATTAACACCCCCTATCCAGAAAACTGTTATATAAACTTGTAAAATGGGTAACGCAATCGCCTTTAAAAAATATTATTCATGGTGCCCTTCTGCCATGGCACCTAATGCAGATTTTGCTTTCCGCTTGAATGGCCCTGTTTTTCCCTAGATAGTGTTCTTGAAAATTATGCTTATGGGTCTTATATTATTCTTGATGTCTTCTTAGCCAACCCACTGAATTTTTCCAAAAATATTCTTTGGTTAAGTATAAGGAGGGAAGCATATAAAAGAAATATAAATTAAATTCATCGTCCGGTACATGTTTCTCTGGTGTTGATGTAGACCCTTATTACCTGGATTTAACCCAAAAGAAGAAGAAAAAATAAAATCTAAGTTATAAAACTGATTTCGAGATCAAATTAATAGATAACAAAATATTGGGAATTCTGCTCTACTGTCTCAAAGCTCTATTTTCTGGTTGCCAGTTTCCTGCAGCTTAAAGACATGGGAATGAAAAGACGCTGGTTCGAACTATGTTAGTTATTAGGGTCTTCATTTCCGAATTCATTACCTATCGTCTCAGAGTGTTCCCACATCAGCATAATTTGATTTCCATTGGATGCTAGTCTGTTTCATGCTTTATTGTATTCCAAATCACTTCTCACTCGCTCTTAATATTCTTAAGAGCTTTAGTCGGTCCCTGGGTATAGATTAAGATACATATATCCCACCTTTAGTTTTTAATTTAATCAATCTCTTAGCTGCCTATTTTGTTCCAAGCATTTCATCCTTGAAGACCGTAGTAAGTTCCTGTAGATGATGACTTGTGATCAAATCAGGGCAATTTTCCCTTGTCCAAACCAGGGCGTTCTGGAATATCACTAATCTAGTCCCAAATTTTGCGTGATCTTCTGAACAATCTCTTTGACAGGTTATTCTGGTGAAGCCCTTCCATCTCCTGCTCTACGTCGTCTATATCCGTTATGGCAATATAAAATTGCTTTACAATTTTTACCAAAGGAACAATATTTCCCAAAGGTATCTGCAGCTCCTTGCGCCTATTCAGTAGGATCTACAGGTGTGTATATGTATGTCGATTTTTCCATTTCCTATCTGTTATATTTGAATCCCTTGATTAGCAATCTTTAGCGTGGCAGCACTTTTGTTGCTTTTTTCTGTAAGAAATTCTCTACAGGATAAAGCCTTAAGAGCTGAAGCAATCATTAGGCAACCTAGACTTTCTAACCATTATTAAGTGATTCGTGTGGTTAGTCATATTTCTCCAGACCACTACGCCATACGTAAAAATTTGTCGATTTATCGTCTTGTCAATCTGGTCTGGTTTAAACTTAATCATTTTTTGCTTTTTTTCCAAAAAATCTTTGGCATTGGATTAGAGAAGCTGTAGTTTTTCGAGCTTTTTTGACGCAGTAGGCTTGTTAGATAGCTGATTATCATCGAAAATAATACCAGGAATACCACCCTTTTCTTAGTGATCTTTACTTGGCTGTAGCTATCGCTGTAACCATGATATCGGGTGACCATACATTTTTAAAGTAAAGGAAGTTCCTAGTATTTTTGTAAACCTATGCCTAACTCTTTTTAAGGAGCAAAACGCCGTTTTATTTATTTTTATCATATTTTGCTTCATCCATATAAATTGAAAAAACAAATATAAGCCCCTTTCTTGCTAGTTTTCACCATTTGTTCCTTTTCCTTTCTAAAAGTGGGTGAGTCCAGAATAACATGACTTCAGATGCAAGATCAACTACTGAATACTGACCGCAAAGATTTGCAGTCCTACAGAATATATGGCTCCAACCGTGTGACATACCTTGAAGTCGCAACTTTAAAAAGGAGTGAAAACAGGTTCCCTCCTGGGCATCTAAAAGTATGAATCGTATTGATTGTGTTGAGAACTTCTGGTGACTTTAATCCTTGGATTAAAGAGTCCTGACCAAAACCATAATTTCTGAAAGGACATATTCTGACTATTCTAATGAGGGCGAGGTGACTTAAAGGGAGGGTGAAAGCTCAGTAGTAGCCTCGTATTTTTTCTCTTTCCCTACATTGTACTTGTAATTTTTCTCTTTCTTTCTTTACCTCTCAGTGCTAGAGATTCAGTAAAAATCTAATTATAAAAAATCTAAGCTTTTTAAATATCTTTATTCGTCTTTTGGGAAATTGTCGGTTTTTACTTCATCTATTTTCCCCGCTATTTTTTCAATTTCTTACTTAATTCGTCACATTTAGTAAGTTCGGCTTAAACGTTTTTGGTTGTTGAAAAAAATAAGGTTGATTTATTTTTAAATAAATTAGCAGAAAAAAAAACTAGAAAACTTTGAAAATGACAAGTCTTCAGAAGCTTTTTTCATCAAAATCTATTTCTATTGACTTTTCATGTGTCCCCTCTTGTCCTCACACGTGGATCTCTGTGACTAAAAGCTTTACTTGGACTAATTTTTCATTCCTTCCAGGTACCTTTGGGGTTTATGCTGCACTCTCGTTCATTGGATTAGTCACCTTTTATTTATTCTTACCAGAAACAAAAGGCATATCTTTAGATTCTACAGAAGATGTATTCGATTCACGTTCGAACCGACCCTCAAAAATCAATAGAACAGTAATTAAACCAGAATCAGTTCAATATGTGAAGATTAAAGGTATTGACGTCAGCGGTGAAGATGATGAATGATTCATGGAAACTACGCTTTCTAATTTTAATTGTTTTTACCATGGAATAATTTTTATTTGTTCGTAGGACAATCTGCGTCCGTCACCTCTATTATTATTGTTGTATTAACTTTTTTTTCAGTGGATGTTTTTTAACGTTTCGTCCTTAAAGAGGCCATAGGAGGCGTTTTTTTCTTCAAAGGCAATTTGTCAATTAAACATCAATAGATTCTTAGCAAGTGCCAGTTTTACTTTTCATCTAAACAAAAAATATAACCTAAATAATATTGTTTTCATCAGCTCATTGCATGATCAAGCTGTCGCGCCGGTGAATACTGCTCCAAAGTCTTCGCTTTTGTTAATTCTGAGAACTTTCAAGGATGACAAATCAATTTTTAAAATGGTATCCCAGGCAATCCAAGGGCGTCCAGCCTTTCTGTCCCCCTTTCCAGGCCACTATTAGTAGAATTAGTATCTTATAATTTATCAAACGCTTCCAAAAGATCTTAGATCAAAAAGGGAAAATTGGATTTATATTTGAATTCGGTCGATTTAGATTCTTGTTGTACATTTTCTTGCGAATAATAGCTTCAAATAGCCTTATAATTATCTTTTTAGCTATGTTGTTAACTATGGATGTTATTTTAATTTTTTAAAAATTCCTCTGAATGTTATTTTAATTTCTCAAAAATTGCTCTTTATCTCAAAACGGTTCAGTTGAATTTAAAAGAGCTCGAAAAGGGCTAGATAAAGAAAAAGTAGGTGAGTTGAAATGTTTTCTTTTACTACTTGTGCAAAGATATCCTACTATGTAGGGCTTATCTACATTTTATTAACTTACTATTAGTTTTATTTTCTTGAATTAAATAAAAAGCTAACGTTGGAAACGGCCTTTGTATGGAAGAAAAAGACATCGAGGTTCTATACTTAAACCCAGATAAAAAGAGAAATTTATAAATGCAACCTAAAACTAACAGGGACATATATGTTTGTCCTTTTTTATTTCGCTTTTCTAATTTTTTCCAGTAGGGGAGGGTGGACATATTCTAACTAAAGTAAAAATGCGAGTGTGCCTAAATAAACGGCAAAATTCATACAGATGACATAATCTGCTTGAAAGTACCAATAATTATGTTTTTTGCAGTAAAATTTCGCCTACTTAAACGGAATCAGGTAATCTCTTGTGATCGTAGCAAATTTGCTTCTCGCTAAATATCTACAAACTGCAAAGTTTCAAGACTTTGCAAATCCACTGAGTAACTGCTTAAAAAACTGCTGGACTTCCTAAGATATTATGGTTTCTACAAAAATTTATATGCGTCATAAAGGTTTATTTTTAAACAAGTATATGTTCAAGGTGTAAGGATATCAATTAAAATTATATTCTTGATGATTGGCTTATTGTTTGTTTGTTTCAAACATTCAGGCTTATTAATAAGTTTCAGGAAAAACCGGAGAGAGACCAAGGAGTATAACTTAGATCTGAGATAGTGTAACGTCTAACGCTCGTTAATCATAACTGTCAAATATAGTGAATGGCAGTTGTTTTAATAATACAAAATACTGTGCAAGCCAGGAATTGAAAGAACAGAAATAAGCCCTAGGATCAGAAATAAGTCCTTGCCACTCACCGTAAAAGCATGAAGTACCGGATAGTTCGGGATAGGAGCCATGATAACTTCCATTGCAATAGATCAGTGTTGTCAGGTTTGAATACTGATGGATTCCTCTTTACACAATTTTATCAAGAGGTTCTCTAAATAGTGTCAACAGTATCAAATTTCCTAGAAATTGCCTATAGTCCCTAACGTGTTCGAACAGATAATATTTATTCATCATTGCTATAATTCAAAATATTTTAGGTCAAATTGACAAAAGCTTTTTTTCTTGTCTTTAAACTCGTCCCGCGCAAACATCAACCTTTGAAATTCAAACTACGAAAAATTCAATTTGCTCTTTACTAGACCTTCTTGATAATAAAAAGCCGAGGAATCGATTCCCGCTGTGGCAAGTTTGAGCGACAAGCCTGTTATTTTCCCTTGTAAAAAAGACTCAGCAACAAAAAAGACGATTTGACACCCTAGGCGCCAGCAATGGCTCTTGGGGAAAGACGATTTGACACCCTAGGCGCCAGTAATGGCTCTTGGGGATATTCATCCTTATCCTTATCCTTTACTGGGTGACCTATTGCTGCAACCATGGTCTGGGACAGAGACATTAGACGTGGCAATAAAAAATGCTTACATGAGAAATTACATCTTGCTTTAGTGCCATCAAGACATATCTGTAATAACCCCATAGGCATTAGCTTTCAAATGAACCCTTAGCCATCTCTTACAATATTCCAGTGTTGTGTTAGTGCCAGGGAAACAAATAGTGATAAATGTGCTAAAATATGATTGCCTGGATTTCAAAAGTAGGAGGAGGGGTCTGAAAACCTCATGTGAAGAATCTTTGTATATAAGAAATTCAGTGGTATAGTTTCCACTCCGATCTGTCACAGATTTCGGAAATTTTCAAGCTCTTTTTGAAGTTCTTGAAAATTTGTTTTCGCAATAAACTATTATTGCCAAAACAAACCTAAATAATAGTAGTCATTCCTGAATCAGTGTCAGTCGTAATTCTTTTACAGTTGAAATTGACTTAATTTTTTTTTTGAATAATCGGTTATAATGTGCTGTAATTTTCTCTTTATATGATTGATTCTGTTCTTGAAACCATAATTTCGAGTATGCGAGTTTATGACCTATATAAAAGGAGTTACCAAGAAGAGGCATGATCCTTATTGTTGAAGTTTTTAAATGCGGACAATCAAGTTAATAACTCCTCTTTGAGGTAACCTTCTTTAAACAGAATATGTTTACTTAAAACTTTTTTCTGGGATTGCAAACAGTCCCGGATCTCCTTTATGTTATCTGAATTTCCTGTTGAAATGGAGTATAGTTTCTCCATAATTAATTTGCGATATTAAAATTTAGAACGAGTACTAATAACCTCTTAATAAAAGGGCAACTGCTATCCTGCTCTTTTTATGCATGATACAGTTTACCCTGTGCTCAAAATAGAAGCGGATTGGAACCCCAACTACTACTACTAACAACTCACCGCAGTACCCAGCCGACTGAGGCCAACAGAGCTACGCACGCTCCTCCTCCATCCCAATCTATTCAAAGCCTCCCTCTTTACACCCTCCACAGGAAGTCACCCTTTCCCTTAAATTTTTGTTTATGACATCCTCCCACCCCAACAACGGACGACCTACTTTCCGGTTTAGCCCTAGACGGTTGACCGAAAAGGATAATCTTCGGCAATATGTCATCCTCTATCCACGGAACGTGTCCTAGCCATCTTGCCCTTTCTTTCATTATAGCCCTAGAAAGCGGGATTCAACCACACTTTCCGTACAGCCTACTGTTTGAAATACGGTCAGTCAGCCGGATACCCAGTACACTCCAGAGGCAATTTCTCTGGTAAACATCTAGCAAATCTTCATCCATTTTTGGGAGTGCCCATGATTCAGAACCATATTTGACCCCTGTCATCACTGTAGCTTCAAATATTCTATTCTTGGTTTGCAGACTTATCTTCCTATTTTTCCAAACTTTTTTCAACTACTAAAAAAAAACACCCTGAGCCTTGGCTATTCTACTTTTAACTTCTTCACTGCTCCCACCGTCTTTGCTAATAATGCTACCAAGGTAAGTGAAGCAGTCCATCTGATGAATCTGTTCGTTACCATTTTTTATCAACACCATTAAACTTAGCATATTCTCTTTTAAATTTAAAATAAATATTTAAATCTATTTTTAAATTAATTTTAAAACAAATTTTGCTTTCAATCTTTCATAAGTTTCAGAGAAGGGGAGCTGTAAAACAGCTTTTACAAAGAGATTCAAGGCGACAATACCGTCCCCTATAAAAATTGACTCGAGCTCATTTCGGACTTCAATGCTATTTTAATAAATTTTTGAAAAACCATTTGAGGCATGAAAAGACCATTTTTTTATTGCAGAACGAGGTGTTTCTAATTATAATTAGGCAATCAAATCAAATGTCAGAGGTCAATGCCCAACTGCTCAAAAAAAAAGTCAATGTTCAACTTTCTAAGGCCGGTATTCTAATACGACCATGGAGGAGAAACAGAAAAGGCTAAAGCTATACTTTCCAAATGGCCCCATAGTAAGGAAAAACTTGAAAGCTCTTTTTGATTACCTTTATCAGTTATAAGCAGGTAAATTTATCGAAAAGCTGGTTGAATTTTGTTGGGTTAAATAGCCTGGATTGAATTCTGCACGGGTTGGTTTTTGTGGGTCAAATTTTACTAAGTTGAAATTTACGCTGAATTTCCAAACTAGAATAGACTATTTTGAGATTGGGTTTATGCATACAATACTAATTGTGTCGGTAATTGTGTTTTTAGCACTAAAAAAATAAGCCAAATCAATAAAGTTAGAAGCCTAAAAATTTATGCCGAATGATTTTGGAACCATGAGAATGTGCAAAGGGAATAAAAAAAAAATTGCAGATAAGAAAATAAAAAATGGAAATGTGATGCATTAATAACAAACTTACAAGGACCGAAAATTTTACAAGCTGCCACAACGCCGTACTCTTTACCCTCATTAAATCATAATTGAAAGTTGAAACAGTAACAAGCTTGCGCGGCTGGAGGCTCGGCCACCATTTTAATAAAGCAAACGATAATAGGTGGCGTAAGGCTATATTTGCAAGGGATGTAGGCCACAGCGAGCTTAGAAGACGATTAAAAGCCGTTAAACCCGTTTTTTCTAGTAAAACGTAAATTTGAAAGAAAGATGAAAACAATCTCTTTTTATTCTTCCTGAAATATAAAGATGGAGATCACAACGCACTGGGTTTAGAGTACAGACACAGAAAACATAACATAGTACATTATTCCCTGGCTTCAACAGGAATGAAAGTCCAGTAATTCTTGTAGTTTTTAACGACAGTCGTTCTGAAAAAAGAAAGGACCAATCACTAAAATATTTAAACAATTAAATACAATTTAATTTAAACAATTAAATTAAATAGTTAAAAACATACACTTAACGTAATTTCAAAAACAATCATTGGAAAATCTTTACACCATTACAATTTCCAAACAGATATTCCTATTTAAGAACCTCCAAACCAGTAAGTATTTGGAACTAATAGCAAGCGCTTTTCACATATTGCCAGTTATCATTCAGGATCCTCGAGACGATTGACTGACACTTTCTGACCAAATTGACATTTTGGAATAAGACGGCTATGACGGGGCAAAGGAAGATTTCGAACCATTAATTTGGATGCGAGAGACCCTTGGCAACTGCATCGATTGTCGGTCTTCTTCTGTTGATGAAGACCAATGGGCATTGGGCAATTGTCTTCTGTTACTGAAGTAGCAGAGAAATGTTAAGGCGCTGAAGTTTTACGAAATAATGAAAGAAAAGCGTGAAAAGTATTTCCCAGTCTCTGGTTTTTCGAAAGAAATCCACCTTAGAAAATGAATAAGAAAAATAACTTATGTTAAAGGTAGCAGTGTTAAAATCTACATCCAATGCAGACGATCAGAAGCAAATATGCCACTGTACAAAAATGTAGCTTCTGAAGTTGAGGGGCCTCGTAAATAGCTTTTAGATAGTTTTTAACTGTTTGGCTAGTTGAATAATAATTTAGCCCTATAATAGTAAGAAAAATTTCTATTTGGTACAAGAGGGCAGAAACGTGTCATTTACTATGTCATGATCTTCATTGTTACTTAAGAGGGCGCTGGAACTCAAAATTTCAGTTTAAATAATTCATCTCTTGATATTTTACGGTCACTGGTTCAATACAACACCTTCTGGCAGCAAAAAACAGCATGCATCCGTGGCTATCCTTCTCAGAAAAATACAAAACTTCCTAGTTTAGGATATAGGGTGCTTAAAATCTCCGATATAGATTTTTTTGGACACGGTGAAGTTTGTATCCAAATCTTTCCCGTTTTTTAGTTTTATCTCTTTTCCTAAAATTATGAATACTATTTTACAATAATAACACTGAACGGGTAGCTTTCAAGTGATAAATTTACCAAGTATGGTGAATTACGAAGTATTGTAGACAGTGAATTACCATCAGCATGTCATTGACGCATTACCGATTTCTTTTGGCACGTAAAATGTCATCAAACGTCCGCTTTTTAGAATTTGGGTTTTCTGTTGACATTTCCAATGAATCACATGCTTTACTCTTAAGATTAGCCAAAATACAGTTACGATTCCTGAATCAGCTTCAAACGGTGATTTTCGCTCACGTGACTTTTTTTTTCAAAACGACTTTTTAAACTTCCAGTTACTATACGCAGTGGCTGGCTCTTTACTATGTTGCAGCCACGGCTGCAACCATGAGCATTTGTTTCATCCTGTTGCTTTTCCTGTGATTTTCTCTCCTTTGTTGCTTCCTTCTCGTCCTACATATTTTCTGTTTTTGTTCTTGTGTTCGTTGTCGTGATCGTTTACTTATTTTTACGGCTTTTAGATTTTCCTATAATCCCATTTTTTATCCTTTTAAATTGCTTGTGTTAAATCACCTATGAGCTTTTCTTCTCAAGATATAGTTCTGCAAAGGCTTAAGGGGGTGGGTGGTATCTCTCCTCATCTTCTGGGCTACCTTTGGTTTGGTATTAAAATTGAACAGAAATTAAACAAAAAAGAGCCTTTTTTTAATGAAAGTAAAGAGTGGCATGAAAATCTAAGACAAGCAGTAGCATCTCCTCGTCTCCCAGTTTCGGACTTTTTAACTTTTTTGACACTATATGGACAATAATATTGTCCTCAACGCTTTAGGAACGACTGTTCAAGCACAAGTACACTCACAAATGATTTCAGTCTAGTAACATACTAATTTAGCGTAAGCAGTGGTGAGCCCCTCCCCTCTAATACAGAACAATTTTGGCTCATCACTTATTTATCCTATTACAAAAGCCTACCTGAATTGAACAAAACCTTCTTTGACGTCTGCAGGTGGGATCCATGTTACTGTTACGGTCGACTTTGCTTTTCCATTTGAGTGAGTTACAGCTCCTTTGCACTTGGATAGTTTTTTAACCCCGTTTGATTCCTTCCAATCACCGAACAGTTCACCTTCTTCATCAAAAGCGGCAACAACAAAACCTTTAAATTTGTGGTCGTCGTCTGGTGCTTCGATTGTAACTATAAAAGAAACAGCAATAATTTGATTCTTGGATTTTTGTTATGGCACTTTGGTTATGAATTAAATAAAAAAATGATTAAATAATTAAATTCAATTCAGTTTTTCAACTGAAAGTAAGAAGCAACACTAAAACTAAGAACGAACAGAAATTATTCCGTATAGAAGAGGTCGCCCCCCTCCTCGATACCTTGCTCTTCACGTTAAAGTTCTTTAGCACTTTAAAAAAAGCTCATTAAACGGCCTTTAGAAGTCGTTCTTTAAGAATTGGGACAAGCAATTATACTTTAGTGTAAAGAGCAAGGTACAAAAGAGGGGGCAACCCCCTCATATACGAGATAATCTCTTTTCTTTTGAATTTTAATGTTGCTTCTTACTTTCAGTTGAAAAAACTTGTTGTTTTTGTATTTACTCTCTGATCGTTTTTCAAACAATACCGGTAAATCTGGCTCCCTCTCTCCGAGAAAAATGCCCTCCCCTTACGGGAAACTTGTCCATGGAAAGTTTCTTCCACGTAAAATACCCCTCCCCTCGTACAATTCCCTTCAGACAACATCATCCTCGCTGAAAATCCCCCCGTAAAATTTCTCGCCAACGATTCCGCTTGGAAAAGTATCCTTAGCATGCATTCATCTGAAAAATACTTTAATCTCTAATCATTTTTTCAATCACTCCAGAAATCCCCCTTCCGTGGGAATTTTTTTCCCGGAAATCCCCCCCCCCTCTTTTGGGAAGTTACTTCCGCGTGAAATTCCCCCGTGGAGAATTTTTCATGCAAGAAATTCTCCCATGAAAAATTCATCCCGCGAAAAATTCCCTTTCCACTGAAGAATTCCCCCAAACAATTCCAAACCCGCTGAAAATTTCCCCTGGAACATCTCCATATACAAAATTGAGTCGGCAAAAAGAAAGTAAGACAAATAAAAAGCATTTGGTATAGAAATTCTGTCAATCCCCCCAATGGAGTACTTCCACCCTTTTTCGAAGATAAGGCAATTTTTCTCAGGCTCATAGCTTTTGATGGGTAACACTAAACCTATAGAATCCTATATATCTGGAATCATCATAAAAAGCGAATTCTTTTGATGATGAAAATTTGATGATCAGATTAATTGATATCAAAATTACTATTTAGCCAAATCACTCATTACTTACAGTTCGTTACCACGATCTGTTGGATACACTTATTGATCTATCTTATCATTCTTTCTTCTTTTTCCAAAAAAACTTTAAAACCAGTCGTCTTATAATACAATTTGTGGTGCTAGTCTTCAAGTTGTGAGAAGTGCAAAATGCAAGCGTCGTTCATTGAAAAGAAAAAATATCATAAAAACTCCAAATAAAAGGGATGGAAGTAAAATTGGAGCCACATTCGAAAACTTCCCACGTGTCGGTTACCGATCTCTTTAAGACTAAATTACATCATAGACTGGAATCTCTGTCGGAAGCTGTTGATCGTAAAACTAAAGTAAATCATAACTAAAAATGGACTCATAGTTAGCATATAATTCGAATTTCTCATGTGCAAATCATGGGCGGTATCTATTTTTTTTAAAACCAAATTAGTCAGTTTAGATAGGTTGTCATTCAACCATTGAAGATAGTTCAATTAAAATGATCATCTGGACGATCATCTGGACGAAGCTGCGAACCCGTTTCGGCAAATAAGCCGTAGAAGTCCCTAATGTATTTGTGCCATAATATAGTCAACCTTGTCAAATAGCGAGTCAAGATTTATGAATAATCTGGATTATTCGTTGATTTCAACGTCCCACAAATCTTGTACAATAGATCAAAGATTGAAATGGCTTTAGTTTGATTTTAAATTCGTACATAAGCTCTAAAATTCATAGTAAAAAAGGAAAACATTGTTCCAAGCTGAAGTTTCAACCTTATTAAAAAAAATTCAAATCTGTTAGTTGGAAAAATTACGTTTCAGAGTTAAACATAGCCCAACCCGCCGAATTACGCACAGGATTCATTATTGACGCTGCGGTTGTGCATAATTTTGTTTTTGTCCAAAGATGTAACTGCAATTTGGCTCGCACAGAGAGAAGAACAAATCTAATTTCCACACAACTTAGTCTCCGAAGAGCCTCTGATACAATGCTCAACTTACTCCCCGCAGGATTGGATAAACGATGGCTTAAAAATGATCTTGAGCGCAAAGCCTCTTCCACATTAAAGCAGATGCTTTGTGTCTGCGTTGCGATCGAGTTGAGCTGGCGTAGTTTAGTGGTCTTCCGTATTTAGGCGAGAATCTTTAAAATCTGTTAACGCTTGAAGACTTGTATAATTTTAGAAATAGGAATTAAACTTCCCCAAAAAAGAATTGATGGAATCTTAATGGAAGTTATGCAATGAGATCAAACATGTACAAGAGTCCTAAAGGCAGTATCTACAAAACAAGAAATTTATTATTTTCCATATGATGCGGAGGAATATTCAAATGATTACTGATTTCATCACTGATCTCCCTTCATTAATGAGATGGGACCCTATATCAAAGAGTTCAGGGTAACGGAGCGAATCGACCCTATAGTAACCGAAATTCTAAAAAACAGAATTTTTATAACAATAGATAAATACAAAAATGGCTGTTCATGCTGATTCCAAATATATAAAGCTCATTAAGTTTAAATTTATCCATCAAAAGCTACGAGCCTGAGAAAAATTTGCCAGATTTTCGAAATAGAAGGGAAACACAGCCAAAAGGTCAAGCAATCTTGGCGAAGATCACATCATGAGATTCAGCATAACACAGAACCCCACTGCAGATGTTTCAACCTCCTATCTACAAAAATGTGGACTTTTGTATTTTTTGGGCAAAAGAAAAATCATTGATGCGTGTTCATGCGTTTGTTTTTGTTGTTTTTTAGAACAACAAAGATATCCGATCAAAATTTTCAGAGAGCCGTTTAATTCAGCATAGTTGAAAGATCCAGTAACTCTGCTTTCAGTGATGATATGACCCTCCATAGTCCCTAGGAAAAGGGCTGTAACTTGCATAATTTGCCCATGTTGTTAACATATAGTAGGCTATTTGTAATTGGGAATAATACGGAATTTTCTGGGTAATTTTCTGCAGGGAGGGGGAGGATTTTCCATGGGAAAAATTTTTCGTGGGAGGAAATTTTTCGAAGGAGTTTTCCCAGAATAATGTTACACCATAGGGAAAGGGATTTCCTGGCATGATTTGAAAATCAGTCAGAAATTAAGCAAAAAAAGTTTTAAGTTTAAAAGCATTAAAACTTAAAACGAACAGAAATTGTTCTGTATATGAGGGAGGCGGCCCTTTCCTCAGCCTTGCTATTAGTTATGCTATTAAAATAAACAGAAACGGAATTTTCACAAGAAGTTTTTTTAAGTAAAGAGCGATATCAAAACTTGAAACGAACAGAGATTATCCCGTATATGAGAGGGGGTACCCTTTCCTCAATCCCTGGCTCTAACGCCAAAGTTTGACTCTTTGTCCCATTTTTTTTAGAACAACTGCTTAAACACGAGGCTGTTGAATTAGAGGAAGAAGTGTTTTCAAAGCACTATAAGACTTGAGCGTAAAGAGTGGGGGGTTGAGGAGGTAGTATCCCACCTCATATACGGAATAATTTCTGTTCTTTTTAAGTTGTAATGCTGCTCTTTATTGCATATGAAAAGACCTGTTTTTTATTTAATGCTAGAATTCAAACTCATAACGATTTGTCTGCTATCCAGTAATAAATGCAACTCCTTTTGATTTGAAGTGAAGATATCGTTAAGAAAGACCATTTTTAACCGTCACTTTGCAAGTTCGCCTTGATTTACCAGAACTCGTTCTATTTGGCATATCTTTACACCGATGAATCTTCAAAACTTGCCCTTTTGATTTATATAAACGATATGTAAGGAAGGATAAGCTAGGGACAGAATATATGGTAAGGAATGGATAATGTATCAAATAATAAAAAATAGTAATAACGTAATATCGAAAAAGTCAATAATAATGTATCAAATAAGCATTTTTTTTTCAATAATTTAAGGGTGGTGAAAAATATTGGTGTTTCTTAGTCAGAAATAACGGATAATTTTGCTGGCTATGCATTATTCTCCTAAATTGTATTATTTAAACAGTATTTGCTATTGACCGTGTGTGACTCTTTACAAGGCTACTATCACTGTTGCAACGTTCGTATAGGTATAAACTTATAAAATAGCTAAACAAAATTTTCCTCAAATCTGATGACCATGTAGGCAGCTACGAAAATAATGTTACATTCTAGGTAGAATGGTGTATGACACAGGTGTCTACGGTAGACCATAGGCACAGGAAGGTCGGATACAAGCTTGAGAACTGAGGAATAAATATTGGCGGCAAATCCAGATGCAGAATTGGGGGTACACCAAGAGTCAAGATATTTCTTATGTTTTTTCTCGCGGTTATAACGAAGAGATCAAATAAATCAAGAAATTATTAGAAAAGAGGTCCGCTGTTGAAAATCTATTAGAAATACGCAAATTTTATGAAATTTGAAGTGAGTCCCTTCTCCTTGAACTGCGTTTCTTGAGGAAAAATTAACAAATGGGCTTCGTCAATTGAACTGGAATGTGGAGCCTGACTCGGAAAACACAAAAAGCTCGCTTTGCTTTTTTTGTATGTCACCTTATCGTAGCCAACCGGTGCGAGATCGGACAATTTTTGAACTTAAAGCAGTCAGATGATTACAAAGGTGTTACATTTTTATATAGGTTGACCAATTTGACTTCTACAAAGGATTACACGCCACAGCATAAAAAAATATTTTGACTTACCAGTGACTTCGCTTATTCCATTGTCAACATCAAATGTGTCTGAGCTTGCAATGGCAGTGTATGGAAACGTTTCTTCCTCTTTAGCCACTGTGCCAAAATGGCGAGGGGCCCAGCTATTACAAACAGAGGACGGTGCGCCATTTGGAAAACCCTGACATACTACCTGAAAAAGGGTACTTTCCCATTATATGGGCACTTCTAAAAAGTCAAGTTTGGTTAATGCTAATGGAATAAAATAAAATAGGATGTATATATAATAGTTTAGAAACAAATTTGGGCTATATATTTGCACATTAGGGGGGGGGGGGGTGTAAAGCATTGCATATATTAAATACGTAACCTAGCCTAAACTAGGTACCTTTTTCTCCCCCCAAACCCCAAAAAACAACAGTTTAAATATTGTAAATTCAATGAGAAACCACGCTCTTCGATCAATTTAGATAACAATTACCCGCTTTACGAGTCTCCATCACTGCCTTCATTCGACTGTCTATAGCAGAAGTGCCCATATAATGGGAAAGTACCAAAAAAAGTTTTATTTACTTATTCCTTGAATTTTTTTCTATTTTTCACCCTGAAATTTTGAGGCCTACGTTGAAAGCATAATTCAGTAATTTAATCATTAAGCTTACTCAATGGTGTATGTAAAACACCTTACAAGGTTTATCGAAACCAGTATTTTACCCTAATTACTTGATGACTTAATAAGCATATCGTATTTGATTCGTTTAATACCTACTCTTTATAATATTTTCGGCTGAAAATATTTATCTCCAGCCTATATTTGCTATCCATCGCCTCGCCTCACCTGGCTGAGATAATCGAAATATTTTCCAAAGAATAATGTTTCAAACAGCCCATGGCACCGAACTGTAAGTACGGAGTGACTCGGCCTAATGGTAACCGAAACTTTAAAAAACACAATTTTTGATAACAAATGTGTCATTTTGATGCATCAAAAGAATTGGCTTTTTATGCTGATTCTAAATATATAAAGTTCATTTAGTTTGATGTTACTCATCAAAAGCTATGAGCCCGAAAAAATTTGCCTGATTTTCGAAAAAGAGGGAAGGGGAAACAACATCAAGAATTCAAGCAATCTAAGCCAAAATCACACCATCAGTTCCAGCATATCAGAGAACCATACCATGAAGGTTTCAAGCTCCTATCTTCAAAAACGTGAATTTTATGGTTTTTTTGCAGAAGAAAGATCACGGATACATGTTTATTTTATTTTTTTCCCTTAGGGCGATCGTGTCAAAACAATGGTCTTAGAAAATCGGGAGGGAGCTCATTCAAACGGAATTCAAAAGTTTTAGCACCCTTTTTAAGTGATCTAAAAGATTGGAGGGTACCTAGCCCCCTTCCCAGGCCCATTTTCCCAAAAACATCCAATCAACTTTAGCATAAAGAGTGAGGATTGAGGAAGGAGCAGCCCCCCCCCTCATATACAGAATAATTTCTGTTCGCTTTAAGTTTTAATGTTGCTCCTTACTTTCAGTTGAAAATTTTTTTTTTTCATTTAATAGCAAGAAGAAGAGAAAACTGCGCTCAAGGAAATACTCTTGAAAATATCAAAAGTGTTTTTTAAGACTTAATTTCAAATCCTGAAAAATTTTGATCACGAGAAAGTAATTAGAGCATCTATACAAAGAGACGGCTTTATTCAGTTTTATCTTCATTAATACCTATATGCAATAACAAAGATTTTTCACATATGCTAAACTTGTCTTAGTCTTTGAATATTAGTGGGACAAACAAATGCTTGGGGGAATCAGAAATACAAGATGACCATTCTTATCATCACTATGCAGTATTTGGACAGGAGCCAATTAACTCTTGGTTTTACTCTAAGACCATCTAAGAAACCTGGTTTGGCCAAATCGTCCCGCGCTTGGGGAGGGATTTTTATTTCGTCGAATATATTATAGTGCAATCAAGTATTTTGCAGTAGGTTGCATAGGAGGCATCAAGACATGGCTATTTGTAGACAGAGAAAAGCCAAGACAGATAGTCCAAATAATTGAGAGGTTAGATTAGGTTGAGAGGTTATGGAAAAATAATAATACAAGCCCAACCCCTTGGAGGCTTTCAAGCTAACAATACCAACGAAGGAAACAAAATGCAATATCGCGATTAAGATTATTGAGATACAATGGATTCAACCGAAAAAATGTAAAGGGGGGGGGGGGGATAAAAAAGATTAATTTTCAAAGTTGATTTTTTTTTCCAATGACGATACCAAAAAAGATAGCTTTAAGCAAAAATACGGTAAGCTTGTAGTACACGACTAATTCTAAATAAAATGGTAATAAAATACACGTATTGCCTTTAGATTCCGTATTTAATGTTCTTACCAAATATGATAGTTGCTTTTCTGACAATGCTCTTTCCTTCTGGGGGTCCCGGATATAGCCCAAAATAATATCTTTCTTCGTTGTTTTTCATCTCTTGAACCGTCATGTTTTCTTTGTCAACGGATTTCTTTCCTTTTTAAACCGTGAAAACAATTGGTCTAAGTTATTGCAGTAGAATCATCGGATAAAAAATACCATTTAAAAATAATGTAAAAATGTAGATAACAATGGAAGAAAACATGATAATCTGATTAATAGAACACGCTGCATTTTATTGAGTGAGAATTTCATCATTTCGTGCTGTATTTTAGTTTTGTAAAAATCATATGGCAATACCTGGGACAACCCGAGGGAGGGTGTAGACTTCCAAAAAAGTGACGGATAGTTTTTCGGAAGGAGCATAAAGTAAGGAATCTAAATTATTCCGTTATTTCTGTCTGCAAAGGCAGTTATTCGTCGTGTCTTTCCAGTTTAGTAATTTCTCTCTCCTTCGTTTATTTTCCCTGTTTTCTCTTTTCCTAGTGTTTCGTGTTTCTCCTTTTTGTGTTTTTCCCTTATATATCGTTATTATATATATATATATATATTTTTTTTTTTTTTTTTTTTTTTTTTTTTTTTTTACTTTATAGTAGTGTTTATTCTCTTTAATCTTTATTTCATATATATTGTTTGATTTAGAGGAATATTTATGGTTGTTTTAGTGCTTTATTATTGTGTTGTAAGGCCCACAACAAGCCAAGCTTCTTGGGCCAATTAATTTTTCTTTACGTTTGTAATAGAGTTTAGTATTAATAAAATGATTGATTGATAAATGTAATACTTTTATTGGTACTTACCTATTAGCCAGAAAACACGCGAGAAATTGTATAGCGAACATGATACAAGAAACTAGTCAAGCAGCACCTTATCAAGAGAATACCTTTGGCGCGCTAGGCAAAAAGGGGTTTTTCACTCCGTGAACAATATTGAAACTTTAGTTTTTTTGGGTCTTGGGGCAAAAAAAGATACCTAGGTTAGGTTCGGTTAGGTTATGTATTTAATGCACGCTATGCTTCACCCCTCCCCCGTCTAATGTACAAATATACAGCCTAAATTTGTTTTTAAACTATTATACTTTCATCATATTTTGTTTTATTCCATTAGGATTAATTAAACCTCACTTCTCGTGTGTTTTCTGGCTGATACATAAGTACCCTCTTATTTTATTAATATAGTTCCTTCAGAAGTGGTCGTGTACTTCAAGTTAACCAAAAATACAAAAATAAAAAAAAGGTAATTTTCAGAATCTGGAGTGGGGGCCTAAAAATGTAAAGGAGTGACAATTGCCTTCCCCCCAAATATTTCTTCATATTGATGACAATTTGCCCCTATTGCACCGCACATTCGATGATTTGTGGTTCTAATTCTCGTCTTTTCAATTGAGACTATGTCCCTTATGGCAGCTATAGATTTAGTCGGTTTGCTTATGGCAAAAAGATAATAAACTACTTCATTAACAATATTCTTCAGCCAAATTTATGAATTATTTTATTCTTCGACTATTATTGAGAGTAATTTGAAATTCTGCCAATTATTCTTGGACGATTGATGACGCGCCTTAAGTTTTCCAACAATTCCTTCAAATTTTGCCGATAATTTTTAAAGAAACAAGTAATCAGGTTAAAAGTGCATTCATAAGATTACAAAAAATATTATAAGAGTTTCGTTGGCACTTGTCGGTTATTGGAAACACATTCAAGAATTACATCTCAGAAAGCCGGTTTCATAGCTACAAAAAACAAGGGATGGATGATACAATGCATTGGACTTAAACAGAATGCATTGGATCTGTATAATTTGGGTTATATATTTGCACATTAGGGGTGGGGTTGGGGATTAGCTTATGTTAGGTTGGCTTTCCATAAATTTTGTTTCTAAAGTATTATTTTATCACCATGTTTCGTTATTTTTCATTAGGATTAACCTAACTTCGCTTTTTGGTTGCATGCTTCCAATAACCGACAAGTACCGTTTCATTCACTTTCAAAAATCTGTTGCAGAAACAGAGGTTGCGAGTGAGGCAGCCTGGGTGACTAACGTCTCTC
Organism: Artemia sp. Qi Xiang Cuo; assembly: GCF_049724085.1. NCBI lineage: Eukaryota > Metazoa > Arthropoda > Branchiopoda > Anostraca > Artemiidae > Artemia > Artemia sp. Qi Xiang Cuo. The sequence goes on from NC_142802.1 coordinate 51,677,098, forward strand.
AATAAAGTGTGGAAGCTATAAATACTCAGGTTATCTTTCAAAAATAAGATGTATCTCTCAAGATGCTTTATTTAGTTAATAGCTCTTCTCGAAAGGAAATTTGTAACCCTTACTATTCTGTTGTAAATATTTGGTACTCTTCTATTAAACGGACTCTTTTATCTAGTGTATATGGAATGTCAAACTGCAGACGCGACGAAAAACCCGTTTTTACGGGATGATTCAAGACACTGCTATAGAGAAATACAATGTATAGCGTGGTTTTAATTGCGTATAAGGTATTAAAAGTGTTTTTTTTGGGCTTTGGGGGGGGGAATGTACCTAGGTTAGGTATTTAATATATGATATGCTTTGCCAAACAACCCCCCCCTAATGTGCAAATATGTAGCTCAAATTTGCCTCTAAACTATTATATATTCATCTTATTTTATTTTATTTCATTAGCATTAAACAAACTAGCACTATATAAAAGAGTCCGTTTAATAAAAGAGTACCAAATTTTTACCTATTCTTGGCGATACTCAATAATGAATATCCGATTTTGAAGCAGGGTGGAACTTGTTAATTAGCTGGTAGACACGCAAGATCGATGCTAAAGGAAACTAGTCAAACGGGTATCAGTCAAGAGAGAATTGGATCGCAAAGCGTGGTTTGTCATTGCGTTTACAATATTTAAACAATTTTTTAGGGGGAGGCTAGGGGGGAAAGGTACCTAGGTTAGGTTACATATTTAATGTATGCTATGCTTTACCCCCACACCCCCCTAATGTGCAAATATATTGCTCAAATTTATTTCTAAACTATTATATTTTCACCGTATTTTGTTTTATTTCATTAGCATTAACTTGACTTCTCGCGTGTGTACCAGCTAATTGAAAAGTACCAGCAGGGCATATAAGCAAAACTGTCTTACCACGCAAACAAGTTTAATCATAATATATTTCCACATGATCGTTATTCTTCCTTTAATGGAAGTTTCAGATCAAACTAAAACATATATTGTCGAAACACCTGTTTAAATTCTTGTCTAGGGGGAACATCTGAGACGACCTTACCAGGCAGATTAGTCCAACTATCAGATTTTTCCACATGGTAGTTTCAGCTCTTTCCTCCCGACAGCCGAATGTAGACTAAATATCATTTGTTCATACACCGGTTTTGAGCTTTAAGGCCATTCTTTTCAAAATGTAAAAACCTCTTTTACAACACCCATTCAAATTGGAAGAAATCAGCCTTGACCAGTTTTTTGTCATAATTATTTTTATTTGCTCCTTTCAACAGGATGGATCTGCGACTTAGAATAACAAACCAAGAAATCAAAAATATCCCCCCGCACTGGTTTTCCTAATCAAAGAGAAATTCAGTCTATGACAGTACGAAACAGTATGTATTGCATAAACATTAGCTAGATGAATAATTTATTATGTTCTTTGACTGTGATTAGATAAAAAAAATTGTCAACCGAAAGTAAGGACCAACGTTAAAACTTACAACGGCAGAAATTATTCCGTACAGAGGGGATTACCCCCCTCCTTAATACCTTGCAGTCTAATTCAGCGTAAAGAGCAAGGTATTGAGGAGGGGGATCACCCCTTCGTACACGGATTAATTTCCGTTCGTTTTGAGTTTTAATGTTGCTCCTTACTTTCAGCTGATAAGACTTTTTTTTAATATAATTTCTGATCGTTTTTCAAATAATGCCGGTAATCTAGTTCAACCTCCATGAAAAATTCCCTCTCGTTACGGGAAACTCCTCCTTGGAAAGTTTCTATCATGTAAAATACCCCCTCCCTCCTTGGAAACTCCTCCTTGGAAAGTTTATATCATGTAAAATACCCCCTACCTCCCCCCCCCCCGTATAATTCCCTCCGGGCAATACCATACTCGCTGAAATTTCTCCCTCCTCTCCGTAAAATTTCTCGCAGACGATTCAGCCTGAAAAATTCTCCTTAGCATACTTTCGTTTGAAAAAGACTTTCGTTTTTCCGGTCACTCCGGAGATCCCACTTTCTGGGGAAATTTTTCCCGGAAATTCAAACCCACTGAAAATATTCCCCCGGGCAATTCCCCCGGAACATGTCCACATACAAAATTGAGTAGTCAAAGAGAAATCAAGACAAATATAAAGAATTTCGTATAGGAATTCTGTCAAATCCCCTCACTGTAAAATTTCATCTAGATAATTCTCACCTGGAAGTTTTCCTCCCACAGAAAATTATTCCCAAGGAAGCCCACCCCAAGCACAAAGTCCCTCCATCCTCCGAAAAATGTCATAAGTTATAGAATTTTAAAAATTTATAGCTTAAGACCTATCCCCAGAGGCTGTGGGGGGGGGGCTGTTAAGTTATCTAAAAAGACATAGTTTTTCGACCTTTCAACTATGCTGAATAAAATGCCTATCTACAAATTTTTATCGGACGATTTTGGGGGGCCTGTGAGGGGTGGAAGGAAAAAGGGGCGTGGGTGGGGGCTAGTTACCCTCCAATCTTTTTAGTCACTAAAAAAACAATAGAACTTTTAATTTCATTTCCAATGAGCCCTCTCTGATGTTCTAGGATCATTGGTTCGATGCTATCACCCCTGGTAAAAAAACAACGAAAAAAAAAAAAGAAAAAAAAAAAAAAAAAAGAAAAAACACCAACAAATAAACACGCATCCGTGATCTCTCTTCTGACAAAAAAAAATCCACATTTTTGTAGATAGGAGCTTGAAACCTCTACAGCAGGGTATTAGCGTATCTCTGATACGCTAAATCTGATGGTGTGATTTTCATTAGGAATTTATAACATTTAGAGTTTTTTTCCTCGTTTTTGAAAATCTAGCAAATGTTCTCAGGCTCGTAGCCTATGATGAGTAACACTAAGCTTAATTAATCTTATATATTTAGAATCAGCATAATAAGCCAGTTTTTTTTATATATCTGTGGATGTCAAAACTTCATTTTTCGGAGTTTCGGTTACTATTGAACCGTGTTGTTCCCTACTTACACTTCATTACCACGAACTGTTTGATTACGTTCTTTAAATGTTTCACAGCTTGCAAAAAATTATTCAAAACACAACCAAATATAGGTTGCGAAAGATGGCTCCAAAATAGGCAAGTACATGGGGGAGGAGGGTATTCCCAAAATCTTGAGGTTTGCTATTTTCCTATAATAAATATAGAAAAAAAATCATTAAAAAAGAAGTTTTTCTCAAAAAGTTAAGAGCTATGTAAAAACCTAAGACGAGCAGAAATAAGTCCCATAGAAATGCAAACTCAAATTGAACAGAAATGAGTATCAATAAATAGATTAAACCCAAACCAAACAGAAATCCAAATTACACGTCAAGCAATCACAATAGGTACTGCTATAGATGAATAAATGAATCCTTAAACGAATAGAAATTAAATTTAATCACCAGCTCAAACTGAAATCGAGAAGAAATTACCGCAAAAGGGGAACAGGTTTACCACCCCCTAGACCTTCCAAAGTCCCTAGTGCCATTTGCGCTTTACTGAAAACGATTTGTATTTCGACCAGTGTGTTTTTATTTGCCCTGTAAGTTGCACACTTATGAGAGATGAAAAAAATTTAGGGCCCATTTTGGGACGTCAAAAAATAAAGCAGCTAAATTTAGTTTCAAATTTATTTTCTGCATTGGGTTTCATGGTCCATCTTAAGTTTTTTGGTCTATTTACTTTTCTTGGTCCATCTGACCAAGAAACTAAAGACCGTCATTTTAAAATTGATTGGATTGAGAAATATAAGGTCCCATTTCTGTGCATCCCGAGTCTTTTATTCTTTTGGTCCGGAATGATTAAAAATATTCAAAGTAAAGTAATTGGACTGATAAAGTATGAGGAGTTACAGGTCATTCTCTTGTGAAATTGATTTTTTTTTCTCTCTGAGTAAAAGGGCACACTTGACCCAAAGGGTTACGAATATAAGTTTCAAGCTTCAGAGAAAAATTGGCGGTCCTTATTTAGACGAACAAATAAGAGACGAAAATGTTTTGTATCCTTATCCCTTTCCCTAAGCATAATATTTTAAATCCTCTTGTCCTCCCAGGATGCTTTCTGAAAGCTATAATTTGAACCTCCGGGCGTTTCTATGGCGTTGAAGATACGATATTTTGATGCCTGAGTGAATATACAGCCTTTTGGTACCTAATCTATATTTTTCAATACACCACCGCGAATAAATCCAAAGGTCCTGAAAATTTAAACTTCAGTTACCCACCTATGCTGCTCCTGATATATCGCACATATAATATTTTGGTAGCCTGAGTACGCATGACGTCTTTTGTTCTAAATCGCTACTTCATCATGAATAGACTCTAGTTATAGAGGACCTCACAGTACTAAATCTGGATACCCAAATCCTTAGACCTTTCCCTTTTGCACCCACCCTCCAGTCAAGTTTTGATGTCTACTTGCCACTCCCTTCCAAAAGCTCCGTAAATGTTTCACCTTAATCCCCAACAGGCCGTTCCCAGGATATTGCAGATACATTATTCTAATCACCTGGCAACATATAGTGTCTTTTAATTTACCTGGCTACTTGCTTAAAAAAAAAGAAAAAACAGGCCCGATCGAGAATTATACGGCTAAAACGTTTAGGTGGATCGGAAAAAAAAAAAAATTTTAGGCCTCCTTCAACTTCCTCCAAGGTCTATCCCAGATTAGAATTTCTGGCTCACTTGTTCCCGAAAACCACCTAAAAATTTTAACTCCACTCTCCAAGCTGTTCATGATATAATGCAAATATGCTATTTCGATTTACGGGTACGCATGGCTGATTCGACGCCACTTTCCAAAAACCCCAAACCACCTTGTTCTCCAAAACCGACTAAAAATTTCAGCTCCATTCCCCAAGCTGTTTGTAATATAATGCAGATACGCTGTTTCGATTTACCGGGTACGCAAGGCTGATTCGTTGCACATCACCACTTCACCATGAATAGATTCTAGTCCAACCAGTGTTCATAGTACAAAAATAATATTAACAAACAGATCGGTATCCAACTTCCTAGAGCCTCCCCCCCCCCCAGTCAAGATTTCACACTTGTTCTTCCCTCTATAACACTCCCTGAAAGTTTCAGCCCAATCGCTCTAAATGTTCCCAGGATATTGCAAATACAATATTCTGGTCACCGGGCATCACAAAGTGTCTTTTAATTTACCTTGCTGTTTAACCGTAAATAGATTGTAGGTTCTATAGAAGATTGTAGCGCAAAAACGTAGAGATGGATAGGAGATAATATATTTTTAAGCCTCTCCCCTCCCTCAAGTACACTTTAGATCTACTTGGTCCCCCTTAACAGTCACCGACAGTTTAAACTTATTACCCCAATCATTTCAGTTACTGAGCTATCGCAGATACACCACTTCGATATCCCCCTGCCATTTAGGGTTTTTGGATTTACCTCACTGCTCAGACGTTAAAAATCCTAATCTGCATGAAGCCTTCTAGTGCAAAACTGTTTAGAGGGAAGGAATACAATAATTCCCCCTCCAAACGAAGAAAGCACAGTTTGAAATCCCCTTACCCCACCATACTACTTAAAGGTTTGAACTACATCCCCCGAGCAATTTCTAAGATACTACAGGTATGCTATTTTGGTAACATGAATACCTACACCGTCTTTGGATTTCCCTCTGCCTCCCCCCCAGTTAAAATTTGAGATGTACTTCTCCTCGCAACCCCTCTGAAAGTTTCAAATTGACCGCCCGTGCTGTCTTTGAGATATTGTCGAGACGCTGTTTTGTTAACCTGGGTAAATATTGCGTTTTTGATTTACATGACTACTTCATCATGATTAGATTACAGTCTCATAAAGGCCTAAAGAGTAGAAGGGCCTTATTGACTCCGAACAGTACACCAAATATGGGCATAGAGTCATTAGGGAGAACACGTGGTTAATGTGGTCAATGACCTCTTTTTCCAAGGTCAATGTTGTTGTTGTTGTAAGTGCACGCTCTCAGCGAATGTCAAGGTCGATGTTGTTGTTGTTGTTTTTGGCACGCTCTCAGCGAATGTTATGATCCAGAAATAGTATTTGTTGTTGTTGCTCGAGCCAAATGTTATGAGTTTCCCTGAAACAGTTAGATCACGTGTTTCCTTCTCAGCCAATCAGAGGGCTTTGTTTACATAGTAGCGGCGGGGTGAATATAAAGAAAGGATTTTTGCTATAGTTTTATTAGTCTGTGAATAGAATTCAAGGAGTGAGAAGAAGAACAGTTTGACTTTACTCATTTGGATATATATTTGTGATGGCGATGAGTGGAATGTTTACCCTATTAGAAGTTGATAGTGGAGTTGATGATAATAGTACAAGAGCATCAAACATTGCGGTGGAAATTACGAAAGGATCACGGCTTTGTCTGGAATGGGATGCAGTATATGCAAGATATGTGATATTCTTGAGCAAATTTAAAATGGGGGATCAATTATGTTTCACCGCTAAAGTTGATATAGCACACTTGAATAGACTTCAATGTGCTTTAAGTGAATTAGTTAAACAAATAGAAGACAGTAAACAGTATCAGTAAATGTTTATGTTCTGTATTGTTGATGTTGTTGTATTTATTCAATAAAATTGTTTCGAAATCGAAAATGTTTTCTTTCTTTTCTGGTTAGGGCTAACGAATCAGGATTAGTCTAGAGTCAGCAGTCGGAGTGAAATGACTGAAAAATGAATAAATTTGAGAAAGAGAGAATTAGATCAAATCTAGTGTTTATGGAAAAACATTTGATTTTGGATGATGATTTTTTCGAGTTATCTCTTAAACGCAGGATATTCTCTTGTCAGGAAACACTTGACAATATAATGAGGAGTGATTCTCCCCATTGGACTATTGTATGAAACTTTTAAAATGTGATTCAAATGCTTATAGTCAATTTATTGATATATTAATTGGAACAAAGCAGAATCATATATTGAATATACTTTTAAAAACATTGCCAAATGGATTCACAATAGATGGCTCCCCCATTATTCAACAGAGGTAATGTCACAGATTGCCGCCTCTCTCCCCCAGTTTCATCACGTAAACCTCCTCGAAAGGGGAGATTAATTTTAGTTGATGCTTTTAGTTGGTTTACCACGTACCACGACAACATTTAGAATAATTTCCCTTTTTAAATTACAAAAATTTCATATTTACAACAATTTATAAATTTAAAAATATTGATTAATATAGTGAAAATTGTAAATTATTTAATCCTTGTAAATTACATAGAGGCTATGCAGTACAAATTAAAGGATGTAATTCATGCCTTGAGGAGGTATGTGACTCTCACCCTAGCGGGCACCTATGCTCCAATTGTCACAATGATAAATGTGATCAGTGGGAGAATACTTACCCCGCTATGATTGGAAAGAATCCTAAACGTGATTTTAGTTTATTTCTACGAGATTGGTATCGTCGTGGATTTAAATTATTCTGGGAAGAGGAATCTGGCCTACGATTCAACTGTTGGGGTAACAAGACAATTTGCTTTCTACGTCATCGCTGTGATGACACTGCCTACTATGACTATAAACCATGTTATTTTTATTTGTCAGTTACCAAATGTGAGTCATCACTTGAAAACACTGTATGTTATATTGCTTCTAATAGTCAGATTAAAAATCATGAATTTCATAGTATGGATGCTAATAGTATCACTGACTACAAAAGGCGAAACGTCAATAGTGGAGTCACACCGCATTGTAGAATTTGCAACCTTAACTTAATACCAACTCTATATTTAAAAATAGTGGATTCCAAAGGATTTACCAGTATTAGTGACTCGCGACAGTTGAACATATATTAAAGATGAGGAAAGCTAAAGTGTATATTTAAAGACATTGTTGTATATATATATGAATTTTATTAATAAACAAATTCAAAAACATTTTTTAAGCACTTTACTCTTAGGGCACTGAAATCAATACTATATAGGTCTGAGAGGATATTTTCCACTAGAAAGTCATTCAGACGTGGATTGTCAACATAAATGTGGAGAAACTGCTTGTAGTGCAATACGGGTAAAAATGAAGAATTCATACACATTTTCAACTAGCTAAGGGTAAGTGTTTTAAATATGAGCCATTCTGTTGCGAAAACACAAAAAAGTTAAAAAAAATACAACTTTTTCCTTTATTACCTCTGTAAAAAGGGTAAAAATTTATAATTCATACATATTTTCAACTAGATAAGTGTAAGTGTTTTAAATATGAGCCATTCTGTTGTGAAAACACACACAAGTTAGAAAAAATACAAAATATTCCTTTATTACCTCTGCAATACGGTTAAAAATGAAGAATTCATACACATTTTCAACTAACTCAGGGTAAGTGTTTTAAATATGAGCCATTCTGTTGCGAAAACACACAAAAGTTAGAAAAAATGCAAAATATTCCTTTATTACCTCTGCAAAACGGGTAAAAATGAAGAATTCATACACATTTTCAACTAGCTAAAGGGTAAATGTTTTAATTATGAACCATTCTATTGTGAAAACACACAAAAGTTAGAAAAATGCCAAATATTCCGTTATTACCTCTGCAATACGGCTAAAAATGAAGAATTCATACACATTTTCAACTAGCTAAGGGTAAGTGTTTTAAATATGAGCCATTCTGTTGCGAAAACACACAAAAGTTAGAAAAAATACAAAATATTCCTTTATTACCTCTGCAAAACGGCTAAAAATGAAGAATTCATACACATTTTCAACTAGCTAAGGGTAAGTGTTTTAAATATGAGCCATTCTGTTGCGAAAACACACAAAAGTTAGAAAAAATACAAAATATTCCTTTATTACCTCTGCAAAACGGCTAAAAATGAAGAATTCATACACATTTTCAACTAGCTAAGGGTAAGTGTTTTAAATATGAGCCATTCTGTTGCGAAAACACACAAAAGTTAGAAAAAATACAAAATATTCCTTTATTACCTCTGCAAAACAGCTAAAAATGAAGAATTCATACACATTTTCAACTAGCTAAGGGTAAGTGTTTTAAATATGAGCCATTCTGTTGCGAAAACACACAAAAGTTAGAAAAAATACAAAATATTCCTTTATTACCTCTGCAAAACGGCTAAAAATGAAGAATTCATACACATTTTCAACTAGCTAAGGGTAAGTGTTTTAAATATGAGCCATTCTGTCGCGAAAACACACAAAAGTTAGAAAAAATGCAAAATGTTCCTTTATTACCTCTGCAAAATGGCTAAAAATGAAGAATTCATACACATTTTCAACTAGCTGAGGGTAAGTATTTTAAATATGGGCCATTCTATTGCGAAAACACACAAAAGTTAGAAAAAATGCAAAATGTTCCTTTTTTACCTCTGCAATAAGGCTAAAAATGAAGAATTCATACACATTTTCAACTAGCTAAGGGTGGGTGTTTTAAATATGAGCCATTCTATTGCGAAAACACAAAAAATTTATAAAAAATACAAAATGTTCCTTTATTACCTATGATAATCTTATAATAATTAATAATTAATAAACATTTTAATATAGATAAGGTTGAATTTTTGAATTATGGGCCATCCTATTTCGTAAACACACAAAAATTTGAAAAAATGAAAAACGATCCTGTATTAACTCTGCAAAACGGCTAAAAATGACGAATTCATACACCAGTTCACCTAGCTAAAGGGTTAATGTTTTAAATATGTACCATTCTATTGCGAAAACACACAAAAGTTAGAAAAAATGCAAAATGATCCTTTATTACCTCTGCAATACGTGTAAAAATTAATAATTCATACCCTTTTTCAACTAGCTAAGGGTAAGAGTTTTAAATATGAGCCATTCTTTTGCGAAAACACGAAAAAGTTAGAATAAATACAAAATATTCCTTTATTACCTCTGCGAAATGACTCAAAATTAGAAATTCATTCACATTTTCAGTACCAAGTCCTGACCTCCCTATTTGAAGGATATGAATTAGAACCATGGGAACGTAATTTCGTCGTATTTTGCTTATTTTTGTTGGAAAAAACACTGAAAAACCATATTAAGAGCTATATTTGTGATTCTTTCACTTAAAATTCCTTTTTCATACCAAGCCCTGATCCCCCCTAATTAAAGGTTATGAATTAGAACCATGGGAACGTAATTTCGTCATATTTTGCATTTCCCACAAGAGGACACTTTTCGAGTAAAAGTAAAGAGCTACCAGACTAAACCAAAGATATGATTAAATATTAACGAATAATTGTTCAAACTTAAATTTTCTGTATCACGGGAATGGTTTATTTTCGAACCATTATATCTACCAAAGGTACAATACCTGAGTTAAACTAAGAGGTTTCAATTTCAGAAAAAATTTTTCATATTTTGCTTATTTTCGTTGGAAAACACACTGAAAAGACATATTATTGAACTCACATCAAACAGTGGCGGGCTTGTATTTGAAGAACCTTCCATTATTTTCTATCTTGCCCTCTATTTCAGCATATACTGAATTTTAAAGCCTTTCAAAGCTCTTAAATATACTAACCTAACGGTTATTTATTTATGAAATTGTGCAAACTGTTGATTTAGAACAATAATTACCTTTCTTTACATCAATTAACACTCACTAGATTTGCCATTTTTCACTCGCGGAGAATGGTTTCAAAACAATACTTCTTACATCGCATAGACTAATTGTGTCAAACGAGACATCTTCAATGCAGATTAATTAATTGTTACGTTCGATTTTGTTTTGGACATAGGAGAGCATCAATTATTGAATAATTACAACAACAACAATAATATAGAGCATGTACAATTAACTATACTGTTTATTGTCCTCGATATGTTTCACCAATGCACTTAAAGCACATTGAAGTCTATTCAAATGTGCTATATCAACTTTAGCGGCAAAACATAATTGATCCTGCATTTTAAATTTGTTCAAGGATATCACATACTTTGCGTATACTGCATCCCATTCCAGACAAAGCCGCGATCCTTTCGTAATTTCCACCGCAATGTTTGGTGCTCTTGTACTATTATCATCAACTCCACTATCAACTTCTAATAGGGTAAACATTCCACTCATCGCCATCACAAATATATATCCAAATGAGTAAAGTCAAACTGTTCTTCTCACTCCTTTGAATTCTAGTCCCAGACTAATACAAATCTAACGAAACTTCTTTCTTCGTATTCCCTCTACCACTGCTATGTAAACAAAGCCCGCTGATTGGCTGAGAAGGAACCATGTGATCTAACTGTTTCAGGGACCGTCACAGCATATGGCTCGAGAGCACCAACCGCAAATGCTATTTCTGGATCATAACATTCGCACCGAGAGCGTGCCAAAAACAACAACAACAAAATCGACCTTGACATTCGCTGAGAGCGTGCACTTACAACAACAACAACATCGACCTTGGAAAAAAGAGGTCATTGACCCCATTAACCACGTGTTCTCCCTAATGACTCTATGCCCATATTTGGTGTACTGTTCGGAGTCAATAAGGCCCTTCTACTCTAAAGTACCAAAACTTTTAGGTAGATTTTAGACAAAATGTGTTAAACCCTTCTCTGCTCCTTCCTTAAAGTTAAACTTCAGGGCCTAAATGCCCTCTCTCAAGTAAGACCTATTCAAATTGTCAAATCAATCTCCCAAGCAACTCCCAAGACAGAGCAGATATGCCTTTTTTATAGGCGTGCAATATATAGCGTCTTTCGATTTATCTCACTACTTAACCGTGAAAAGTGAGCTAGAACTGGGGAAAAAGGGTGGAGTAGGACTAAAAAAGACTAAGTCTAGCTAGGATATCAAAATACAATATATTCAATATCTCAGAAACAACATGGCGAATGGAGCTAAAATTTTAAGGTGGTTAAGTAGGAAGGACAGGTCTCTTCTAACATAAAATCTGAAGCCCTCCTATCCTTCCTACTTAACCACCTTAAAATTTTAGCTCCATTCGCCATGTTGTTTCTGAGATATTGTATATATTGTATTTTGATATCCTAGCTAGACCTAGTCTTTTTTAGTCCTACTCTACCCTTTCTCCCCAGTTCTAGCTCACTTTTCAATTGCGATCCCTCCTTAGTAGTCCCTGGAATTTTCAACTTTATGCCTGAAAGTGTTCTCGAGATTTTACAGGCACGCGATTAGATAGCATTACCACACATAATGTCTTTTGATTTACATTTCCACTTGACTGCGGATAAATTATAACGCCACAAGAGCTTATAGCTTCTTTACTACCCTCATCCTTCCGAGTGGACAAATGGCTTTGATTTTTTAGCTATTTGCACTGGAGAACTGGCAGCAGTTTACAATGGATCCATCTGACTGCCACAGTTCGATTCAGAGTGCTTTGTTTGCTATATACGAGATTTTTCGGTCTCTATTAGCAAATTAAAGTTTGATAATGGGACATGGAAATTGATGAAAACTCGGAAACGCAGTAGACACGGAGGCAGAGATGTAAGGAAATGTTTTATAAATTAAACCATTAAAATAGGAGTACAGAAAAAATTAAGCTTTGTAGAAAAATCAGAACTTTATTTCAGATGAGGTTTTGTCACTAAAGGACATAGCGCCATCTGATTGGAGGGAGCCGAAGTTCATTATCCACCCCCGTGCGATGTTGGTTCTCAATCCAGTAAATCCGCCAAGAAAAGGCCACAGCCAAAGAAACAAAATTATTGTCTGTCTTTAGTTTACTTTATTTCTTTGTTATTGTAATTATCTGTAGTAATTTAACATGCCTGTATTCTATTTCAATGCTTATTTCCATTTTCGGTGCTATTTCGAGTCTGGTATGACTGAACTACAAGTTTCACCTCATTTTATAAAGAATGAATTGTTGCTTTTTAGCCATTTTGTGCATGTAGATTTCTAAAACGTGATTTTTTTTCACCAAACAATCTGGAAAAGCTCGTGTTTACATTGAAGTGAAGTTTTTATGCAGTACAGAAACCGTTTTTTAAGGATTTTTATGTGAAAATAATCCTCTAGAAATTTTAATGGTTGGCTGAACCGTGCGGAATCATTTGGGCAGTCTTGTACGAAAGTTTCCCTCTGCCCCCTCTCTCTATCTCTCTTTCTTTGTCTTTCTCTCTCTCTCTCTCTCTCTCTCTCTCTCTCTCTCTCTCTCTGCCCATCTGTCTCTCTCTCAGGCTAAGACGAATTTCTGCTTTACCCCCACAAGTCTCTCTTCTGTTTTAGTGACTCTATCTAATGCTCTGACCATGATCAATGAAAATGTTGTGGAAAATCTATGCTACCGGTTGTCTGTAGGATAGCGTGAAAATATTTTTTGGATCATAGAACAACATTGTTTAACTCTTTCCCTCTCCCCTAACACAAAATTTGAAACCTCCTTTCATCAGCCTCCCCATTTCTTCGTCAAGAGTATCAGAAAGATTTAGCTTCATCCCCGCAGTCGTTCCCAAATAATGGCAGATAAGTTAGTTCGACTACCTGGATGTACAGAGTGTCTTTTGATAACCCACTTCCCCTTTTCAACTCAAAATTTAAGATCCCTTATCCCCCCCCTCCCACACCGCGTGAAAGCTTCTTCTTGATTACCCAAGTTATTCGCGGGAAATCATAGATAATTTGAAAACCCAAGGGCACATAGCTTCTTTTGATTTATTCAGGCACCATATCCCCATTGTTTCCAGATTATGCTTGTATTAACCTAAGAGGTATATCAGAACCTCTCAACGGTTCTGAGCAAAGTGATTGTCTCAAAATTTGGATCCACAATTTTGGGACTTACGGGAGGGAGCAGAAAATAAAATGGGAGGGGGGAATCGATGCCCTAAAATCAATTCTAACCATTAAATTGGCATTAGAGCTGGCAATTTCAAGTCGAACGAGCCCCTCAGAAGTTTCTACGACTTTCCTTCCATAAAAAAAGGGCCGAAAAAAGAAGATTTTCGACCCTTTTCTCGGCCTTTGTTAGGCCTGCTTATAGGTGGATCAATGATTTTTTCCGATTCCTTCGTCTACATTGAGGTTCCCTTTGCCCAAGGACTTGGGAATATAAGCTTAGAGTTGATCAGGGAAAATATGTTTTTGGCTCTTATTGGAGGGAGGAGGCGTACCTCACGACTAGAAGTTTCAAACTCAGCTGCGACAAAACGTTTCTGGGTTCATTTATGGGTTCCCTACACTACCTGGCCCACAACAAACTGTTTCATGCTTTTGACCCATAGGACGATACCTGAAATTATCCAGCCAAGCTCAAAACCCAAGATCAAATAATCTCCCCTTTTCCGATGTAAAATCCTATGTTAAAATCATTGTAAATTTCCATTATTTTTTGCCATGGCCTCAATGGGTTCGGGGATCGTGTCATTCCTGGAGTCATATTTAACAGGCCTTTTGATTATTAAGTAATTCTTTCAAAATTTTGTGGGCATTAGAAGGGCTCTGGTTGACCTCCAACCATTGTCAACTCTTAAAAGATCACTAGAATACTCAATTTGTAATGAAATAAACCCTCTTTGAAGTTTTTGTGACCACACCTTCTAAACAAAGTGGGAAAGAAAAAAAAGACAAAAAATAAGTAAAACAATAACGAAAGTAAATATTTATATATTGTAGAAAAAAACTAATAAGCCTTACGTTTTTACGGCAAAAAAATATATATTGTTTTGTGTTTTCAGTAAAACACTAGTTTTTCAAGATTCTAAAAATATAATGAAAGCTAACGAGTCATTTTATTCGAAGCAGTTTTATAGGTATGTGTTGCGTAGGATAAGGACCACAAATTTTTGCTCTTTAAGATAAGTTAGATAAGATTTTATTCGTTCAATACACATACAATAATACACTGTCCTAATCCCCCCAATGGCTCCTTGGCTTGTAATTTCGAGTTTTAACTTATAAGTGAATAAAGAAAAAAAAAAGAAAACACAAAACTAAACATATAAATCATACATTGAAGACCTGTGGGTCTTTGCTAAGGCTGCACTAGTGCGGGGCTCTACCTCTGATTTCGTATTTTTTCATTCAGTATACCTAGTCTTAACCCTCTTTTTGAAGTAGTTCCCTAAATCCTGCTTATCTGTCCCTAAAGCATTGCAAAGTCAACCTCCTTCAGGCTGACATGAGATTCGATATTCCCTTCATAGAATAAATTTTTAATGGTACTCCTATAATGTCTGGGAACAAGAATACCAAGTTTGTAATTGGCGCAAGCTAATGTATTTACTGACTTGCCTAGACTAATGAAGGTTTGACGAAGGTACATCCCAAAACATTCACAATAGTTTTTTTGCCACATGTTTGATTGCTTCTTTCAGCATCAAGGCAGCCGAAGTAAAAGTGCAAATGCACTTGGCAAGACTTATTAACACATGTATACAATTTGATTCAACTATTGCATATATTGAAATCTAATAATCTTTACGACAGAAAGGTCCTTCACCTAATACACTAGACAAACATTATCAAACAGGTCATGGTAAGGAACTGTAAGTAAGAAGCAATGCGGATCAATAGCAACCAAAACTCTAAGAAATAGTCTTGATAATAATGGATATATCAAAATGATCGAATTTTGATGCTTATTCAAAATATGTAAAATTCATCAAAATTTTTGGTACCCATCAAAAGTTACAAGCCTGAGAAAATTTGCCCAATTTTTGCAAAAGGGAGGAAACACCCCCAAAACATCAATTGATCTTAATTATCATCACATTCAGCATACCAGAGAACCCTACTGTAGTGGTTTCAAGCTCCTATGTACAAAAATGTGGAATTTTGCATTCCGCATGAGGGCTCATTTGATCGGAAATCAAAAGTTCTAGTGCCGTTTTTAAGTGACCAAAAATATTGGAGGGTAGATAGCCCCCTCCCACGCTCATTGTTTCTCCAGAGTCACCATATGCAAACTGTGAGATAGCCATTTTGTTCAGCATAGGTGAAAAATCTAATAACTATGTCTTTGAGGATGACTTGACCCCCTACAGTTCCCGGGGGAAGGGCTGCAAGTTATGAACGTTGCCCATTGTTTACATATAGTATCGGCTATTGGGAATTACACAGAAGTTTTCAGGGGGGATTTCCTGGTGAAGGGGGTGGGGGTCGGGCGGGGTACCTGGGAGAATCTGTTCACGGAAGAATTTTTCATGGGGGAAGGCAATTTTCCATGGAGGGGAGCCAGATTTCCCAGCGCTATTTAAAAACAATCAGAAATTACATAAAAGAATCAAGTTTTTTCAACTGAAAGTAAGAAGCAACATTAAAACTTAAAACGGGCAAAAATTATTACGTATATAGAACGTATATTACGTATTTACGCCCCCTCGTCAATACCTCGCTCTTTACGCGAAAGTTTTCTTAGTAATTTTAAAAGAGCTATTTATTCTAATTAAACGGTAATTGTGATTTAGGAGTCATCAAACAGTTCGTGGTAACGAACTGTAAGTAAGGAGCGACCCGGCTCAATGGTAACCGAAACTCTAAAAAACGTAAATTTGAAACCAATAGATACATCAAAAGAATCAGATTTTAATTCTGATTTCAAATATATAAGTTTAATCAAGTTTAATCATACCCATCAAAGGTTAGGCGCCTGAGAAAATTTGGCTGATTTTCGAGAAAAGGGGGAAAGACCCCCTAAAAGTTATAGAAACTTAATGAAAATCACACCATCATATTCAGTGTATCAGAGAACCCTACTGTAGAGGTTTCTAGCTCCTATCTACAAAAATGTGGAATTTTACATTTTTTGCCAGAAGAAAGATCACGGGTGCGTGTTTATTTGTTTTTTGTTTTTTTTTCTTTTTCCTAGGGGTGATCGTATAGACCCAGTGGTCCTAGAATATTGTAGGAGGGCTCATTAGAAGGGAAGTTAAAAGTTCTAGTGCCCTTTTTAAGTGACCAAAAAAATGGAGTGCAACTAGCCCCTCTCCCACGCTCATTTTTTTCCCAAAGTCCCCTGATCCAAATTTTGAGAAAGCCATTTTGTTCAGCATGTTCGAAAATATAATAAGTATGTCTTTTAGGATGACTTAATCCCCCGAAGTTCCCGGGGAGGGCTGAAAGTTATGAACTTTACCCAATGTTAACATATAGTATTGGTTATTTGGAAGTATACAGACGTTTTCAGGGGAGATTTTTTCCTGGTAGTGGGGAGTAGAGAGGGGTCAGGAGGTCCGAACAGTACCACGTGGTTTATGGTTTTCTCAGTGAGAATGAAAAAACAGGAATTTTCTCACTTGAAAAACCATGAATTTTGTCACATTTATGGTTGTTTTCATGGATGGTTATGTGTGTTGTTCGATTTATTTGATGTTTTTCTCGGATGTCAACATCAAATTATGGATGTTTTATGGTTTTTTGTCAGTGAGAATTTGAAAAACATGAACTTTGTCACATTTATGGATGTCAACAGCAAGTCATGGATGTTTAATGGTTTTTGTCAGTGAGAATGAAAAAACAGGAACTTTGTCACATTTATGGATGTCAACAGCAATTCATGTCTGTTTCATGGATGGTTATGTGTGTTGTTCGATTTATTTGATGTTTTTCATGTCTGTTTTATGGATGATCCAGAAATAGTATTTGATGTTGTTGTTCAAGCCAAATGTTATGACTTTCCCGGAAACAGTTAGATCACGTGTTTCCTTCTCAGCCAATCAGCGAGTCGGATACATCCTCCTTCTCAGCCAATCAGAGACGTGCTTACATATGATTTTCCCCGTTACATAACAATTCACCCTTGAGATTTCGTATATAACGGACATGCAATGTGATTAAATTATCAGAAAGTATTTTGACACCGTGTATTTGACAATATATTTGACAATGTAGTATATTTGACAATGCCTCAAGTCTAACACCTCCATTGTAAGGTGAAAACAAACTGCTTCTTCGCGTGAAAAGTAAGGGGAGTGGGTTTAAGAAAAAGATACATTGCTTTATTATGCGTAAATTGAATAGCACTTTTACCATATCTTTCGGTTGGGGTAGGGGATATTTTTCCATGTCTTTTCTCAGGGATTATTTTCCGTGGGGGTTATTTTCCTCGGGGTGTTTTTTTTTCTGGAGGTGTGAAAAATATACAAACTAGGCCGGCCTTTGAACGGCTCAGTGAGTCGTAATTCTCAGATTCAAAAGGACGCGATATCTTTCGATGGGGGGGAGGGGATATTTGTCCATGTCTTTTCTCAGGGATTTTTTCCGTGGGGGTTATTTTCCGGGGGCTGTTTTTTTCTGGGGGTGTGATAAATATACAAACTAGGCCGGCTTTTGAACGGCTCAGTGCGTCGTATTTCTCAGATTCAAAATGATGCGCTATCTTGCGGTGGGGGGTGGGGAGATTTTTCCATTTCTTTTCTCAGGGGTATTTTCCGTGGGGGCTATTTTCTGTGGGCTGTTTTTTTCTGGGGGTGTGATAAATATATAAACTAGGGCGGCTTTTGAATGGTTCAGTGAGTCGTAATTCTCAGATTCAAAAAAGGATGCAATTAGTATATTTCACGAAATTTTTTACGTTGTGCTTTCTTAGTGATAAATGTGTTTTCTAGACAAAATTATAGTTAATAACTTTCTTTCTGTAAAAAGGGGGCAAATTATTTAGATACTAATTTTTTCTCTTCTTTTTAAGGCAAATTGTGAAGAATGCGTGCCCCCTTCTTCCAAGAAAGCG